>NC_089824.1:5085000-5420000 GCF_035046505.1 Tiliqua scincoides | reverse complement strand
GTCTGTCACCTACAATTAGAGAAGATGTGCATACGGTGAAACATGTATGAACATACACATGTTGAAGATGTTGAAATTAGCCATGGATTTCATTGTCATTGCAGAGAATTTTGTTTTGACATTATCTTCATTTTACAGCTGTCCCCAGCATGTTGGGGAAAGGCCTTCAGGAGAGACATGGCTACTAAATAAAATACCTTGCTTAATGGCCTATAAGAAAAGAGCTTATTTACTATCCTTTAGTGTTGGCTTCATGGTTCAACGTGCATAAGAGAATTGTCCTGTCTTTTTAAAGAAGGTGTTTCTCAATGTAGCACGCACTCGTAAATTGCTTAGGAAAGAGGTCTTCTAGTGAGTGAAAGACCAAGTCCCAAGACTGCAAGTTGCCAGGCATTTAGCACAATCTTATGGATATCTACTCAAAAACAAATCTCATTGAATTCGATAGGACTTCCTTCCAGGTAAGCATAACCTGAGTTAGATTGTCCAATGAACTGACTCAATATAAGATGACTGTGTGTGTTCTGAAATCCTTGAAATTAAGCCATTCTCTTGTACAAATTGACACAGTAACCATTGTATATATTCCTTGACTATTCTAGAAGGTTCACCTACTGTAATACACAATCCACTCTAAAAATGATTAAATAAAGGTAGTAATCATGGCTCAGCTCCAGAGAAACAGAGAAGTTGCATTATTTTGATAGTGGCTGCAAGTTCCACATACTGAGAACCTTAGCTTTTGTTTCGCATGCGAGTTTCTCACTCTGTTAGGAAAAATTGGCTTGAAACATTCAGTGGGACTCCAGCACTCAGGATAGGGCTCCAGTGCCCTGCATAGATCATTGATCTTTCCTGAGATGAGCAGAAACAGAAGCGACACAAACTGAGATGTGGAGATCTGTTTACTTTGCACAAGTTATGCACTCAGAGAATTCAGTCTCCAGACTGAATTGTCTCTAGACAATTCTAGAACTCCCTAGGACAGAATTTGCCTTTTTTTTTTTTTAACCACACACAAATGTGGAGTGAGATTCCACAAGGGAAAAAAAATGGAAACTTCCAGAAAATAGAACTTCCATGTCCAGAGGCAGCCTGCCATTAAATACTAGTTGCTGGACATCAATAGTGGCAGAGTTCTATTACTGTCATGCCCACTTGTGGGCTTCTCTGGAGACAACAGGCTGGCCAACTTTCTGCGAAGCAGGATGCTGAATTGGAGAGAACAACAAATTCAGCTGGGCTGTACTGATCCTCTTAAAAAATCATAATGCCACTCTCAGAATAATGCATGTCTTGGTGTTTGCCAATATCACAAGATAAATATTACGTCTGCAATCCCATTTGCTATTTAAAAAACAACATTAATTGCCTTCACAGATTTGCACAGAGACACTTCAGAACCCCCTAACTGGCACAGATCAATTGATATTTCTTTCTAAGAATGCTCACGCTAACAATTTCTCATGTTGACCCAAGAACCTTGGGTGATGTTTGCTGACTAACCTCCCTCTATCTCTTATTCCAGAGGAGGGCGGTAATGTAGAGTGGAAACATCCCACCTCAATTTAACTGTCAGCAGATGCAACAAACAAGATGGAAGATGGAGCAAATCGCTTTCGATATACTTCATTAAACAATGAACTAATTAGATCTCTGTCTTCTAAAAATACTTCTGAAGACTAAGGCTTAACGAATTCCATTTCTTGAACGCTCTCAGTTCCTTTGATTGCGTTAGGTGGGCACAGAAATCCAGGTTGCCATGATATAGGACTATGGGGGTGCATTTGAGCATTGCAGGCTCATCAAAAGGAAGATGTATCACAAAAAATAGCTAAGCACAGTGCTGTATGTGAGGGTCCATATATTGTATGCATGTAGTGATGTCAGGGAAATTCAATGGCATATATCCCAGCTTGGAAATATATGGATGTTGGCTATATGCAGTGATTGTCCCAAATACAGGTATGTAGGTAGGTGAGGAGGGTTGGAAGCTCTCAAGGGAGGACAGATGAGGAATTGGATTTTGTTGCACTTCTGATGGTATTATTGGAGCATGACTGCATGAAAATTTGACTGAAACAGCCTGAAATATTTTCCATGTGTTTTGGAAAATAACGTGGTTTTTAATCTCAGTTCTAAACTTTCCCTTCCCTTGGTAGCTGTGGCGTAGCTAGAGGGGGTACCAAGCACTACGTTTTGCAAGGAGCCTCATTGCAGTGTGCCAGCAACTCCCCCCTCCCCTTTGGAGCCATTCTGGGTAGGGGGAGCAAAACGAGCGACGCCTCTGTTTTGCTCTCCCTGCCCAGAATGGTTCCAAAGGGGAGGGAGTGGGGCCGCTGGCATGCCATGGTGAGCCTCCCTGCAAAATTTAGAGCTTTGCACCCCCTCTAGCTATGCCACTGCTTGGTAGAAGACATATATGCCAAACTCAGTATGGACGTACTGCCTTTCCCCTTAACAGTGAAAAGACTGTGGGGTATGACACTTATGTGGCTTCTCCGGACTCTGTTCCTCCAGAGGAGGATTGGTTTCCTTACCCATCCTCCTCTTCCACTTACAGAGAGCCAACTGGAGTTCTGCTTTCTATGGCAGGCAAGGAGAAGGACAAGCAAGGAGTCAAGGGAGAAGCCACACCCAGGCCAAGTCACTGCCCACAGCCTTGTCACTTTTAAAGGGGATCACAACAGCCGTGGCTTGCAACCAGTCAACCCTCATTGCATATCCTTTTAAAAATAGGGCTGTGCTGAACATTAAGAACATAAGAACAGCCCCACTGGATCAGGCCAGAGGCCCATCTAGTGCAGCTTCCTGTATCTCACAGCGGCCCCACCAAATGCCCCAGGGAGCACACCAGATAACAAGAGACCTGCATCCTGGTGCCCTCCCTTGCATCTGGCTTTCTGACATAGCCCATTTCTAAAATCAGGAGGTTGCGCGTACACATCATGGCTTGTACCCCGTAATGGATTTTTCTGTAATTACAATGATCACATCTGCCTATTGAGAGTCAATCTGCTATACTGCTGAAAATACTTGACCAGAAGACCTCAGTCAGCCACAGAGCTGACTGAAGACTTTGTGACACCTAAGGGAGCATGCCAAATGCCTCGCCCCTTACCCAGTGATGTGCCAGCCTCTGCCACTCTCCAAGACTACCTATCTCAGTCCTCTCCTGTCTGCCACATTTCCTCTTCCACTGCCCACCTCTCTCTTTTCCAGATCAGGGAGTGGACAGAGAAAAAGGAGCGGTGGAGGCAAATGGGGTGGACAGAGATTGACACATCCGATCAATTGGCTGCCTGAAGCAACTGCTTTAGTTGGCCTTATGGACTGGAGGCCCAGGTCAACCATGATGTTCACTAAGTGATGTTAGGGCAGTGCGAGGCCCGTCTGCCCATGAAACGACATGGAACCCTTGCATCAAGTAGCAATGTTGGAGGGGCAGAAAACTGACAAACTCCTGGCCTACCTGACTACCTCCCACCCACCCAGCCTGCCACCCTGGTTAGTGCTCCAATCCTCTCCTGGCTCAGGAGACAGGAAACAGTGAGTCTGAAGAAGATCATGGAAGAGGCAGTCCCCTTATCCATCCCGTGCTTCTGGAGGAAGAAGGGGGAAGCTGCTGCGGCTTCAGATCACCTCTTCCCACCAACTAAAAGCACCAAGCGGGCAGAGAGAGGCAATGTGAAATCTGCATCCCCCTGTCTCTTCACTTACCAAGCTGCTCCCAGCACACAGCTTCCCTCCTCACTGTTTTGAGCGAACAAACAGAGCATTCTGGGAGCAAGCATTCACCTGAAACAGGTACAGGCAGCTCAGCCTGGACCCTCCCTTCCCATGGGGCACCCGGGGGGTGGGTGGGTGAGACACATGTAATGGTGGCAGATTTCACTCCTAGTGTCCCCCTCTGCTTTGGCTCCACCAAGAGCCGCTGACTCAGCCCTCCTCTGAAGTTCACCTCCCAAGATCGGAAAGCCTTCCTATCCAGCAGGTCAGTAAAAACACCCAACAGAACATTCCGTGTATTTTATGGACAACTTCATTAGCGAGAAACAGCAAGGGCTGAAATTCAAGGCCGTAAAACCGACGTGGGCCTGTAATGTAAGTCGAGTAATTAGTCCATTTACACTTTTTTAATGCAGTCTCTCAGTTTCCAAAGTGCTAGAATGCATTTTGAAGGCTGTTTTAAGCCAATGTTTGTTATATATACTTTATACTTTAAAATCTCTCTCTCTCTCTCTCAACTTTCATAGATAAGAAAAAGAGGAAATGTCCTCCTCCCCTCGTCTTTGAAAAATAGTATGAAAATTTCAGCTAAATATGGAAAAACTAGTGCTTGACTGAAAATTCTTCAGTGAGAACTTTTGGACTAGTGGGAGCGGCAGAGAGAGGGGGGCAGCAAGGGTGCTCCTTTGATCTCCTGTAGCTGGTGACCACTGTGGTCCAGAATATCCTGGAATGATTCTGTGCCTAGTTTCTTGATATAAGGTAATTGTTAATGGGTGGGGGAGTATTCCTTTGGTGTTCTGGTGTCCCAGCTTTCCAAGAAAACACCCAGAACCATCTTTGTGCCCATTGTTACTCTCCTTTGAGAACTACCACAGCGGCAGCACCTCCACCTTGCATGCAGAAGGTCCCGGGTTCAGGCTTCCAGCATCTCCAGGTAGGGCTGCAAAGTGCCTTTTCCTGCAACCCCAGAGAGTGGCTGTCAGCTAGACAAGACTGACCCAGCTTGCCCAGTCATCTCACTCACCAGGAGGAAGCATGTATGCTCACCACACAGGCTGAGCAAATCCTGACTGGGTTGCATGATGAAGACCTCCTTCTACAGTGGGCATTTGTTAGCATGTGGTCTCGGGCTGCAAGGAAGCTGCAGCACTGAGGAATTCCCACTAGACCATACTGGGCTTCAGGATTTCCTGCTCCCTACTGTCCGGTTCCTGTCTCCTTCCCCAAGGTAAGGCTTTTTTCCCTTTGGAGAAAGAGGAAGGACTGTCAGGCAGGATGGAGCAATAGATGAGATTGGGAGGCTTGGACACAGGGGAAACTGGGCTTCTCAACTATTCAAATCAAACTGTTGAAAAAAAAATTGATTAAGGATTATCACCAGCTGAGCAGCCCAATTGATTTATGGGCCATGAGAGGAGCTTGTCCATGCCTGAGGTTCTTCCTGTTCCTGCAACCCCAGAGAGTGGCTGTCAGCTAGACAAGACTGACCCAGCTTGCCCAGTCATCTCACTCACCAGGAGGAAGCATGTATGCTCACCACACAGGCTGAGCAAATCCTGACTGGGTTGTATGATGAAGATCTCCTTCTACAGTGGGCATTTGTTAGCATGTGGTCTCGGGCTGCAAGGAAGCTGCAGCACTGAGGAATTTCCACTAGACCATACTGGGCTTCAATACCAACATAGGCTCCAATGTCAAAATTGGAGTGCCCTGAGTTTGCAGGTGTGCCCTGCTAATTGAAGATGGCCCATTCCAATTCCAATCAACATGGGCTCTACCCATTGATCAACTAAAGTTTGAGCCAAGAAATCTCCCATATCAAGCGATGAAAACTCAGTGCCGGGGCTCTCGTTTACTGAGTGGACATTAGGAGAGGGGTTTGTGGAGAAAAGCAAAGAAAAAAGATATTCTTCTGGAGAAATCTGTTTTGTGTTATTAACTAGTAAATAATGCATGAGGCTGTGCAATTTTTGGCAGGCTAAGGTTGCAGCACCAAAAAAGTGAGAGTCAACACATTTTCATAAAACCAACAGCAAGCAAAACTGCAGAATGGCACTAAATTTACACTCCCCATTCCTGGGAAACTTTGAGGATGAGAGGAAAAGAGAGACTTCTTTTTTCAAGTATAGAAGGGCTGCCTTTTATTGGTTCAGACTATCGGTACATCTAGCTCAGTGCAATCTAAGTCTTCTGGTTGTCCGGTGTCTTAAGAAGTGGTCTTAGTGGCATCACTAGGAAGGTGGGGGGGGGGGGTTTTGCAGACCACACCGAGTGACACACTCAGGATGTGTGTGTGACACCCCTATTGGCCAAAATTGTAAACATTCTGGTATTTTTGAATAATATCATTATGTCATATAATACTGCTGAAACAGAGACGCCTGTGTTGGCTTGGTCATGTTGTGAGAATGGATGATGGCCGGATCCCAAAGGATCTTCACTCTGGAGAACTCGTGCAGGGGAAACGCCCTACAGGTAGACCACAGCTGCGATACAAGGACATCTGCAAGAGGGATCTGAAGGCGTTAGGAGTGGACCTCAACAGGTGGGAAACCCTGGCCTCTGAGCGGCCCGCTTGGAGGCAGGCTGTGCAGCATGGCCTCTTCCAGTTTGAAGAGACACTTTACCAACAGTCTGAGGCAAAGAGGCAAAGAAGGAAGGCCCATAGCCAGGGAGACAGGCCAGGGACAGACTGCACTTGCTCCCAGTGTGGAAGGGATTGTCACTCCCGAATCGGCCTTTTCAGCCACACTAGACGCTGTTCCAGAACCACCATTCAGAGTGCAATACCAGAGTCTTTCGAGACTGAAGGTTGCCAACTAACTTGTTGGCATCCTTCAGTCTCGGAAGACTATGGTGTCACACTCTGAATGGTGGTTCTGGAACAGAGTGTCCTCTCCAGTGCGCGAAGCCTGCGTAAAGTAGGTATGGAGGATAGGCAGCAAATCCCATGCAGCAAATCCCCCCTCTCCACGTCGCTGAAATGGTCCAATGGAAAGGCAGAGGCCAATACGGTTGGTTCCAGCGGTGTTGCAGGAGTTCCCAGAACGTGACTTTGTTCAGCTACGAACTGCCTCAGGGACTCCGGCTCCGGATTTTGCCTCGAGGTTGACTCCTGAAGCCTTTTCCATAACTGGATGTAGCCACAAGGCAGTGGAGGTTTGGGATCAGAGTTTTCCTTCTCTCAGATGAGCTGCCTTCCCAGGCTGACGAGCCCCATCTACCCGGTGGCTGTTTAGTCGCCTCTTACGACAAGTACAGCCAAACTGAGGGCCTATTCTTATCCCCAGCCCCCAGGGGATAAGAAGCATTGGATAACTAGCATTGGATAGGTAATTTAATGCAGAATGTAATGAATCAAACCATGTTGAGGTATCTATATTTTATTAAACATCATAGCCAAATACCCAGAAAAAAACTGCTTTGTGTACCAAAGCAGTTTCCTTAACTTGTGTTTCCTTAACTCAAAACTGTCCAGTGAGACTGATTGTTCTGCAAGCCAATGAGGTGTTGTTATGACACAGCAGGGGACCAATAAGGAGTTAGGATGAGTCAGCTCTCATTTCCATGAATCAGAACTCTTATGCAGTTGTGTGACTATCATCAACTGGTTTTTTGTTGGTTACTGATTTGTTTGATGACCTGCAGTAAATAAATGAAGGCAATGGGAGTGATACCTTTAGGCTGTGCATATGTAATTTACAATTTATGTAATTGTGATTTATTCTGTACAGTCTGGTATGGGAGGAGGTCTCTTATGGGGGTGATACAACGAGCTCTCGCTCTGGGTAAGGCAAACCTAGTGGTGACTCTGAGCAGTCTCACCCAGTCCCAGATTATCTTGTGATCTTTTATTCCAGAGATGCTGTGGATTGACCCCAGGGCCTTTCACATATCAGACAGTTGTTTTGCCACTGAGCTGCAGGTGCTAGGTTGTCTTCAGAAGAATGTCAGTTGAAAGACATGGTTTACGTATTCAGCTTGAGAGCAGTCCAGTAGAGTAATCAGAGAGGGGCTCAGACAGGGGGACCTGAGATCACATTCTCACTCAATGACAAAACTCACTGAGTGATTTTGGGTGAGTTAGTGGCCCTTAGTCTGCCCTGTCTCAGTATCCCCTATTTCACTGTTGTGGGGATAAAATGTACAATGTCCTGAGCTTCTTGAGGAAGAGATACATGAGATAAATTAACAGCCTAATCTTACAGAGGGCCAATGGAAGTGTATTTCATGAACAGAAGAACAGCCCCACTGGATCAGGCCATAGGCCCATCTAGTCCAGCTTCCTATATCTCACAGTGGCCCACCAAATGCCCCAGGGAACACACCAGATAACAAGAGACCTCATCCTGGTGCCCTCCCTTGCATCTGGCATTCTGACATAACCCATTTCTAAAATCAGGAGGTTGCACATACACACCATGGCTTGTACCCCATAATGGATTTTTCTTCCAGAAACTTGTCCAATCCCCTTTTAAAGGCGTCTAGGCTAGACGCCAGCACCACATCCTGTGGCAAAGAGTTCCACAGACCAACCACACACTGAGTAAAGAAATATTTTCTTTTGTCTGTTCTAACTCTCCCAACACTCAATTTTAGTGGCTGTCCCCTGGTTCTGGTGTTATGTGAGAGTGTAAAGAGCATCTCCCTATCCACTCTGTCCATCCCCTGCATAATTTTGTATGTCTCAATCATGTCCCCCCTCAAGCGTCTCTTTTCTAGGCTGAAGAGGCCCAAACGCTGTAACCTTTCCTCATAAGGAAGGTGCCCCAGCCCCGTAATCATCTTAGTTGCTCTCTTTTGCGCCTTTTCCATTTCCATTTTCCATTTCCATTTTCCATTTCCACTATGTCTTCATGATCCACCGCCATGCCTGCTTACAATGTTACCAGTGTTGCACCCCTGTCATGTGCTATGGAGCCACCAGGGCAAATGGCCGGAGGCTCTGTACCTGCACCTGAAGAACAAGAGAGGTGATGAAAGGGGCCATTTGGGGACTATTTGGTGAAGGCTCAGGGTAGGGAGCAAGCCGAACTAGGGCAGTTCAGGGGTGGGAGGGGAAGGATTTTGGTGGTAGCAGCACACATCAAGTTCCTATCCCCCTTTCCCAGTCTGGTTCCCCCCCCCCAACTCTTTGAACTTGGACCAGCTAAATGCCTGATATAGGTCCAAGTAGACCCATTGGTGGCTAATAGCCTATTGGGAGCTAAAATCTTTTTATTACCTCTTCTGGGCTGTCTGTTTGCCCCCTTTCCACCATAGGATGTAGCCCATACTCTGGCATCTGGCAGCACTACTGACATAGCACACACTATACGCTGTGACCTGGGCTGGGGGATCAGACAGCCTTGGAGAGGTAAGTAAAAAAAACAAAACTTTTTAACTTATCTGTTAATAAGCCACCTGATCTTGAAGGGCCTCTTCAGAATATGCCAGCTCTTTTACTGGCATTCATCCCAGAAGACTCCTAGGGCAGCTATGGGGCAAGGGGGGGATATGGGGTGAAGTGCGATAGGTCCTTGGCACGTAGCAGCCTGTTACGGCTTGGTAAGCGTTCACAGCAAACGGCTGTCCAGCTGCACCGTGTACTTATCTCCCAAGGCCAGAGCGTAGGCACTCCCGGGAAAACAGACGACACACGGCAGAAGTCCTCCACCAAATGTCTCTTTACTATGTACAGTATATACAGCAACAGTCCAGGTAACACACAATCACGAATCACACTGATGTAGCCTTCGGCACAAAATCCACTCTGCATCTCCCACACTCCAGCTTGCCCTTGCTGGACTATATACTAGCTATAGCTAATCAGAGCGACCTGAAAGTGCAAAGTCACTCTGATGGCATATGGGGTGACTCAGCAGGTGACAGTCACCTGGTATGCATCACCAGATGTTGCATCATCTCCTCCCATGATGCTGTGCGCAGTCAGGCCAAGACTTCAGGGCCTGACAGTATCCAGCCTGCAAATTACCTGCAGGCCTGGGGATGATCCCATAACACAGCCACTGACATCCTCCCCCTCCCACCCCAGAACCTGCCCATTCCCCACACCTCTCTGCTCCTGTTGCTCCCCCAAACTGCCATGCCACTGAGCCTTTGCATTAGTGCGCCAGGCCCACAAAACCGTGCAGCATGGGCCTGAGACTTATGGTGGTGGATCACGATATCCGCCACCATAAGGCCTTCATAGGTTTGGGCCATAAATAAAGCTTAATTTTTGCACATGACATGCTCAGTAGTATATCATCATTACCAATTCAGGATTATTACCCTAGATTTTCAAGCACATTATTTAACTGCTCTTAAATTTATGTGTTTATTGACTGAGTCAGTTTTATGATCATCTTTAATTGCTTCCATTCTTTTATTGTTTTATCACTCTTGTGAGTCATCCTGGGAAACTGAAGGGGGGAGCGTCTAAGTTTTAAACTGAATAAATCAATAAATAATGTTCAACCATGCTGGTGAAAGGAAGAACTTGCTTGTGAACTGCTGGCATTTCCACTCCATTGTGCCGGAGTTGTGCTAAGTTCAGGCTTGAACAGCTAGATTAAGGTTTATATGTCACCAAGGCCTTTAGCATTTGCCAAGCTGACTACCTATTTCCAAGCTGTCTCATTTTGCTCCATTGTATCAATATTTATAAAATCTGACAGGGACTTAAAATATGCAAAAGGGGATTAAATCAATTTAGCAAAGATCGGAGGACTGTTTTGCATTTTGCACAGATTTAATGTGTCCCTCCACACTTGAGTCTCTTGTGCTTATTACCAATTCATGAAATGTTGCCTGGAATTAGTAAATCTCTTTCATTTACTTACTTAGAAGGAAATGCTTAATAGATGCCAGATGAATTTTGCAAATTGTGCTCAATCGGATGCTGATTAATAGAAAGTCATGGAAAATGCATCAATAATTTCTAGGATGAAATTAGTGCCATGTTTTGCTTACATCGGAGTGAAGGTTGGGCTGGGGCGGGGGGGGGGGAAGAGAAGCTTATTTTCTTTCTTTCACCTGTTTAAATGTAGTCTCTTTCAGTCTTAATTGAGGTTCATGTTAAAGATGCAATTGAAGCATATTACAGGATGGAAATGATGGCTTTCCTGTCATTATCTCTAGACTACAAGATGACGCGTGTCTCCAAAGATGCTCAGCCCATCTGAAATTGCCCTGATTAAATTGGAAGCTGAAGAAATTCTTTTCCTTAAGCAGCTTTGTGTGAAATGACTGAAATTGGAGATGCTGGGAAGAAACCATCTCATCTGCTTTATATAACGTCAAGCACCTCCATGTTCTCCAAATGGAACTGGAGAATCTCAGTCCTCAATCTTGATGGAAAGTTTTAACTGCGTTGCTTCAAAGTTGTTCAAGTTAATGATTTAGCAAGCGTGAAACTGACCAGATTTCTTAAGCGCAGTTGCAGATGTACTTGACAGCTGCGAGGCAAACATTTGTAAGGGTTCTGGGAACATTTATGATATTTTGTCTCCAAATCTAACCATGTATATTCACTGCTGTGAATACGGGATGTGAAGTGTTTTATCCCAACAAAAAGTCGCAACTAGTGTGTTTGGATGAACAAAAAAAGAGAGTTGTGAATTGATTCACAAGGGCTACAGTAATCATACAATCACAAAGACTTGTTCATGCACACTTTCCCATGAATGAGCCCCATTGAATGCAGCAGGAACTCCTTGCCACAGGATGTGGTGATGGCATCTAGCCTGGACGCCTTTAAAAGGGGATTGGACAAGTTTCTGGAGGAAAAATCCATTACGGGATACAAGCCATGATGTGTATGCGCAACCTCCTGATTTTAGAAATGGGCTAAGCCAGAAGGCCAGATGCAAGGGAGGGCACCAGGATGAGGTCTCTTGTTATGTGGTGTGCTTCCTGGGGCATTTGGTGGGCTGCTGTGAGATACAGGAAGCTGGACTAGATGGGCCTATGGCCTGATCCAGTGGGGCTGTTCTTATGTTCTTATGTTCTTAAGCAACATGCGTAGGATTCAGCTATACCGAAAACCAGTGTAGTAGGGAAAGGAAGGAGCTAGACCAGTGGTTCTCAAACATTTTAGCACCAGGACCCACTTTTTAGAATGACAATCTGTTGGGACCCACTGGAAACGATGTCATTAACCTGGAAGTGATATCATGGGCAGAAGTGACGTCATCAGTTTAGGCTTGCAACCTAACCTGCAATCAGCCAAAGGTCCTATTACACAACATGCTCATACCGTTATTTTGCATAGCTCAGAATTCAAAGCGGAAGGCAGACTTGGATCCTTCTCCAACCACGCAGCCCTCCACACTTTCCAGTGTCCCATCTTCCGACCTATTCAGGGCAAATTTGACACTAAAGAGTCAGAATTGGTTCAGAGAGTGGTTAGAGCTGAGAACTATTGAGGCATGAGAGTAAAGGAGGCAAGGTAAGAGGAAAAGTAACTGGAATGCAAGAATAAGCAGAGAGCTACCTGAATGTAATAGCCAAAAAAACAAGATTGTGCTGCAAGATCTTCAGTATCTCAGCTCTGTCATGGACTCACCAGATGGCCTTAGGCAAGCCACACTCTTCCTGCCTCCCTGACAGGGTTGTTGTGGCAATTATTGAGACTGTACAAGTGTGCAAATGACTGACAATCAGCCTGAAGAAAACACAGGTCATGGTTCAGGATGTGGATTCACCTCCCTGCATTACAATCTCTGCGCATGAACTGGAGGTTGTCCATGACTTTGTGTACCTTGGCTCAACGATCTCCGACACTTTCTCTTGATACCGAGCTAAACAGACACATCGGCAAAGCAGCTACCACATTTTCCAGACTCGCAAAGAGGAACTGGACAAGAAGCTGACGGAACATACCAAGATCCAGGTCTACAGAGCTTGCGTCTTGAGTACACTTCAGTACTGCAGTGAGTCCTGGACTCTTCGCACACAACAGGAGAAGAAGCTGTCCACATGCGCTGCCTCCGATGCATCCTCGGCATCACCTGGCAGGGCAAAGTTCCAAACAACACAGTCCTGGAATGAACTGGAATCCCTAGGATGTATGCACTGCTGAAACAGAGACGCTTGTGCTGGCTTGGTCATGTCGTGAGAATGGATGATGGCCGGATCCCAAAGGATCTCCTCTATGGAGAACTCATGCAGGGAAAGCGCCCTACAGGTAGACCACAGCTGCGAAACAAGGACATCTGCAAGAGGCATCTGAAGGCCTTAGGAGTGGACCTCAACAGGTGGGAAACCCTGGCCTCTGAGCGGCCTGCTTGGAGGCAAGCTGTGCAGCATGGCCTCTTCCAGTTTGAAGAGACACTTGGCCAACAGTCTGAGGCAAAGAGGCAAAGAAGGAAGGCCCATAGCCAGGGAGACAGACCAGGGACAGACTGCACTTGCTCCCGGTGTGGAAGGGATTGTCACTCCCGGATTGGCCTTTTCAGCCACACTAGATGCTGTGCCAGAACCACCATTCAGAGCGCGATACCATAGTCTTCCGAGACTGAAGGTTGCCAACACAAGTGATACGCTCTGAAGCTAAGAATGATTAATCAACAACCATAGTTGTCACATTCAGTGGTGTAATTAGAGGGGGTGCAAAGCACTAATTTTTGCAGGAATCCTCACCATGGTGTGCAAGCAGCCTCTCCCCCTCCCCTTTGAGTCATTCTGGGCAGTGGGAGCAAAACGGAGGCAAATACCTGGCTCCAAAGGGGAGGGGCTGATTGCATGCAGTGGTGAGGCTGCCTGCAAAATTTAGTGCTTTGCACCCCCTCTAGCTATGCCACAGGTTACGTTATATAGCAGCAGTGACATGGAAGAGAACTTTGAGTCACACAAGGGGTCATCCCATGCACACTAACCTGGGAGAAAATTGCATTGACTTAAATGTGACATACTTCTGAATAGACATACATAGGTTTGGGCTGTTAATTAGAGTTCATAATTTTGCTTTTGTTTTCAGTGGAACCATCTGTTGCCCAGAATCAGCAACAGATATGAAGATACAAGGTGTGGATTTTGCCAACATGCATCTGTTCCAATTGCATTTACCTAAAGATAAATTAAATGAATCAGAGGAGTTAAGGTGAGTTAAATTAAGGAAAACGGCATGAATTCACAACTTCAGTGAAGGCAAATCTAATTAAGGCAAATGAAGCTGTTAAGGACTGATGGTAAAAGCCTCAAAGGACAGGAAGACGAGCTCAAATATTTGTTGAAGGATCTGCAGTTATTTTTTTAAAGTCGTGTTTGTATATGAAAAACGCTGCATTTGTTTCAGCCATTATATATGCTCTGCAATTATTAATTATTTACTCAGCCAATTATCAGGCACACGACTCTGCTGAAAGGAACACTTGCGACACACAGACAAGATAGAAGAAAAATGGGGGGATGATGATGATGAAGATGACTCAAGAATACTATGAAGAACTCCAGTTAATTACAGCACTATCATATCCTTGTTGTCTTCTGATCCCCCCAAGTTCATTCTGGAGCCTCCAATCCAACTGGTCTTATGTGAAGCTTATACAAATTACATTATTATCCATCAACAAACCATCAGCCTAAATTGAAAGCCTGCAAAACCATTTCGCCAGACAATGGTTTCAGCAGAAACTAGTAACAGTCAACAGTCCACAAAAACTTTATTAGGCATAAACATTTGATGGGTGAAGACTCTGTACAGAAACCGTAGAGAGAATAGAAACCTAAGCAGTACACAAATATATGTATATGTGCGCACCTACGTGTACACACAAACATACATTACATTTTACATACATACATGAATTATTTAAAAGACAGAAAACAATCAGTTACTCTACAGATATTGCCAAGATGTAATCTACTCAGTAATGAGGGGGCCAAGCAGGCATCATGGGGCAGGGAGTTCCACAGCCTGGGTGCCATAACAAATACTTTGTGGGAAGCCCACAAGCAGCACACAAATGTTCCCTGCTATTTGTCTCCTAGCAACTCTCCTCCATGAATTAAAACACATTTCAACAAGAGCAGAACTTCCCAATGAATTGTTCCTCACGGTTCAGTTCTGTATCTTCCACATCCTTCATGGATCCCAAACCTGCAGGCAGAGAAACCTGTCTCAAGATAGGATCAGTTCTGAGCTCAAAACCCATCACACGCCGTTTACCTCCCTGACTGGTTTAAGGCAGCTCCTTTGCATGTCCACAGCTCCGTGCCAAGGAAAAGCAAATCAAACAGGGCTGGGAAATTATACCATCTTCCATAAAATACCGAGCCTGCCACCTGAACCCAAGTACAATGGAAACGAAAATATTGGTCTTTCTGGGTAGGTGCTGTATTTCTTTCCTAGATTGTCATGAGCTGAGCCCCGAGATAATGACCTTAACCTTGCACAGCCACATTAGTCACCCTGAACGCAAGTCAGATGTGCCATTGTGGCTGCCAACTGCACTGCTTGCGATGCCTAAATTACTCAGCAAACATAGATGGATGCCTAGAGGTTCTTCCATGAAAATTGATTCTTCTTTTGGAGTTATTTGAAGGGGAGGGGAGTAACTGCTGCACCAGCCTTAGTGATCATTGAAAACCATTTTCCCCTCTTCAGTGCAACAGCAGAATCAACCAGATGTTTGAGAGGAAGTACAAATGCATCTGCAATGCATGAGTAATAACAAGATGGTAAAAATCCTTTAAACCAGCCATTTTCAACCACTGTGCTGTGGCACACTGGTGTGCCACAAATGGTCTGCAAATGTGCCACAGGAGTTTGGGGGAGGGTTGTTTATTAGTAGAGCCTTTGGGGGATGTGAGCCCCCCACCAACAGCCTGGTGTGCCTTGTCAATTGTCAAACAAAAAAATTGGTGTGCCTTGACAATTTTAGCACCTTGTCAGTGTGCCATGAGGAAAAAAAAAGGTTGAAAATCGCTGCTTTAAACCAACATCATTTTGAGGTGTCAAAGTCATGCAGGACTGGGTAATGGGGCTGGGGACAGATCAGTGGGGTAGCTGAACAGAAAACCAGTAGGTCTTTTTGGCCAGGTAATGTGAATTCAAATACCCACTGGACAACCTGAGAGTTAACTCAGTCGCTTGCGTAGGCAAGTAGAACCTGCAGTCTCATAAGGTTCCATTAAAGTATGGAAACTGAACCTTCCATAATGTGCTATGTCAGGAGTACTATCCTCTAGGAGCTTCCCATTCTTTTAAGCTAGGGTTGTAAACCCCCAAATGAGTTAACTCTGTCCACAAACTAAGATAATTGCATCATTTTTATCCACTCCTAGCGCTTTTTGCCTGGGAATAATTTGTTTAACATCTGGGTAACCCAGAGGTTGCACTGGCTGTTTTATCTGCCTGGACTTTTCACCCCATTTACTGAATTTGTCATCTTCTGATCCGTTCTAAAAATAATGTGGACAGAAAGGGAGATATAGAATAGCTTCACTTATCATTGCAATATGCGCTTATCGGGGATCCCCCGGAGGCAACAATATGGCCAAAGGCACCCTGGAAGTCACTGAGAGGAGCCCTGCATTTATCCATGAGCTCCTGCCTCTTTCTGTACCCCAGGCTCCTGTTTTATTCTGATAAAACAGATTCCTACTGCTGTTATATACATATTCTGCAGAAACACTTAAAAGAGAAAGCTATATAAGCTATGACCTCCTTACTGTAGTTAGAGGAACAGCAAGCAGCTCTCAGAGATGTATTTTGGACCCCCCCCCCATGTGAGTGGTTGGATGGGGTGGGTTGCCTAGTGTCCAAACAAATGGGTGTATTTTTGCTTCCCAATTTGCAAAGCAAATGGGAGTTGAGAATAATAAATATTATGTGGCAGGAGGTACATTATATAAGCAGAAGTTTGTGGGAAAGGGTAAAGACCTGCTAAGAGTACACACAGACACGGGTTCCACATAGGATGAACATGCTTCATGACAAATGCCGAGGACCTAACAGAAAACGGGACCTGGGACAGTCAACTACTAAACATGAGTATGTGTCTAGTTCTAAAGAAACAATTCCCTTTGTGAACTTGTGAACTTCCCTGAGGCATCAGGCTGGCTGCAGAAGAGCTTGAATTGTGACAGAGGGTCAATATTCCTCAAGAAGTTTTGAATGTGCCCTCATTTTCTAAGCTTAAGCTATGTTTCCATTCCTCCCACATCTGTTCCACAAACGAATGTGCAGGCACCCTCTAGGCCAGGGGTGTCAAAGATAAGCCCGTCGGTAACAGTTCACAGCTGTCCATGGCCGCTGTTTCTTCACTGCTTCTGTCTGCTGCTATGGCCAGAGTGTTTCATCCCTTGAGTTAGCCTAACCAATCAGGGCTCACATACTGGATGTGACACCATCACAGCACTCTGTAGCCATTCAGATGTAGCTGCATGCTGATGTCACTAAAAGCACAGCAGGCATATTAGAGCAGAGTTTCTCAACCTTGTGGTATTTGTACCACTGGTGATACTTGGGGTGGTGTCTGATGGTATCCATGGGACCCCCATATCCCCATTACCTGACAGCAAGACCAGCAACATGATGGATTTACGTACTTTCTATAGCTGCGAGACGCCTGCGTTGGCTTGGTCATGTCGTGAGAATGGATGATGGGCGGATCCCAAAGGATCTCCTCTATGGAGAACTCGTGCAAGGAAAGCGCCCTACAGGTAGACCACAGCTGCGATACAAGGACATCTGCAAGAGGGATCTGAAGGCCTTAGGAGTGGACCTCAACAAGTGGGAAAGCCTGGCCTCTGAGTGGCCCGCTTGGAGGCAGGCTGTGCAGCATGGCCTTTCCCAGTTTGAAGAGACACTTGGCTAACAGTCTGAGGCAAAGAGGCAAAGAAGGAAGGCCCATAGCCAGGGAGACAGACCAGGGACAGACTGCACTTGCTCCCAGTGCGGAAGGGATTGTCACTCCCGAATTGGCCTTTTCAGCCGCACTAGACGCTGTTCCAGAACCACCATTCAGAGCGCGATACCAGAGTCTTTTGAGACTGAAGGGTTGCCAACGTATATAGCTGTGAACATACAGATGTTGGCTTCTGAAGGTAAAGCTCACAAATATCCATTGCATCCTGTCCTGTAGGTACTGTGGACCAACCTCCTTGCACAACCTAAGCTGTGGTCACAATACTGATGCCCACGTCCCCAACTTCCTTGCTACTCAAATCGGGTTACAAATCCCACCCAACTGTTTCCGGATGAACTGCAGAGAAGCTGCCCTCCTCTCACCCCATCCTCTTGGGCAGGATGCCTCTGCAAATGGAAATAATGACATGCTATCCCATGCCTCTGAGAAAGCACCCTCATCAGGGAAACTGTCCTCAGGAGAAGAATCACATTTTCAGTGCCACAGAGCCCTCCGCGCCCCAATTGTCTTCACCAAGAGATCTGAGAAAGCCGCTTTTGTTGCAGCGAGCACTGTTTTTAGGACAAATTTCTCATTTGAATCCTCACTGGGATTTCTGCAAACATTTCCAGACTGGAGTCAAGATGTGAAGGAAATTCAAGTCAACTTGATTTCTGCTAATTGCAATTTGCAATGACCGCCAGCTCCTAGAGGCTGTCTCTGCCTGTGTAAGTGTTTGCCTTGGAAGCTGGGCCAAGTATTTTCAGCCTCCGATTAGACTTTTTTGGGGCGATCTTGCTGCTGTTGTTAATTTTAGAGCTCTGTTTTATTTTCAGTGTTTGAATTCCTCCCATCAGGAGGTTTGTTCAGCCTGGAGAGAAATGAGGCGCTTGGTATTTATTTACAAGCTTTAAAAGGAAGCAATTATTGTAAACTGTTAATACAGTACCTCCTTCCTTCATCCTGAATTACTTTAAACTAATTTTGTAACATGTACACTTTCATCATGCCTTGTCTTTTGTGCTCTCCTGGGGACTGATGGGGGCAATCTAGAGTTAATCTAGGTTCAAATTAGATTTTAATCTAAAGCTATTAGTGAGACATATATTTTCTTAAGCTCTACTGCAGATGCCCTGTGATTTCATCGCAAAGAGCTATTAGGGTTTAAAGCCTGGTAAACACTTAGTAAGTACAGTATATGCCATTTTCAGGAATCATGGGGACAAGTCCAAATCATACAATTTGCCACTGTATTTCAGATCAATTGAAATTTCACCTTGAACTTGAGAAATCTTAGTTTGAGCAAACTATCAGACGTATTACAAAAGCTTTGATATGAAAAGCAACATTCCCCAAGGGGGTTACACACATTTCTACCCAGTGGCATAACTAGAGGGGGTACAAAGCACTGAGTCTTGCAGGGAGCCTGACCACAGCATGGCTTCAGAGCCATTCCAGGCAGTGGGAGCAAAACAGAGGCATTCAAGCAAGTGCCTCTCTCCCCTTTGAGGCCATTCTAGGCGAAGGGAGCAAAATGGAGGCAAAAGGCAGCCTCCAGAAGGGAGGGGGAGGGGTGACTTGCACGCTGCCGTGAGACTTCCTGCAAAACTTAGTACTTTGTCCCCCCTCTAGCTATGCTACTGAGCAGCTGCTTCTTCATCCCCCCCAAATCAATGGAGCTGCTTGAGCATTCAGCTCAAGCTGCTGAAGTGCAAGTCAGATGTTCAAGCCGTGAATAGCCCAGGCCCTTTTTTTTCCCTTCTCCAAGCTTCCTGATCTCTCCCTGCAAGTTCCCCTCCCCCTTCTCCAGGAAAACACACACTTTTATTGGATAAGGATAATAAGCAATGGAGACCAGGAGATGTGGCCAGGAAATATCCCATGGAGCCTGTCCTTAATGTCAGCTGACACACTGAGCATCATCATTTCTTGCCAGTGATCGTGTTGCTTATAGGGGTCAGAAACCCCATGGTTCCTGGTGGGAAACAATACCTCTATATTGCACTTCTCTTGATGTGGCATGAACCCACCCAGGCCTCTGGATGCAGCCTTGCTGATTCTGTGTCCATTCTGGGTGTGTGCCTCTTTGCCTCTGAGTAAGCATATTCAGTGCCCCGATTCCTAAAAACAGAGATGACGCCCTTCACCCACGTGCATAGCAGAAAGGATCGTGCTGGTAGAGCAATGATTTTCAACTGGTTGTGCTGTGGCCCACTGGTGTGCTGCAAAAGGCCAGGTTATGTGCGGTGGGAGTTGGGAGGCAGTTGAAAATAGCTGGAAAACTCTTCCAGGTTCTATTTCTAGGGCAACTGTCTGTAGTAACAAGTTGTCTGTCCCCCTTCCTTGGGCAGCAGGGGAAGAGGGACAGATCATTGGCTCATCTAGTTGCCCTAAAAACAAAGCCGCAAAACCCAGAAGAGTCTCCTGGAAACCAGAAGTGACACCACAAGAAGCGAAGACCGTAGAGAAGACCAAAGGGTGTGCTATGAGATGAAAAATATTGAAAATGGCTGCAACAGAGCGATTGGAAACCCCAGAACCACTGCTCAGTTCTCCATGTCAGCTGAAGTTTTTTCACCTGCCTGCTGATCTTTTCTCACTCATTTTTTTTTCCCCCCTGGGAATTTCTAACATTCATTCTCCAACATGCTAAAGCACCAAAGGATTATAAACAAACATGCCCCATGGCTGTGTTTCTCAAACTGTGGGTCGGGACCCACTAGGTGGTCGTGAGCCAATTTTAGGTGGGTCCCCATTTATTTCAATATTTTAACATATTAGACTTGATGGTATGTTCCCATGGTATGTGACTGCATTTGGGGAAATGTTACAGATGTGCACTTTTAACAAGCTACTATATCTGTTCTTTTAACAATGAAAGTAAATGGAACTTACTTCTGGTTAAGTGTGGGTAGGACTGCAGCCAAGGATTGTCTAAAATTTTCCTGCTTGATGATGTTGCTTCCGGTCATGACACCACTTCCGGTGGGTCCAGACAGATTCTCATTCTAAAAAGTAGGTCCCGGTGCTAAATGTGTGAGAACCACTTCCCCATGGTATTGCATTGGGGCAGTGGTGTAGCTGGAGGGGGTGCAAAGCGCTAACTTTTGCAGGGTGCCTCGTCATGTCATGCAAACAGCTCATCCCCCTCCCTTTCGGAGCCATTTGCCTGGAATTGCTCCCGCTACCCAGAATGGCTCCAAGGGGGAAGGTCTGTTTGTATTCTGTGGGGAGGCTCCCAGCAAAACTTTGCACCCCCCTAGCTATGCCATTGTGCTGGGGAAATCACCAGACAAGCAGAACTGTATATTTATATAAAGACACATTAAATATAGAAACCTAATCCAAGACATTCTGAGAACTAGGAAAGGCTGAAAGTCAGGGCATGTTCACTTCTGCCCTGTGAAACCTGGCCTTTAGCATGTGTCCCCAAACAGCAGCCAGCACAAAGCAGGCCATTGCACCAACAAATAGAACCAGATGCTGGGCATCATGCCCATGAAGCAACCTCAGGCTCAGACTATGCCAGGGAAGAGGGCAAGGGATTTTCAGTGGCAGACAGAAACGTGTGTTGAGGTAGGACAGCCTGCACAGGACCAGGAATTCCTCCAGTTAGGTGCTTCCCCTTTCAAGTGGGATGGGGGGAAAGTGGGGTTTTTGGAAGTATCTGGAAATGTATTTATTCTTGCAGAATGCAGGTGTTTTTATTTTATTAAAAAAAAATTATCCTTCCTTTTCGTATCCTCATTGGAAATCCCAAGGTGACTTACAATCCAAACAGGAAATAAACACAATAGAATAACCACCAATAAAATTTTTAAAAAGCAATTTAACAGCAAAATACAGTCAGTCAGCAGCGGTACCAGAGCATCAATAACACACACACACACACACACACACACACACACACAGAGAGAGAGAGAGAGAGAGAGAGAGAGAGAGAGAGAGAACCTAAAATGATTCAGATCAAAAACATCCAACAGAGAGCATAACAAATCAGCAACAAAACTAGATCAGTGAAAGGCTTGTGAAAACAAAACAAGCTTTCAGGTCCCTGAGGAACTCCAGCAAAGAAGGGGCCATCATGATCTCTGGTGAAAGAAAACTCCAGAAACTGAGCAGTGTATCTGAGAGGCCCTGTTGCAAGTCATCGCCAACTATGCCTCCAAAGGTGATGGTCCCTGCAACCCATGTTGGAAACTCAAGTCAGTGACTCAGACTCAAGTTGCAAAAATGTGTGATTTGGGGTGACTTGTGAGTCGGGCGCGTGGAAGACTCTGAAAAAGACTCAACTCAGGGCCCCCGACTTGGCACTTTTCCCCACAAGTGCTGACTCGGGTCTGCCTGTGTCTGTGGATGCTTGCTTACTGTTTTTGTGGCGTGGAAGACTTCATGGGGCCAGCATTCCAATGGGTGAGCAGTAGGGAAGTTCCAGCCGGGAGGCAGGAAGCTGTTAATATGAGCAGGGGTTAATATGTTGTTTTGTGTGCTCCCTGAGGCAGTTGGTGGGCCACTGTGAGATACAGGAAGCTGGACTTGATGGACCTATGGCCTGATCCAGTGGGACTGTTCTTATGTTCTCCTGGTGCAGCTTCCCACTCAGGAAATCAGAACCTAGTTGGGAAATCACACCAGAGAACCATGTTGGTGGAACCTCTGGGGCAATACCTTCACAGTTTTAAACCAAGAAATAGAAACAAATGCATACAGCTATAGGGATATATAATTCTTGCAGGCTGTAGCCAAGTTTACGCTGCGTCCTATTTTGCAATTGCACACAATTGGAGATAACTGGTCATGCTGGAGGTCAGAGGTTCCAGCTGGCCAAACGTGTTGCTTTGAAAAATGCGTCTGCTTTCCCCACCTTGCAAGTCTAATCTCCTGGTCCGGGGAGGAAAAACACAATCAAAAACTTTTGGAAGAAAACCAGGCTCTTTCAACAGCAACAACAAAAATGACCTCTTGCTATCAAGGGAAGCCTGTGCAAAAGAGAAGAAAAGACAACTTCTCTTAGGCGGGTTGTGCTGAAGATCAAATGACAACGTGTCAGGTATTTTTCTCCTTTATTCAAAAGTGGCAGAAATAGCAGCCAAAGGAACACTTCAAACGCCGCCACTCTCCAAGCATACTGGGAAGGGGCATGTCCTTTCTTCTCTTGATTTCTCCACTTTTCATTCATTAGGTTAACATCTCTGGTGTTCACAAAGTGGAGGCTTTAGTAAAGCAAGACAAAATGCTGCTTGCTCACACAGCTGGAAGGCACGATGTAGCAAAGCAAACAAAGAAAGCATCTGAACAAGAATTGCAGACTGAAGCTTACCGCCCAATCCCGTCCTCAACCGGTCCGTAGCAGATAGCAGCGGCATCACAGCCGAGGCAGAGAGGTAAGTAAAAGAATGTTTTACTTATGTACTCTGCTGTGCCATGGGCCCTAATGGGCCTACTCATATCAGTGCCAGCCCTTTCGCTTGTGTAAGTCCAACGGGATGTGATGAGGTTTCCTCTGACATCGCAGCTGGCCACAATCCCCACCCTGCCCATAGCTCAACCCTGCCTCCAACTTTCTGGCAGTGGGAGTGGTTGGGCACTCCAGTGGCACACTTGCGTAGTCCCCTGGCATTCGTGCTGGTATCCCCGTTCCACGTACCTGGTGGGGGGCTCCTTGATCTGGATATCCAGGTGCCAACAGTGGCAAGAAGTGCCTCTTACCAGCTTCAGTCAGTGAACGAGCAGTAACCATTCCTATAGAAAGTGGATCTGGCTACCGTGTCTATTTTCTAGTTACTTCCAGGTTTGATTTGTACAATACTCTCACATAAGGTTATCAGGGAAGGTTGCACCAAGATAAGGTAGGCTGAACAAGGAGTGTACTGTTTAGTGCCTGGTGCACCACATCCCCCTTCTTCCTGCTCAGTGCTTTCACTTTACTGGATCAGCAGCTGAACGGAGAAGAAGCTGGGTAGTTTCTTACCAGTGCCATAAGAACCTAAGAAGAGCCCCACTGGATCAGGCCATAGGCCCATCTAGTCCAGCTTCCTGTATCTCACAGCGGCCCACCAAATGCCCCAGGGAGCACACCTGATAACAAGAGACCTGCAAGACTTCCTGGGAATTGTAGTTAAGAACATAAGAACAGCCTCGCTGGGTCAGGCCATAGGCCCATCTAGTCCAGCTTCCTGTATCTCACAGCGGCCCACCAAATGCCCCAGGGAGCGCACCAGATAACAAGAGACCTGCAAGGCTTCCTGGGAATTGTAGTTAAGAACATAAGAACAGCCCCACTGGATCAGGCCACAGGCCCATCTAGTCCAGCTTCCTGTATCTCACAGCGGCCCACCAAATGCCCCAGGGGGCACACCAGATAACAAGAGACCTCATCCTGGTGCCCTCCCTTGCATCTGGCCTTCTGACATAACCCATTTCTAAAATCAGGAGGTTGTGCATACACATCATAGTTTGTACCCCGTAATGGATTTTTCCTCCAGAAACTTGTTCAATCCCCTTTTAAAGGTGTCCAGGCCAGACGCCATCACCACATCCTGTGGCAAGGAGTTCCACAGACCAACCACACACTGAGTAAAGAAATATTTTCTTTTGTCTGTTCTAACTCTCCCAACACTCAATTTTAGTGGAGACCAGACAGAGGGGGGCATATGGAGGGAGAGAACCCTCCTAGGAGCTCCCAGTAGCATCTGCAGGGCAAAGAGAGGTCACTACCCATTGAATTACCTGTAGACATGGACTAGCCAGGCAAAGACTAAAAAGGTAACTTAGTTATTTAAAGTCCAAAAGAAAAAGAGTAAAAAAGTGGAAGGAAAGTTGGGCAGAAAAAAATACAAGCAGGATGATGGAATCTTGACTGAAAAGCACAACCTGGATCAAATGGATACAGTAACCTGGAATGCCTAACAGATGTAACTGGGGTGCTGCTCAAGAACAACCCCCTCAAGCAATGCATTGCCAACCGGTGAGGATTGCAAGCTGGGGGAAAAGTGATCAAATGAAAACAAAGCAAACCAATATGAGTTCCCTGAGCATGGCTAGCTAGAAAAGACAGTCCTGATCACTAATGCTTACATGGTCTAAGGCAGTGGTTCCCAAACTTGTTTGACTGGTGGCTCCCTTGACCTACCATTGGCTGAGGGTCCCCATTGGGTCTACAGTCCTATGCATTGTTTAGGAAGGTGGGGTTTTTCTTGCGAGGATTCAGTGGCTTCCTGACTGGTTTCTGCAGCTCCCCAGGGAGCCACGGCCTACAGTTTGGGGACCACTGGTCTACGGAATTCTCAGTCCTTGCACTTACTGGAGTCAGTGGGTCTTAGCACTAGCGTCCTCACAGTCAACCAGCAGAAAAGCACCCTGGACTTCCCTGGGCTTGAGGTTTGAAAACAAATATCAAACTTTGATGATGACATCAGGTAACCTGTCTAGAGGAGTGGAATACACCTGGCTTTTCCATTCCATCCCTTTTAGCTGGTCAGACTGGTTTGCTGCCCAATGGGTAAGGGAGGCTTATCACTAGGCAGCATAGCTACCAAAGACAGGAATGACTTCGACCCACATCCAGCACATGATTGGTGAATAATGGGGTTTCCAAACAGAGAACAAGAATGCTGTAGATGGATTTTGCAGCAGCTCTAAGACTGATGAACTAGTAGCTTCTTGGGTGTTAGAAGCATCAAAAAACTAAGGAAAACAGCAAAAAAGGGCATTCTTCACAGAGGTTGACTAGACAGACTTTTTTCCCGCTGGGGTGCAAAGATCAAAGCATATAACCCCAGTCCTGCACCATTGTCACAGCTGGCTATTAGCTCCATTGAAAGCTTTGCTTTTTGCCTTTAAAACTTCAAGTGTCTTTGGACCTGTTGCCTCTTTTCACAGATAACTCTCAATCTCAGCCCTGTAAGCTGTTGTTGGATTCAGTAGTTGGCAACCTTCAGTCTCGAAAGACTACGGTATCGCGCTCTGAAAGGTGGTTCTGGAACCACCATGCTATGTTGGATTCACATAGCAGGAAATTCCCTTGCAGCCGTGCCCTGGCCTTTCCTTGCTGGCCCAAGATCAATGAAGGGCCTGTGTTTGCTCCCTGAGGCCAATGAAGGACAGTTTTAGGGGATTCATTTAGATCAGGAGAACAGCATCATGGGAAAGTGTTAAAAAAAAAAAAACAACACCCTCTCCAGTGACATTAAGAGCATCCAGCAGCAGCTTCGGGGAGGAACTGTAGACCTGTGATCATTCCCTTGCTTTGCACACAGGAGGTGCCTTGATCTAGATATTGCCTCCCTGGAGAGCTGCTGTCAATCAGCTTAGATGGCACTTAATCAACTGGACCAGGGTCAGCCCATTCATGAGGCCAGATGGCACAGGGTGAATTAGTGGAAGATTGTGGAGAGTCTGCAGGGGTGACGGATTTGGGCTGCTTTCCACCCCAAGTCTGCTGCCGCTGCCACCTCTGATGCCAATACAAGCCACAATGTTTTCTGCTCACTCGAGCATGCATCCTTACCATGCTCCCCACATGATGCCATCAAACTAAGAAGCAGGAGACTTTTTGGTTTGACTGCAGAATACAAAGAGCGTGAACAGTGGCGGACCTCCCCAGCCCTGTGCTGCAGGGCAAAGGTCCATGCTGGTGCCCCCCACAGGATGCCGCTGCCCCCATGCGCAAATCCGCCCCCCCCCACTCACATGGAGCGAAATGGAGCCTCGCACTACTCAAGGATGCACTGGAGGAAGCCTCCTGAGGCTTCCCTGCACTCTAGAACTCTGCTTCCGGCAAACCAGAAGCATAGTTTCCAACCGTGTTGGGAGCCTCAGTGAGGCCTCGGCACATCCTAGAGGCACATGAGGCTCTGTGCCCACAGCATGTGCCCCTTTCACTTAATGGCAGGTCCACCACTGAGCATGACAAGGGTTTTGGTTTTGGTAGCACATTGGCAGCAGGCTCGAGACAGCATCAGGTGGAGTTCTGGGTCATGACACCCCCTGAGTTGAGCCAACGGTCAGGCTTTATGTAAGGCAGCTTCATGTGCTTTGGTTAACAAAGAAAACATCAGATTGTGGATCTGCTACCTAATAACACACATTTGGCTCTCTCTCTTGCACTCAACATATCAGTCTTTTTGAAGGTGAGACTGAAAAAGGCGTCCAAACGTAATGGAGGGAACAGTGTCTCTCCGGCTCTCAGTATTTCATGCCGCACTATCCTAATGCTTGAGCCGAGCTCTCTTGAGGCGAAAGACCCTCTTGGCAGGATGACAGAGCTGCAGAATCCGATGGTGAGACAGCCAGCTGCATATCAATTCTGTCTTCTCTAAAACCTTGAAATATCCTCATGTTAATGTTATCACTTTCCTTCAGCCGTCCCTTCTCCTCCATGGCAAAGAAGCCCAGTCACTAACTGATGCTTTCAGATCCCCCTAAAGCTCCCCTCGCTGCCTGATCCAAACGTTTATCCCTCAGTACAAACTTTTCAAGCTTTAGCAAATCACTAGAAAAAGACTCCTGTTCCCTCTTAAGCGTGGACACCCACCTAATCATATCAGCCTTGCTTCGCTCTTCCAGAACCTGGCATGCCAGCTTCAGTGGAGACATTTCAATCAGAGCTTGCCTTGCATAGTGTATTTGGGCCCCCCAAAGGATTCAGGCACACTCAAAAAACAAGATGTTGCATTTTGGGAGGTGGCATTTCAATTGTTGAGTTAACGCTCTGCTTGAGGCTTGAACATGTTCTGTGTCTGTGAGACCTGTGGTGTCAGTCTGGGCAGCACAAGGCCCCAAAACCACTGCCGTGCAATGCCCATAACAGTGGAAAGTGCAACGGCAGCGCAATGAGGATCTGGAGGAGCTGGAAGTAGTTGAGCGGATGCTTCTGTGGACTGAGTGGTTGGTTGGGACGACTTGACAGAGCCCGGAAGAGACCAGGCACAAGCAGGGTGCAGATTAGCTGGAGAGGAGATGAGCCAGCTTGTCAAAGAGCGGAGCCAGGAGTGGGGCAGAAAGAGGATGGCCAGCTTGTGGCAGTGTCAAGGAACCCAGTTAGGGGGAAAGGGAGGCTTGGAGACCCTGGGAACCTGGGCAGGGCTGTGGACCTTGTGACACTGGGTCCAAGCCCAGTGGCACCAGCTACACTTGGAACCAGACCATCCAAACCCTAAGCCAGACTTCCCCAAGCGGCCCACAGCCTGGGCACCTAAGGACTGCCCAAGGGCTAGCCCTGGGCCAAGTCACCTGGAGGACAGAGAAGTAGCTGGTCCATCAACTGTTTTGGACTGGTCCAGCAGGGACTCATGGCACCACCTGTGGCAAAGTAAAGTAGACAATCCTGTTAGAGGAACTGTGACAAGACAGAGTGTGAGGGAACATGTCCGCCCATGAATATAAAGGGCTTGTGTGGAAAAAAAGGATTGTAAGCATACTCCCAGCTTAGCCTCCAAAGGAGAAGGAACTGAGTAGCAGCAAGATCACAAAGCTGCCATCATCATCACCTTCTCTTCTGGGAGAACCCAGAAGTGACCTCATCATGTTACCATCCTGGGTTCTGGTGCCTCCGGCAACTACTCTGCATCCTTGGGCCCACCCTTCAGTCACATGGGCTCAATGAGGTCATTGTCCTATCTGACTGTATGTTTTATGACCATTTGGGCATCCCAACCCACTTCCTGTCACAAGCAGGTGGGGTTGAATGCCCAATTGCTGGGCATGAGCTAGGAGCTATTTTTCTTCTCGGACCAATAAGGAGAAGCTGGCCAATACTCAAAATGATCTTCTGCCCAGCCATGGAGTCCTTCTGTGGTGGTAACCATTTCAAGATGCCGTAAAGAAACCACTTCCCTGGTTAACCTGCTATTGGGGCTTCCTTAAGTTTAAGAGAAAGAGACTGAAGGAGGGAGAAGGGAGGGAGCGCAGCTCAGCCCTCACATCCCACAGGTTATTGTATCTATTTGCTTTTTAAGGACATTTTCCTATTTTAAAAATTACACAGAATGGTGCACACTAAAAGTAGTAAGCTGAAATAACAAAGCATCGCAACTGGCTCAGCAGATTAAATATAGCACTAAAAGCAACCATTAAACCAACACTAAGAGTTATTGTTTCTAAAACTGAGCACCCCATTATACGGGCAGTTCTTGTGATCCACTAGGGTTAGGTTCCTGGAAAATCTAGTGAATACTGAATTAGCAAATACCAAATCATTGAGCCTATGGGGAAAATGGTGTTAGATTCCAGAGGAGCCTCTTCACCATACACTCTATGAACTTGATTAACTCAGATCTTAACGCAGTCTGTGGGGCTGGGTGATAGTGAGGGCTCATCAATATCTGATGCTTCCTCCTCCGTGCTGGCTATCACTCAACTTGTTGAAGGTTGCTGGCCCAACCACGAGGCCTCAGGGTTCAGCAGTGGGGTGGGAGTAGCTTCACCCTTCTTTCTCCACCACCTGTCTCTTGGCTCCTTCTCTGGGCTTGCCCTAGCCCCAGAACAACCTTCAAGAAGCCTTCCAGAGACCTTTCATCATTGGTCTCTCATAATTGCCAGAGTTGTGAAGATTCAGCTGGAGTCCCCAAGATGATGGGGCAAGGCTGGAAGTGGGCACAAATATGTCCACATGCCAATCCCAATGCCCGTTTGATGCTGAAAATTGACCAAAACCAGACAACTTTCTAAAAAAAGAGGAGTGTCATTAGTTGGATGTGATTACCACAATCCCCTCTCCTGTCGGACATATACAGTACTGTATACTGTCTCTTCCTCTTCCCCCTGCATGGCTCTCACGCTGCCTTCTGCTCACGAGGAGGCCACTGTCTCTTCTCCTCCCCCACAACCTCTCTAGCCCCTGTCTGCCTGTAGCTGCACTAAGCCCCCCCTCCCCAGAGTGCATTGGCACAGAATTCAGAGATAAAGAACACAGTGGTGAGAGGTAGTAATCTACATGGTAATCTACATGAGAGGTAGGTGGTAATTCTGCTCCCCGCAGATAGTGAATTCACATATAAAGAGAACTGACTGTAGATGGAAGAAAATACATTTGAATAAGCAACCTCAATATAGCCTCACATTTTTTACCCTCATAGTAGTGGGCTAGCACTACCCAAGCCAGGTCTCCTGGAGCTCTGAGCCTGGGTTAAAATGTTCATTTCCCCCTTCCCCTCCAATTTGGATTCTGTAGGGTCACTAAAAAATATCTGAGCACATTAATGTTCCCTGTCTAGTCTGTAGGACTGCTTAGAAGTAGAATCGTATCCGTAGTCAAAACATCATAAAAATGATTCCTCAGAAATGGTGCAGGATATCCTTTTGGACTGTGACTTAGCAGTTTGATCTGGCCATCCTCACCCAAGTTCACGTGAACATTCTTAAAATGTACCATCAAATGAATGGAATCAAAATGTTGGATTTGATCTGGGAATCCCACAAATACTGACTATTTCAACTGCCATGAATATGTATGGGGTCCAGCTGGTAGATCTGTATTGGCATTCTGCAGAAGTTTAGTAATCATTTGGAGTGGATTAATTGGATAATTGTGGATGTGTGACTGAAAAAATAAAACAATGCATTTTAAAAGGAACACGCATGGCGTCCTCAACAGCTTGTCTTGCCTATACTGGGAAGAAAAATGCAACACCCTAACAATGTTGTTTATGGGGGTTGGGTGGCATTCTGTTCTCCAAAGAGGAAACAAACATTAATATCTCATATCCTATGATTGAGAAATATGTTCCCACCCAACAGTCCTGAAAACCACAGCGAAGGAAACTGGAGAGCATTAACTCAAATAGTCCTAAGACCACAAGACGAGCCCAAATGGATCAGATCAAAGCTCCATCAACTGCAGAATTCTGTTATTTGTTGTGCCCAGACAGATGCTTCCAAAGCAGGATATGAAGGCAAAAGTCTCATCTTACTGTGGCTCCCTAGCCACAGATTTGTTGTGGCACAATGCCTCTGAATCTTGGGGTCCCATCTTGCCATTGCGGCCAACAGCCACCAACAGACCTCATCTTCTCCAGGAATTTGACCAATCCCATTTTCAAGCCATGTAGTCTAGTGGCCATCATCACATCTTATGGTACCCAAATCCATAAATATCCATAAATATTAAATATGCAGTGAAGAGGCAAGACAGTCTTTTTGCTTGTCTGCCTTGGATCTGCTTCCAATCCATGTCACTGGATGATGTCAAGTTCTGAACGCCCGGAGCTGAGGTTAGAGCAACACCTGAAAAGAAGACCAGCAAATGCCCAATGTCATCACGCAACTGTCAAAAGTGACATGTCAAATTCAAACTTGTGATTAATAATACCAAATTTGAACTCCGAAATGGAAGACTGTGACATGTTGGCATTGCTCAGTTGCGCTGATTTTGGCATGCTTGAAATATGAACCCTTATCGTGTCAATTACTGTCAAAGACTGTGGTCTATGTTGTCCATCATATGCTGACAGTTACTAAGGTTGAAATCCTATATACACACTTACCTGGGTCTAAATCCTACTGAACACATTGACCTTTAAATAAGAACATGTATCACCAATCACATAAAGGTAAATATTAAATACAATTGCATGTCACGTACTGTAGTTATGTCACTGAGGTTCATATTTAGCTGACTCAAAGAGCAATCCTGAGTGCTCCTTTGGACGCCGCAAGTCCCTTACAACATGTTTGTACCTCCTTGTGAGTCGGGGAGGCTGGTGCAAGGATGCGCATTGGCCTCCCCAAGCCAAAGTGAGCGCCAGGACTGGTAAGTTTGCACCAGCCGAGTCAGACTGGTCCAGAAGTCTGGGAAGGGCAGGGGGAGGGTGGAACGGAGGGCAGGTGGCAGGTGGGGCCACCTGCCTGGGGCCGAGCTGGGGGTGGGGCTAGGATTTGGCACTTGAGCCAGATCCTAACCCCGCTCCCAAGCTGCTTGGATCTGTGCCACCTTTTTAGGTGGCACAGATCCAAGTAGCCCCATTGGGGCTGCTGCCACAGTACCTGGTGTAAGGGGAATTAATTCCTTTTGCCCCAGGCAGAGCCACTTTCAGTCCCAACCATGCACTGGTACAGCACGGGCCTACTGGACTGCCCACATGTGGACTCATCTGGGTTTACAAAAAGAAAAAGAATGTTCTTTTCTGGCTTGGATTTTCAACCCAGCTTGTGAGTAGAAGCTGATATGGGAGGTCATGCTGGAGACCTCTCTGTCCAGCTCCTTTTTCTCCGCCAATCCATGCATGTTTCAGGGCTCATTGCATGCTTATGACAGCAATCTAAGTCACCAAAGATGCTTGGGTTATGTAATTCCCAGGGAAATTCATGTCCATAATATGTATGCATGTTCCCTGGTGCTCAGGAGACAAGCTGTACCAGGAATAGAGGCACAGAAGCAGTGGCGTCGCTAGGAGGGGTGCGGGCCGCACCGGGTGACGTGCCGGGGGATGATGCGCTAAAACTGCAGCATTAGGAGCTACCGCACCATGACATACACCGTTGGATGTGGAATGTCCAGCAGAATGCAATGCAACAAACAGAATTGAAATAGCTCCTTTCATTCAAAGGTTATGGCCAAAAAACTGGAAGGAAAAAATGCATGGATCCCTATGGAGAGTGAAAGTGAGCTGTATTGCGCGTTTACTCGCGAGCAGGCGTACTTGCCATAGTCCATCAGAAAGGGTAGGTTGAGAGGAATCCAAGACACCTGAATGGTCCCGATCCAATGAATGCAGCGCAAAAAAAAAGCCAAGAAGGAGGGCCTTCCTTCCCTGTTGCGAGTCTATGGAGCCCTATGGAAAGCAAAGAAGCCTCACGGTCGTGTTTACTCGCAAGTAGGCAGACGTGCCTTGATTGGTGGTCAGACCAGGCAAAGGGGAATGAGAGGCCACCAGAAGGGTCCTGATCCGATGGCACTGGAGTGCAACAAATGCTCCAGAAGGCAGCCTCCCCCTCTCACAAAAAAGGACAAAAAAAGACTTGAGCTGGTAAGGGGAAAGTTTTCTATTTTGCATTTGCAAAGCCAGAAGGGTCCTTATCTGGATATGACTGAAATAGAAGAACTTTAAACTGGGCACTGGGAGGGCTGGAAATCTCACTGATTCTTTTCGGGGGTTGTTTTTGCAGGCAGACTACAGAGTAAGCTCCATTGACCACTATGGGACTTACTTCAGAGTAGACATGCATAGGCTTGGGCTCACAGGCTGCAATTCTACCCACAGTTTCCTGAGAGTAAGCCCCATTGACCACAATAGGACTTACTTCAGAGTAGATTCACTTGGCGGAACAGGACGGGCTCCCCCTTATTTAATCATTTCTTTTATTTTAATTTAATTATTTATTTTAATTTGTCTGATGATGTCACTTCTGGCCATGACATCACTTCCAATGGGTCCTGGACAGACTGTCATTCTAAAAATTGGGTCCCAGTGCTAAAAGTTTGAGAACTGCTGCAATTAGGTGTTAGTAAGTTGACATGGGGTGGGTGTGTGTGAGACTCTACAAGTTTTCAAAATCACTAAAATCAGAATTTGGAGGAATAATCCCATCCTGTTATATATCAATCAATGCGTAATTTCATGCAAAATGCAATGAAACAAACCACATTGAAATATCTGTGTTCTAAGAAAAGGTACAGCCCAAAAAACCAGTGGGGGCGGGGCGATGGCACATCACCACGCCCACCACCTGGGACGTTGCCCCGCCCACTGCATGGGGTGACGCGCCGGGTGACGCGAATCCTAGTGATGCCGCTGCGCAGAAGCCTCCCAGAAGGCCTCCCAGGAGATCTCCTTACTTCTGGCCCTAGATAGCGGGGAAAAGAATCATGTTGTGAGGGAGGAATCGGGCCCTCAAAGGGAGAGGAGTCCAAAGGCCATTGCGCTTGTAGTGAGTCAGGCCCTTGGTCCATGTAGCTCAGAATTTTTGTGCACTGAGTGGCAGCAGGGCCACAGAAAGGAGATTTTTCCAGAAAGGCCTCCTGCATGTGCTGTGGTTGGCTGCCAAATGTAGTCTGCATCCTATGTGCCATCACCAGGAAGTAGTGGGGCAGGGGTAGTGGGAGGCATAATTTTCTGCTGCTTTCCCCCTTCCACAGGGTTCTTTATGGTTCTGAGTGGCATCCAAGCTACATTGGTGCAGTGTTTTTTCTGATGTTACTCTGGTGTCCATTGTCCATCTGTTGGTGGGAAGTATTCTATACTGGTGGGGCAGTCATTGCACCAGTGTACATGGCGATACATTGGCATGTCTTAAGGATAGGATTCTAACTTGACATCTGAATAATTCCCAGAATGTTTCATCATTCCCAATTATGGAAGCATTTGGATATTAAGGGATTTAAGAGGACATTGAAATCCATAAGAGGCAAATTGCAAAAATCTAAATATCACCCTTTTTAAAAATTTGAAACTGTTGTTTCTAAAACATTCTCCATATTCTAGTTTTTGCAAAATTTCATTTCAGTCCCACATTTGTACCTGGCCGGTCTCCTGTTATTCCAGCCCCACAATAGAGTGGCTGAAACAGCATTTCAGCCATCAAAGACATCCATAATTGACCAACTCCCTTCTTCCCCAATGAAGACTGAAATGATATGCCAATTGATCTCCTGATGTTCTTCACTGCCCTTCAGACTCACATGATCAGCTTTTTGCTGACTGAGGCTCCGATTTCAAGGCACTGGAGGGAACACAGCTTTTGTGGCTGCCTCTGCAGTACCCTCCCAGCCCCACATCTGGCCCTTGTCTCATGCTAGAGAATGAAGCAAGGAGCCCCACCCACATCATACCAGGCTGCTGCAATTAGATCTCTCAACAATAGGGCTGCAATCCTATGCATTCGTACTTGGGCATGTCCCACAGAAATCACAATGCACTGTGATTACAAATGGATAGAGCCGGGCTGTAAATGGAATTATTCCCACAGGGCTTCAATAACCATTTAATTAGCCCACCTCCTTTCAAACAAATGCAAACAGTCAAATGGAGTAGTAGGCATGTTCACCAAATTAAATTATGATACTTGTTTTTGGAGGAAGAAAAGCTCCTGGGCTCTGTTTTGATCAATAAACATAAAAAATGAGTATGCAAACATTTACCTGCATTTTTTTAAAATAAATAAATGAAGTCCAGTGCATCTCAGCGAGAAAAAAACCTCTCTTAATCCAGAATTAAGAGCTATTGCGATAGCAGCAGTCAACTGACTAATTTCTACCCTCTGCCCTTTACCTGCTTGCATGTCTGGGTAGCTGCAATAACAGTATAAAGCCGGTGTATGAAGGTGTATCACTTATAGTGTGAGAATGTCTTTACATATTTGGGACCAAATACACTCAGCAGGGTCAGCTTTCCAATCTATGTAGCATTGACCAAAAGAAAGACATTTAGATGGTGATCCTAACATGAAAATATTTTCACCTCTCAATAGTTGAATTGGATCTCCTTGTAAGAAACAAAGGTGACAAGCATCTCAAACCTGGAACCAGAGCAAACCTGGTTAAATCCCTCAAACCTGGAACCAGAGCAAAAAAGAGGTGAAAGCCTCCATTTTGCTCTAGCAACCCGGAATGGCTCCTAAGGGGAGGGGAGGAGTCACTTGCACTGTGTAGTGAGGCGCCCTGCAAAACTTAGTGCTTTGCACCCCCTCTAGCTACACCTCTGCCTGGAATATTATCTACATGTGCAGAAAGTAGTTCAGAATATAGGTGGGGAATCAGAACAGGTTCCACGTGATTAGGGGCATGTAGCTCATGCTGAGCGCATGACCTGACCCCTTTTCTATAAGCGGGCAGGGTGCATTTTGGACAAACTGACCATCTCTTCATGCCACTGAACCTATAAACAGTGCGCATAGAGGGGCAATGCAGACAAACAAGGGACAAGCTTCAGGTCGGCCTGAAGTTTGTAAACCAAAACCTCATACGGTATGCCTTTGTCTTCTTCGGAGCCTGCTGCTTTAACTGTCAAGATCCAGATTGTTATCACCTCATAAAATGAGACATTTATCTCCTCAAAGTAATTTACTGGCTCTCTAAAAGTGAGGAATGGAGTGGCAAAAACTAAGGATTGGTACCCAGAGCCCGTTCCAGCATCTCGTTCAGGGATTGCCCCTGCTAGAATCTCAGGAATGACAAAAGAAGGGTAAGGCCCTCCTCCCTGTCTTGTGACTTCAAAATGCAAGTGTGGGACAGTGCAAGGGCATTTATTTCCCCCACTGGAAGAAGAAGGTTTATGGGGGTGCTTAAATTGGTAGCGTTGCATTTATGATTTTCCTTCTGCATGTGGCTCATGGAGGTCATGGTCACTAATAGAGCAAAGAAAGAAAGAAAGAAAGAAAGAAAGAAAGAAAGAAACAAACAAACAAACAAACAAACAAACAAACAAGAATGAATGAACTGGGGTATAAGTTGTGCTGTCTGGGGTCTGGGTCCAAAGGTTGATCAATGTGGTTGTCTAATTTTCTTCTGGTGCCTCGCCACTGCTGTAAAGCGGCCCTCCTCCTTGCCTTCAAAGCCAATTGCGGATGCAAAATCTTTTTACACTTTGCGCTTTAAAAAACCAAAAAGTCAATTGCTCTGCAGCACTACAGGTAGCTCCCTCCATGGTTACAAAACTCCAACATCCCTGCTAGTGATGAAAATGAAAGGGAAGGTGAGATCCAAATGAATGGAATGAGTTTTATTTGGGGTTCTCTGGTGTTCATTTCATAACAAAAGGAAAATGAAACCGAATGGTCAAACTCAGCTCACCTTTTTCGTTCACTATAAGATAAATGCACACTCTACATGTGCCTGACTGCCAGAATCCCTGCTTTGAGAGACTTGTACCCCCCCACATGCCTCCCAACATGCCACAGATCTATGACCCTCTGATGATGTCCATCTACCAGCTCCAGCATTCCATAAATCAAAACCCTGCTCAGTGTTGGCCCTGACACATGATTCTAGACAAATTCATGTCCTGACATTTACGCTACGTGAGTTTGCCTGCTTCTCCCTCACCTCCCATCAAAGAATTGCTAGCATGTTCGGTCCCAAACCCAGAATTTCCTCTGCTCTGGTTACACATTGAGACTTTAAAGGACAGCGCCATTATATTGCAAATTAAAATGTCTTTTCCTTTGAAGTGAGTCGGGTCTTGACTTTTGTTCAAATCCATACGTGGGAAAATGATAGAAAATGTCCCTTTTCATGTAGAATAATTTTGCCTGTTTTTAGACCATTACATCATTTAATGCTTCTAAATATTTCATCTTTTTAAATATTGTATTATTTATTATTTACATGTTACAATCCTTGACATCCCCCACTGGCTGTCTTAAGGAAATTATTATTTCTCCCTGTAGAAAATAAATGGCTTTTATATATGGATTTTTCTTTCCTCTTTAGGGGGGAGCTCAGACACAAATAATAATTTGCCCTCCTGAGCAGTCACAGATCACAGCCTGATAAATTGTTATTCTTAGTAACGGCTTTGATTTGTCCTCAAAGGCATTTATATGTGCATAATGTTAGACAGTGTGATTTTACAAACCACATTGCCTTGAGGGACAGATACCACTCTGAGCGACTCCTGGAAAAGCTCATTGGCTTTGCTTCATTACATCTGAACTCACTGTGGTGACTGTGAAGGTCCAAAAGAGGTAGACTTGTAAGGAGTTGGCAGATATTTGTGTTTGATGAGCCAGTGTCAATTTCCGCCTCCAAGGGGGACGCTTTGGCCTGCGCTAGATGTTTGGCAGTAGACCTGGCGCTAAGAACCAGGTCCACAGCTGAGCAGCTGCCAAATGGTGAGGATGGGTGGGTTCTTGCCAGTGCCGTAGTTAGAGGGGGGTGCAAAGCACAATGTTTTGCAGAGATCCTCACCACGGCATGCAAGCAGTCATTTCAGGTGGTGGGAGCAAAACAGAGGCAAATGCCTGGCTCCAGAGGGGCTGCTTGCATGCAAAACCTGCCAAACCTAATGCTCTGCACCCTCTCTAGCTATGCCACTGGTTCCTGCACCACCACTGAATTGGCAGGCAGGGAAAACAAGTCATATCCTCTTTCCCATCCTCCATTTCCCCATGCAGAACACTAGAATGCAACCACCTTTCTCCAGATGAATTTCCAGACTCAGGTTTACCGTGTTTCAGGGGACAGGTAAGCAAACCCTCCTATTCTGCTTCTCAGTGCTTTGCTATTCTTTATTTGGAACAACCCACACTTCCAAACCTGGGTCCACTTCTGAAATCTGAGTTGAATCCTTTGAATGACTTACCTGAGTACTCAGATCATCATCTGAAAGGGTCATCTGATGAATATAAGAACATAAGAACATAAGAACAGCCCCACTGGATCAGGCCATAGGCCCATCTAGTCCAGCTTCCTGTATCTCACAGCGGCCCACCAAATGCCCCAAGGAGCACACCAGATAACATCCTGGTGCCCTCCCTTGCATCTGGCATTCTGACATAGCCTATTTCTAAAATCAGGAGGTTGCACATACACATCATGGCTTGTATCCCGTAATGGATTTTTCCTCCAGAAACTTGTCCAATCCCCTTTTAAAGGCATCCGGGCCAGTCGCCATCACCACATCCTGTGGCAAAGAGTTCCACAGACCAACCACACGCTGAGTAAAGAAATATTTTCTTTTGTCTGTTCTAACTCTCCCAACACTCAATTTTAGTGGATGTCCCCTGGTTCTGGTGTTATGTGAGAGTGTAAAGAGCATCTCCCTATCCACTCTGTCCATCCCCTGCATAATTTTGTATGTCTCAATCATGTCCCCCCTCAGGCGCCTCTTTTCTAGGCTGCCCTGCCTCTCCCCTTGTAAAGGTGTGCACAGCACATTCTGTGGGTTCTTCCACAACAAAGAGCTGACAACAGTGGGACTCCCAGATAAATGCTCATCTAGAAGTAGAAGAAGGCAGGAATGGAACTCTTCTCATCAGTTTTAAAGCAACTTCAATTAATTGCTACCTTGTTCAGGTACAACTTCAATTAATTGTACCTGGTTCAGGTACAATTCAAAGGGTAGGTTGTAACATTTTAACCTTCCCTCTCTGTATATGGCAGGGCATGGGCATTCAAACAATTGCCATCTCCTATATGAAACTTCCAACAGTTAAATTCAATTACCATCAGCCTCTATGCAAGACAACAGAGAAGAAGCCAATATTTTAAAAGGCATGCAGAAAATTATAGCCTGATCAGTTTAACTGGATAAACCTAATTCTGGGTGAACTGGTGGGAAGTATACAGTAATTGAAGATAAACTGGGTGGTTGTTGTTGTCTTTGCTGCCTGACTGGGGTTGTTGGGGGATCATAAAGCACCTGGCAAGCTGTGGCAAGCAAGTCTTAAACCTTGGTTTGAATAATGCATTATGAGCTACATACATTTTTATGCAGATGCTGTAGAGGTTGGTCTTGTGTGTGTGAGAGAGGGAGAGAGCGAGAGAAAGAGATGAGCCTGAGCTAGACTGACAAACAGTTCTGCTACTTCCGATATGATTAAAGGGAATTTTCAGCACATTTTATTTTGAAGGCATTTCCCTAATATAAATATTCTTCCACTGACACAGAATGTTAATCTTGATTTGGATGCTGAGGTGGTGATGGAGGGAGCAAAAGGGAGAGGATAAAAATATACAATAAAAAGAATACCTCAGTTATTTCTTAAAAACAGCAAAATCAGCCTAGTTCTCTCTTAAGAGTATTGGAAAAAAATAATAATCAGAAACTGGGAAAGAACCCAGTGTGAGAGATGGCCACTTCATCAGTTGATCAATTTCATTACCAACTCCTTTCCTTCCTCAGTCCAGAGTTGCTATCACTTGATTGGAATAGATTGCTCACTTTTTGCATTGCTGAAAGATTGACACGTTTATTTTTCCCTTTTTCTTTGAGAAATGTCACTACTTTGCCACAGGGGTGCTTGGAACTCGTGCGGTTCAGTGGGACAGAAGATTGGACATTGGCTTCGGAACCTTGGATTCAAGCTCTACCTCTGAAGTTCATGAAGGGCCATGATGATGATATGTGGAGGAGGCGTCATCCCTTTCCACAAAGGCTATGGACCTCTTTGGAAGAAAAAAGGACCTGGATCTCCCCAGGACCAAACCAGATGTAATCGAGCAGCTATAGGGCGCAATCCTAACCCCTTATGTCAGTGCTTCCCAGCACTGTCAGAGCAGTGCCAATGGGACATGTGCTGCATCCTGCAGTTGGGTGTCACTCACGGAGGCCTCCTCAAAGTAAGGGAATGTTTGTTCCCTAACCTTATAGTTTCATTGCCCTTATGTCAGTGCTGGAAAGCACTGACGTAAGGGGTTAGGATTGCGACCATAATTGATTATTATGTTATTTATTTGTAGGATTTTTACCCTGCCTTTCTCCCACACTGGGATGGGAGAGCGAGGTAGCTAACAGTGTAACAATATAAAAATTGTACAATATTAAAAACAATTTAAACATTAGAACAAAACAAATACCCCGGATCATGACTTAAAATATATCTCATTAAAAGTACCAGCCCACAGTATCAATTAAAAGCCTTCCTAAATAAGGTCTTGAGGCCCCACCAAAAGGTCTCCAGAGAAGGAACTATTCTTAATTCCAGGGGAAGGGAATTCCAGAAGCAAGGTGCCACCACCAAGAAGGCCCTATTCCTAGCCACCGCCACCCTCACCTGTACTGGTGGTGGCACAGTCTGAAGATGACCTGAGAGGATGGGTAGGATTATATGAACGAAGGTGGTCCCTCAAATACCCTGGTCCCAAGCTGAAAAGGGCTTTAAAAGTCTAGCACTATGAAATCAGCCCAGAAATGAACCGGGCAGCCGTGTAGCTGCTGAAGCTCAACTGAGTCAAACCGACACGCTCCAGCAACTACATGGGCAGTCACGTTTTGCATTAGTTGCAGCTAACAGTGAGAATTGTTAACTCATATAGCTGCCTCCATGCATCAAAAGTGTGTCCAGGTGAAGGAAGCTGAAACATTCCATACATATATAAGGAGCAGGAGGGCAGGAGGTCTGGTTCAGTTGGTAGAGCTGCCGCCTTGTATGCCTGAAGATCTGAGGCTGCCAGTTCGAAACAACCGGAAGTACCCGAGAACTGAGGACACACTGATATACTGATGAGCTGACCCTCGGTGGCAGAGAGGAGTTGCTGTCCAGTGGAGCGTAGGAGGCGAAGGGCCAGAGAAAGGGCAGACCAGGAAGGAATCCAGCTGGAACGAGAAGTTCTATGAAAGACTAGAACTATTCAATTGTAAAAATCCCTACGGGGGTTTAGAACAGCCTGCCTATGTAAACAGCCTTGGATTAAAGTCTGAGGAGAAATCTGACGACCAAAGAAAGGTGGTATATAAATACCTGTATAAATAAATAAATAAAATATATAAAAAGTAGCATGTCAGGAAGAAAGCTTGGTAGTATCATTCATATGAGACCACACTGACAGCTTGAAGTGGTACCATCCAGATAAAGATTTATAAGCTCAGTGAGAACTAGATCTTAGATTCTGGGGAGATTGCCATGGTTCTGGACCCCTTAACTGATCTTACATGAGGACTGATCTCCCCTTTCATGATACCCACCAAATGAACTGGATTTAAAACACAAGTCCAAGGGCATTTCACAGCTTATTACCTGAGGAGCTATCACAATGCCTGGCTTCATATAGATACACGAGAGAGAGAGAGAGAGAAGGAGAGAGAGAGAGAGAGAGAGAGAGAGCACACCAGTTGCTTATTGATTGGAACCAAAGCAAATCAAAGCAGAAAGGCATTGGATAAATAATGCAGAAAGCTATTCACTTTAGCAGTGATGCAATTAAAAGGCTTTAAACTGATATTTGGTCTCCCGGGCTGATAAGTGGAGAACATCATCTGCTCCTCGGTGCAAGAAGTCATTCGAAAGGCACTCGCAAAGACCAGAATAGACACTGAAATGATCAAGAAAGGCAGCTCTCCTTGCAGCTTCAGTTGGAGACTTTGGGGGAGAGGCCCATTGAGACATGGGAGAACATTCCAGGTGGGCCAGTCGGAATGGGTCACCACTTTGCTTGCTAGGCCAAGGCACCATTGACTTGGGGGGAAAATGGCGGCCCCAAAGGCCCCAAAGAGTGTTTGGGTGACCACACTCCACCTCCAAACACTATGTTTTGAAATCAAACAACAGCATTGTAGGGGACTAATTCCTGGGACTCTCACGAGCATCATGATTTCCCTGTATAGGCACCTTTGGAAAATCTTGTAGCCCTGGATAGACACCTTTGGAAAATTCACACATTTTTATGGCTGAGCTTTACTTACCTTTCCCACTACCTCCATCTCTCTCACAGCAGCACAGGCCCTCCACTGCCCATAAGCTGCCATATGGTTGGTTGCAACCTTCAGTCTGGAAAGATTATGGTATAAGCCTACAGCACCCGGTATTCCTGGGTGGTCTCCCATCCAAGTACTAACCAGGCCTGACCCTGTTTAGCTTCCGAGATCAGACGAGATTGGGCATCTGCAGGGTAACAGTTGCTGCCATATTTGCTCCAGAAACCCCCATCAGGATTACACTATCAGGATGTATTCCTTTTGCCAAGTTTCTACATAAGAAGAAATTCCTGACAGAAAGGGCAGTTTGGGCACAATCCTAACCAGGTCTGCTCAGAAGTAAGTCCTATTTTGTTCAGTGGGGCTTACTCTCAGGAATGTGTGGTTAGGATTGCAGCCTTTGACAGTGGAACAGATTGCCAAGGGAGGTGGTAGATTCTACCTCACCTGAAATCTTCAAGCTGAGGTTTGACAGGCACCTGCTGGAGACGCTTTAGGAGGATTTCCTACAGATGGGCAGTGGACTAGATGACCTACTGAGTCCCTGCCAAGTCAATGATTCTATGGTTGTTACACAATCCTGAAGGCTACAAAGCCCATGATGCAATTCAACAATATTCCCAAGGCCTTTATTGCAGCAAAGTCATAATAGTGAATGGACTGGAAGCAATTAAGCTCTGAATGGAACCCTGTTGATCAGAAAAAGAGAACTGAAGATCATATTCACCCACTGGTTTTTGTACATGACAGAATAAAGTGGAGAGGGTGCTCTGTCTGGGTGTAAGAAAGCCTTGTACAAAGTGCTCCTCAGCTGTGACAAACAAAGACAGAGGCAGCCACGTCAATCTCCACACCAGGCAATGCAGTCTAAATACATTAAATGTTTACAATTTGATTTAGTGCTCTTTTCAGCCTGTTGCCAAAATCAGAGAGAGCTACAGTTCACAGCGACATTGTTTTTGTCTCTTTCTCAGTGCATGATCACCTGTGGTTACTGAGTGATGGGAATCCCATGGTACTTGTCAATCCAAAGTGATTCAAACGCCACTGTGGTTTCAGCAAGCTAAGAGCCCAATACTAACCAAATTCCTGGGCCGCAGGCCATGGGGCCAGCGCAGCCTCCACTGTATCCAGCATGAGAACAGAGTCTGCTGGAGGTCTTCTCAAGGTACGGGGTCCTATGTCTCCTTACTCCCAGCAAGCTCTATGGAGCTATTCAGATCTGCAGCAGCGAAATTGCTGGCAAAGGTCCGAGCAGGTCCAAGTTGGGCTTTCAGGCTCAGGAGGGGAGATAGGTTACGGCAGAGACCTCCCCTGCATGATCTACCCTCCTCCCATCCTCCCCCACTCTTACAGCCCCTCCCTACCCTGTTCCACCCCTGCCGCCCCCACCATCCCATGGAGAGCCTACCTGATCTGGCAGGTGCTGGCCTGCGACTGGCTTTAGGAGGCTTGCACAGGCCTTTCCTTCAGTGGGCTGTGCCTCTACACTGCTGCAACATGCCTCCTGGCACATTTGGGACTGTGTGCATGCTTGTCCTGCTGGACGAGGCCAGCATAGGATTAAATTTGGGTGTGTGAAGAGTCCTGTGCATTGGGCCCCCTTCAGAAGCCCCCTGATGGCCTGATTCCACTGATGTTATCCATCTGAAAGGTTTAGCAGGTCGTCTATTAAATCTGGCTTCAGCATCAGAGAGTTACAACTGCAGCTTAACCCCTTACTTTCATTTCACTAAATGCCTTTGATGTACCACTGTATTCTGTGGTTCCTCCTGGAACAAAAATGCCACGTGCATTAAAGAGTCCATCTAGTTTTTCAGAGCATTATAAGTTTCAACACTATCTGTGTTTACTCCCTTGTTGATCTCCGGCCATCATCCCAGAATAATTTCTCAATTATTTTTGCTAGTAATTAGGTTTGGCCCTAATTATGAAGGTCTAATTTGCAAAAGTTTCAGCTGCAGTAGGCCATCACTGGGCAAAAGATTGTGCTTGCTAATTTTTTATTACACATGAATGTGGCAGCATTTACACTTGTCAGAAGCAAGAGTTTCTTTTATTGAAACTTTATCAACTATTCTAATTGATTGGTTTGCTTCGCGAGGAAAAATAAACCAACAAGGAAAAAAAAGAATGAAAGGCATGCATTGCAGGTAGTGTGGGGTGAATTCTCTTCTGACAGATTCAGTTACCGTTCTGTTGGATCAGAATAAAGTATTTATCTGTAGATCCAAACCAGATCTGAAAGCCACCTTTGAGATCTGAATCCTACTTCAATACCGAAAAGCTTCAAAGCTCTCAGTAATGGCATCACCAAGTGTTGTTATCTGACAACTTTATTTTGACACCAGGTAGGTGATACAGGCTGCAACCCTAAGCACACTTTCCTGGGAGTTTTGATTGAACATAATGGTACTTACTTCTGAGCAGACATGCATAGGATTGGGCTGACATTTACATATACATATACAGTACATGTACGTGCCATTGGGTACCAGCAAAGGGCCAGTACCCAAATTAGCTTGTGTAATTAATTACGGACTAATTAGTCTGTGGAACTCCTTGCCACAGGATGTGTGATACGCCTGGCCTAGATGCCCGTTAAAGGGCATTGGGCAGATTTCTGGAGGAAAAGTCCATCATAGGTTACAAGCCGTGATGGGTATGTGCAACCTCCTGGTTTTAGTAGGCTATGTCTGAGTGCCAGATGCAAGGGAGTGTCAGATGCAAGGCTGCAAGGGAGAGGCACCAGGGTGGAGGGATCTGGTTGTCTTTTGAGCTCCCTGAGGCATCTGGTGGGCCACTGTGAGATACAGGAAGCTGAACTAGATGAGATTTTGACCTGATCCAGCAGGGCTCTTCTTATGTTCTATGTTCTCCTGGCCTTGAGCCACTTACTCAGGTCCACTCAGACTTGTGCCATCAAGGAGTCCCATTAGGGCAGCAGAGGCTCATCTGGGGTTCCCTGCCACCAGCTTACCTAGAACAGCAGAGCCTTCCGGAAGTGGTCAGAAGTGTGCATTAGCAGCTGGCTTTTGCACCTCTGAAAAGGGCCTTGCACTGCAGAAACTTGAGTTATGGCAGCAGGAGGCCAGGATAGGATTAGGCCATTAAGTTAAATGACTCTTCCTATATGCAGTCATCCCCTCCATGCAAAGCATTTGCACATCAGTGCCCTAGGGCCTGGTGAATTGAAGTTTTTCCTCCTGAAGAAATTGGCTGGTAGGCAAGAATGAGGACACTGGTTCTTCTCTAGCTCAGATGAAAATACATTGCCCAGGTACCTCCCACAAATGACACAAGACAAGATGCTTTGGAGCAAAATGGGTCACGTTTACTGATCTATAGCAAATCAATCAAATTGGTACCCATCTTCTTTATGTACTCTTTAAGTGCTTGTTTGTTTTTGCAGCTGCAGGGCTTGTAGCCTCTGGTGAGGCTACCGCCACTCCCACATGGTCTTAGATCAAGCTGTGAGAGAAGCACACTGCCACATCAGCCACATCCGAGGTACCAAAAGTGAAGCCCCCTGCATCCTGTTACAAGCACCCCCAGAATCGGAATGCTGAGGACTAGGTTCCTCAACCAACATGCTGCTCAAGCCCCCCGTCCCAGGAGAAACCAGCTACCAAGGCAGGAGATGCCTGCCTTTCCTCTTGACCAAAGAAGGTCCACAAATCAAGAGAAGACCTCTGAAGGGTTGCAATGTAGGATCTGTGAGCACCGCAAGTCACTGAGGTCCATATTATGTGCAGAGAAATCACGACGCTCAGGGGCACCTCCGCACTCTGGTTCCCCGTTTCTCAAGTGCAAAGATCTGCAGCAATTTGCCACGTCCCTCCTACTCGCGGAGGTCACCTTTTTCCACATCTGTCTGGATGCCGCTGAGAACACTGTGCGTGGCCTCAGGCCATCAGCCGTTTTCTTCCTCCCCTTGCAGGGAAGGAGACCTGTTGGGCAAATTATGTTTTCGATAACAAGAGCAGCCAGCAATTTGATTATTCGAGCAGCTCAGCCCTTGGTGAAATAACAAGGCTGGCATGGGAAGCCAACACTTTAATTGGGTTGGCAATCTGCCCCTTTAATAATGAATCCAGGAGGAAGACAAGAAATCATGAGCGCAATTGAGAGCGGAAGGAGATGCACTCCTTGTGTGGATCTCTGCATTGTTCCTACTTTGTCTTCACTTATGCTGCTGGTGCAGCCTGCAGACGTGGCTGGTACCTGAGGATGTGAAGACAGATTACGGTAGGCCAGGCTTTCTCAGTCCTGCCCCCTGATTGTCGGTATACAAGAATACTATTTCCTTGTGATTTCACTGAATATTTTAGCCCTTCCTCAAAGTAACGTTGCAAGTTCAGGATGCTAATCTAATAATGCTCAGCCGAGCCAGCGATGGGCGGAACATTATCCAAGCCCAGCTCGGGAACTGAATCCAGCACGCTCCTAATGTTCCTGGGCTTAGGGGCTGCTGCCCTGCCATCCCAAGAGGCGCTGTGCCTTTCGCAGCTCTCTCAAATTCTCAGCCAGCGTTGAGCAAAGCATTGTGGGAAGTGCCGGAGCGGCACAAAATCAGCGTGAGCATTACTCTCCCCAGCTTTTATTTTGGCACCGTTTGCACCAACTCCACTCAATTCCGCAGCAAAAACCTTTATCCTCCCATCAGCCCCTCTCTTTTCCTCTCTCACTTGATTCCCTTTCTCTCCAAAAACTTTGAAATCTTCTTTTTTTTTTTTTTACAAAGCACTTCTAATGTGCCATCCATGTCATTTGATGGCACATAAAACTCTCCCAAAATATCCAGTGGCCCGAGAGACTGGTCTGACATCAGCTCTCCCTACTCAGCTGTCGAACTTACTTTGTCTCTCCATAAAGCACAAAAAAGCTTCTCCCCCCTCCTTCTCCCCCAAATTGGCTTTTTTTTCTTTCCTGGCAGGAGCTGCAGCCTGGGCCCCTTAATGATCTCTTCTAATGCAGCCTGTATTGATTTGGTGTCTGCTGCTGTTATTGTAAAGTCGCCCGTGATTGGCCCTCCCTCAGGACCAGCTTGCATCAGAGTTCTGCCGTTCCTTGCTGAATGTCACTCGGTTGGTTCCTAAAAATGGCTAAGCATGAGTTTTACAGCAGTCCTTCCCAAACTTTCAGTTATCTCAAGCGAACCGCCCCTGTTCAAACTTCCCTGCACCCCTAATGCCTTAGATTGGAATTAGGAGGCAGTGGCGTCGCTAGGGTTTGCGTCACCTGGTGCAGGATGCCAGCGCGTCACACACACCCCGCAGTGGGTGGGGCAACACCCCACGTGGTGGGCGTGGTGATGTAACATCACTCTGCCCCCACTGGTTTTTTGGCTGTACCTTTTGACAGAACAAAGATAGAACACCTTCTGCATGAAATTGCGTATTGATTGATATATAACATGATGGTATTATTCCTCCAAACTGTGATTTTAGTGATTTTGGTCACTAATGGTGTCACACACACACCCTCCACTTACTAACTTACTAGCACCTTCTTGCAGCAGTTCTCAAACTTTTAGCACTGGGACCCACTTTTTACAAAGATAGTCCATCCAAGAGCCACCAGAAGTGAGGTCATGGTGGAAGTGACATCATCAGGCAAATTAAAATAAATAAGTATAAATAATTAAAGTAAAACAAATAATTAAATAAGTAGAAGCCAGACCTGGTCCATAAAGTGAATTTTTTCTGTAGCCTGCCTGCAATAACACCCTCCCTCCAAAATCAGTAAGGTTTTTCCACCCTACCCAGTGCCCAGTTCAATTTAACAACTTCTGTTTAAACCAGATCACTGTCAGGATCCATGGGTAGATGGGACTCGTCAGCCTAGGAAGGCAACTCATCTAAGAGAAGGAAACTCTGACCTCAAACCTCCACTGCCTTGCGGCTACATCCAGTTGTGGAAAAGGCTTCAGGAGTCAACCTCGAGGCAAAATCAGGAGCCGGAGTCCCTTAGGCAGTTCATGGCTGAACACAGTCACGTTCTGGCAACTCCTGCGACGCCGCTGGAACCAACCGTATTGGCTTCTGCCTTTCCATTGGACCATTCCAGCGACGTGGAGAGGGGGAATTTGCTGCATGGGTAACAGCCTATCCTCCATACCTTCTTTACCCAGGCTTCGCGCACTGGAGAGGACACTCCAACTTCGCCATACGGCGTCGGCACAACACGGGAAGCAGCAGTTTACCGGTTATAAGTCTTTGCTCGATTGGCGTAGAGCATGACGCCAGGGGCTGCTTCCGACGGTGGGAGAGATCATTGCATCTCATTGGGCAGCTACCGCCCGCCTTAAGCTGGGCAGTCCCCAGCCAGTAAGGTGTTGCCTCGCCACGGTCCGTTAACCTCATGGGGTGCGTGAGGTTTAGGGTGAAAACCGACAAGCGGATCGACAACTCTGCACCATGCAACAGAAAACAGAAAACTACTGCCCTAAAGCTGGGCACCTGGAACGTTAGGACAATGACACCTGGCTTCTCTGATGACCTGCAAGAAATAGACGACGCACGCAAAACAGCTGTCATCGACATGAAGCTGAGCAGCCTGCAGATGGACATCGTCGCCCTTCAAGAGACTAGGCTGCCAGATTCCGGATCTGTCAAGGAGAGAAATTTCTCATTTTTCTGGCAGGGAAAACCACCAAACGAAACCAGGGAACATGGCGTTGGCTTTGCGGTCAGAAATACCCTGCTGAAATCCATCATCCCACCTACTGTGGGAAGTGAAAGAATTTTGTCCCTGCAGCTCCAGTCATCAGCAGGACCTGTCACTCTCATCAGTGCTTATGCACCGACTCTGTCGTCTCCAGCAGAAGCCAAAGACAAATTCTATGATGACCTGGCCACCACTGTCAAGAAAATCCCTGTAAAAGAGCCATTGTTCATCCTCTGCAATTTCAATGCTAGAGTTGGTGCTGATAACAGTTCATGGCCCACTTGCTTAGGTCAGTTTGGCACTGGGAGGATGAACGAAAATGGCCAACGCCTGCTAGAGTTTTGCTGTCATCACGGTCTCTGTGTCAGCAACACGTTCTTCAACACAAAGCCCCAACATAGAGTCTCTTGGAGACATCCAAGATCAAAGCACTGGCACCAGTTCGACCTGATCCTCACCAGACACTCCAGCCTTCCCAGCATCAAGATCACACGCAGTTATCATGGTGCTGCCTGCGACACTGACCACTCCCTGGTGTGCAGCAGAGTGAAACTGCAAACAAAGCGACTGTATCACACGAAAAAGGAAGGAAGACCTCGCATTGATACCAGCAAGACCCGGGATCAGAGAAAAGTGGAGGAATTTGCACAAGCGCTTGAGGAATCTCTTCCAGGCCCGGCCGACGCAAACGCATCCAACAGATGGGAACATTTCAAGAATACCGTTTACAACACCGCCTTGTCCATATTCGGCAAGAAGACCAACAAGGCGGCAGACTGGTTTGAAGCCCACTCTGAGGAGTTGACACCAGTCATTGAGGAAAAGAGGAGAGCTCAAGCAGCATACAAGGCCTGTCCCAGTGAGCGCAACCTGCAGGTCCTCCGAACTGCTCGCAGCAAAGTCCAACAGACTGCCAGGAGATGTGCTAACGACTACTGGCTCCAGCTCTGTTTCGAGATACAGATAGCAGCTGACACGGGCAACATCAAGGGGATGTATGATGGTATCAAGCAGGCCCTAGGTCCAACACAGAGGAAAATTGCCCCTCTGAAGTCTGCCACAGGCGAGGTCATCCAGGATCGGGCGCAGCAGATGGAACGCTGGGTGCAGCACTACTCTGAACTATATTCCAGAGAAAATGTAGTCACCGAAGAAGCACTAAACAACATTGAGTGCCTGCCTGTGCTGGAAGAGCTTGACAGTGAGCCAACCCTAGAAGAACTTCACGTGGCCCTGGACTCCCTTGCCTTTGGCAAGGCACCTGGAAAAGACAGCATCCCTGCTGAAGTCCTAAAATGCTGCAAAGAGATCATCGTCACTGAGCTGCATGAAATCCTCTGTCTCTGCTGGAGAGAAGGTGGAGTACCTCAAGACATGAGGGATGCAAACATCATCACGCTGTACAAGAACAAAGGTGACAGGGGTGACTGCAACAACTACCGCGGCATCTCTCTCCTTAGCGTTGTAGGAAAGCTGTTTGCCCGAGTTGTACTAAAGAGGCTCCAGGTACTTGCAGAGAGCGTCTATCCAGAATCGCAGTGTGGATTCCGAGCCAACAGGTCCACCACTGATATGGTATTCTCCCTTAGACAACTGCAGGAGAAATGCAGGGAACAACGACAGCCACTCTTTATAGCCTTCATAGATCTCACAAAGGCTTTCGACCTGGTCAGCAGAGACGGCCTCTTCAAGATTCTCCCCAAGATTGGATGTCCACCCAGGCTCCTCAGCATCATCAGATCTTTCCACAAGGACATGAAGGGCACTGTTGTCTTCGATGGCTCCACATCAGACCCTTTTGACATCCGAAGCGGAGTGAAGCAGGGCTGTGTTCTTGCACCAACCTTGTTTGGGATTTTCTTCGCTGTCCTGCTGAAGCAGGCCTTTGGAACTGCAACAGAAGGCATCTATCTCCGGACCAGATCAGACGGAAAGCTCTTCAACCTCTCCAGACTGAGAGCAAAATCCAAAGTCCAGCTGAAATGTCTGCGTGACTTCCTCTTTGCCGACGATGCAGCTGTCACTACCCACTCTGCCAAAGATCTCCAGCAGCTCATGGATCGTTTTAGCAAGGCCTGCCAAGATTTTGGACTGACAATCAGCCTGAAGAAAACACAGGTCATGGTTCAGGATGTGGACTCACCTCCCTGCATTACGATCTCTGAGCATGAACTGGAGGTTGTCCATGACTTTGTGTACCTTGGCTCAACGATCTCCGACACTCTTTCTCTCGATACCGAGCTAAACAAGCGCATCGGTAAAGCAGCTACCACGTTTTCCAGACTCACAAAGAGAGTCTGGTCCAACAAGAAGCTGACGGAACATACCAAGATCCAGGTCTACAGAGCTTGCGTCCTGAGTACACTTCTGTACTGCAGCGAGTCATGGACTCTTCGCTCACAACAGGAGAGGAAACTGAGCGCTTTCCACATGCGCTGCCTCCGACGCATCCTCAGCTTCACCTGGCAGGACAAAGTTCCAAACAACACAGTCCTGGAACGTGCTGGAATCTCTAGCATGTATTCACTGCTGAAACAGAGACGCCTGCGTTGGCTTGGTCATGTCGTGAGAATGGATGATGGCCGGATCTCAAAGGATCTCCTCTATGGAGAACTCGTGCAAGGAAAGCGCCCTACAGGTAGACCACAGCTGCGATACAAGGACATCTGCAAGAGGGATCTGAAGGCCTTAGCGATGGACCTCAACAAGTGGGAAACCCTGGCCTCTGAGCGGCCCGCTTGGAGGCAGGCTGTGCAGCATGGCCTTTCCCAGTTTGAAGAGACACTTGGCCAACAGTCTGAGGCAAAGAGGCAAAGAAGGAAGGCCCATAGCCAGGGAGACAGACCAGGGACAGACTGCACTTGCTTCCGGTGTGGAAGGGATTGTCACTCCCGGATTGGCCTTTTCAGCCACACTAGACGCTGTGCCAGAACCACCTTTCAGAGCGCGATACCATAGTCTTTCGAGACTGAAGGTTGCCAATACAATGTCAGGATCCACCTGGCTTTGCAAGTCTCAAAAAAGTTGACCGTATCAGCTGAAGCCTCTGTTTTGATCCTTTTTAGTTGGGGAGGGGGAGGCTTCTGGAGCAGCCAAGGCACGTTTGCTTACTTGCGAGTAAACATGACCTTCTGGCTTAGTTTCGCTTTCCATAGGGCTCAATACATTCATCTGCTTGAAGGGAGGGACTTCCTTCTCAGGTGTTTTTTTGGGCTGCATTCATTGGATCAGGACCATTCTGGTGTTGTTGGATTCCTCTCAGCCTGCCCTTTCCAACAGACCAAGGCAAGTTTGCCTACTTGGGAGTAAACACGCAATACGGCTCACTTTCCATAGAGAACCATACATTTTTTGTTCTCTGGTTTTTTGGCCATAACTTTTGATAGAAAGGAGATATTTCACTCTGGTGTTTTGCATTCTATTCTATTGGAAATTATGCATCCAGTGGTATATAACATGATGGGATTACTCCTAACCACCACAATTTTAGCATGTCACCCCCCCAAGTGCGCATCACCCCCCTGTGCGTGTCACCCGGTGCAGACCGCACCCCCCTAGCGACGCCACTGTTAGGAGGGGCTTATCTCACATATAGTTCCTCCTCCTCTTATGTCCCAATCCTATCCCCCTCTGGGGCACAGACCAGTATAACCTTTGCTATATCCCATGCACGAGTAGGAGTCCAGGTCAGCTGGGAGAGGTAAGTAAAGAAATATTTAATGTACTTCTCCAGCAGCTTTCTGGTCCCCTATTGGACTCCTCAGATCTATGCCAGCTCTTTTGCTGAATCAGTGGGTGAGTCTAGGCCAGACCAGGTTTATAGAGTTTAGCGGCCACTGCTGCCAAGATCTGCCCCATCCTACCCCCGTTCCACCCACACACCAGACCAATCCCCCCCGATTCACTTCAGTCTTCCCCACTGCCACCACAACCCAAACAATGGCTGGCTCCCAACTTTTGCACCAGTGGCAGCTCTCTGCAGAACAGCATACTGTGTGGATGGGATGGGCCCTTGGTCACCTATGTCTGCTTTAAGGAATCCAGCCATGCGCCATTCTTCCTCCCTTGCCTCCTTCCTCATTTGGCCATGTAAACTTAGAATCTTCTGCATGCTGGTAGAGTCTTTGGTGGGTCTCGTACAACTTTGGTGTCAGGAAGCAGCAAACCCAAGCTTGGATCTGTGCAGCAACGACAATGCAGTCCACCTCTTCGTCTCCATCCTATGACCCGAAACAAGGATCTGGGCCCACACCCACCTCCTGTCCTGTCAGGGTCTCTATGGCACTAGAGTATCTGAAACAGTCAGGCACTTTTGGACACAAACCTTAGTACTATCTGGCTTGCGGCGGCCTTAGAGCTATTATTGATCAGCTAACGGATCCTTGTAACTGGGAGGTGGAAAGGATACAGAGGCCATGTTTGCATGCTGCAGGTTTCCCCGGCGATGCATCTGTAACCATTTGCCTGCAATGCAGAAACTCATTAGGCATCTTGTCTGTGAGGAATGAATCATCCAGTGGACAGGAAGGGGGACAAAATGTTGGCCTCACCTTTGTATTGGCAACCTTCAGTCTCGAAAGACTCTGGTATCGCGCTCTGAAAGGTGGTTCTGGCACAGCATCTAGTGTGGCTGAAAAGGCCAATCCAGGAGTGACAATCCCTTCCACACTGGGAGCAAGTGCAGTCTGTCCCTGGTCTGTCTCCCTGGCTATGGGCCTTCCTTCTTTGCCTCTTTGCCTCAGACTGTTGGCCAAGTGTCTCTTCAAACTGGGAAAGGCCGTGCTGCACAGCCTGCCTCCCAGCGGGCCGCTCAGAGGCCAGGGTTTCCCACTTGTTGAGGTCCACTCCTAAGGCCTTCAGATCCCTCTTGCAGATGTCCTTGTATCGCAGCTGTGGTCTACCTGTAGGGCGCTTTCCTTGCACGAGTTCTCCATAGAGGAGATCCTTTGGGATCCGGCCATCATCCATTCTCACAACATGACCGAGCCAATGCAGGTGTCTCTGTTTCAGCAGTGCGTACATGCTAGGGATTCACCACAGCCACTTAAAAAGGAATAGCAACCAATGGCAAAGGCCTACAATCAGGGAACATAAGGAGAGCCCTCCTGGCTCAGAATTCAGATCAAGTGTCCATGTCATCCAGTATCTTGCTCCCCACGGTGACCAACCAGATGCTCCCAAGCAAGGCATGAAGGTATGAGACCTCTCCCCAGAATTAGCGTTTAAGGGCATACTGCCTTTGTAAATGAGGTGTCCGCTATGACCCATAGGCCTTGGCCTTGTCTTCACTTCCATCTAACCAGTGGCCACCACCTCACCTCATGACTATAAATTCCACACATTAGCAGCCCAACCCTATGCTTCCCCCACCCCACTGATGCAGCTGCGCCAAAATTGATTGCACAGCATCCTGTGGGTGCAACCCTGAAGGTCTCCTCTGGATAAGGGAACATTCGTTCCCTCACCCAAGGGTAAGCTTCTGAGGTATAGATGGGTCTACTCACACCTGCACCAGTAAAATCATTGGCACAAGTCCATGTGGACCCGGGTCAGGGAATCACATCCAGGAAGGGGGTTTGGATTTGGTGGGTGCTGCTGTCATCAAACCCTCCCCTTTCCCAGATCCAGCTTGCCTTCCTCCTCAACCTCATCGCTGCCCCATTCTGCCCTCTCCCACCTGCGTATCTGTGTCAGTGAGCAGTAGTGGTCTGTCGCCACACACAGGGCCACTGTGGCCTTCCCTCCAGTGCTGTGGTAGCATGTGTCTTTACCCTCTCAGAGACCCTTTGAAGGTTGAACACTTTCCTTTTTTGGTTTAGCCTTTCTGTCTTAGCATTTGGGGTGCATTGAATAATGGGGTGCATTATTGCTGTTGGTTTTTATTTCAGCTAGGTCAACTGAGTGCCTGAAGGTACACTTTCCTTGGCATGTTGACTTGGCCTACTGAAATGCTAGGGCATGAGTGATACAGGAGGTGAGGCCCTGGAGACTGGGCGCAGGACAATCTAGTTTGAGACCCAACATTTTACACTGCCTTGGATGTTATCATTAAGGAAAGGTGGTGTATAAATTAATACAAATAGTGTCTGCTCTTATCTGCTTAGCCCAACTCCTAACTGACAAAACCAGCTAGATATTCCTCTTGCAACTGTAATGTATCATATGCTCTGATACCAGTCTGCTAGTAATCCTGATTCATTCAAAAGCCAGGTCTCAAGCATTCTGTGATGCTCAGGTGTGATCAGAATTGGCCCACACATTTCACATTGGGCCAGATTGGGTCTTTGGGAGTTAACAAACAGGGGCAAATTTGGCACCCACTACAGTGAAATCTTGGAATGCACCACTTTACTTTCAAATGTTTTCCTCATCCTTTTGGGAAGGGAAAAGACCTGCACTCCTAAGGGGGTGGGACGAAGAAGTTAGCAGCCAGGAAATGGCCTTTTACATTGTCACCAGGTAGTTGGGAACAGCCAAGATGACCTAATGACGGGTTCTGGGGGTGGTGGTGGTAGAGAATTGTGCTACCCTTTTGCACTGACATGTGTCTGAGAGAGCTGCCTTCTACTGGGTCAGGCCATTGGTCCGGCTAGTGCATATTGCTGGCACTATGACTGTCACTGACTGGCAGAATCTCTCCAGGGTTTCAGTCAGGAATCTTTCTCAGCCCATCCTGAAGATGGTAGGAATTGAACCTAGGGCCTTCTGTACACATAGCAGATGTTCTCCCTGCTAAACATAGTGCTTTGCACCCCCTCTAGCTATGCCCCTGCTGACACTGAACTACCATAGGGTGACATCCCTGGGTAGAAGTAGTCAAAAGCTTTTTGTGTTCAATTGTTGTTTGCAAGCTGCCTTGGGGGTCCTTCTGTACTGAAGGAGGGGGAGAAATCAAATAAAGTAATGATGACAAAAAATAACGAGCTGCTCTTAGAGGTAGTGAAGCAAATATAAAACATGCCCTCACCCTGACAATGGACAACTGGGTCCTCATGAAATGACCCTTCACTGATCCTCTCAATGGTCGGTACAAGACATTGGTCCTAGATCCACTTGTACCTGGACAGTTATAATGGCTGGTATTTCACATACAAGTAATGATCAGTAGCAAAAAAATTTCTTTTCTGACTCCAGTATGACTTTGTCTGTCCTTGAAGTCTCTTGTCCTCCCCTTCAATAGCAACAGGTTCCAAGGATTCCTTCACTGCTTTCTCCATCCATAACCCCCCCCAGTAGGTATTCTTCCCGGTTTCTATTCTTGCTCTCTTGTGCCACCCACTCCTCTATTTATATACCTGTTCTCCCCTCTCTCTGTGATCAAACTGGGAACACAGCAGGTCTTTTTTTCACAAAAGCCTATGATTCTGAAATAATGGGTTTTTTAAAGGTTTATGCCGCAGATCTCTTTTTATGAAAACTCCCACTTTAGTTCACTGCTGCCCCATTGCTGCAGCTTTGAGACCTTCATGCTGAAGCCATTAACCTGACATTCTGGGAGGGGGGGTGAGCGCACAACCAGGCAAGCTGTTCAATCAGACGGAGCTCAGCTTCGTTGCTTTCTGCCGGCGAGGCTCTTGGCCACGTCAAAGTGCTTCCAGTAGATGGCAGTCTGGCAGAAACAATACCAAGGCTTGTGCATGCATGCGCTTATGTCTGTAGCATGCACATCTCTGCATTTCATAGACAGGCCCCTTTATTTAACAATATTGAGCTTTGCTATATTTAGCATCAGGCAGCAATTTCATCAGCTTTGCAAAAACAGAATCACAGGAGTTGATTGTGTTGCTTTTTTTAACAAACACATTGCGACCTACCCTAAGATACCTTAAAAACAAGGTAAGTCCAAGACATCATGGAGCCGAAGGCAGGATGAATAGCATTTGTCCTGCTAATTGCTGTCAGCGCTCAGGGGCGTATGTTCTGCTCTTATATCTGATGAACATCAGCAACACTATTTAATGAGCAGTAAGAACAGCATAATCTCCAACCTCTCACAGAGGAAAACAGAGACATGCTCCTAAATCTCCTTCATTTTCATAAGAACATAAGAACAGCCCCACTGGATCAGGCCATAGGCCCATCTAGTCCAGCTTCCTGTATCTCGCAGCGGCCCACCAAATGCCCCAGGGAGCACACCAGATAACAAGAGACCTCATCCTGGTGCCCTCCCTTGCATCTGGCATTCTGACATAGCCCGTTTCTAAAATCAGGAGGTTGCGCATACACATCATGGCTTGTACCCCGTAATGGATTTTTCCTCCAGAAACTTGTCCAATCCCCTTTTAAAGGTGTCCAGGCCAGTTGCCATCACCACATCCTTTGGCAAGGAGTTCCATTTTCATCAAGGACCTCTGCTGAAGCCCCCACCCCATCCTTCACTGCTGAAAGTTCTACTCTGTTGGTTGTCTGTCTTCTAAATTCATTTACTCTGCTATAGCCAGGTAAAGTGATTGTCCTTCTGGTTTGGCATGCTAGAAAACATCACTGTCTATTACCAAATATTCGAAATGAACTTCACACATGTGTGAAAAGGGGGGAGGCCAGTGAATTGCATGGTGCCTTCATGTTCATAAACATGCATTTGCATGTATGTGCATTGGAGACAAGGGGTGTACACATACCCACAGTGTCAAACACATAGATTAATAGCCCAATTTCTATTGGGCCTTGTCACCAGCAGAACACACATTCCACTGGAGGTATCTGCTGAAAAGTAGCCGTAAAGTGTGTTCCAGCAGTGCACTGACTGAACAGAGTGCTGCTGGAGCACTAGTGGGAATCTTGGAGACTTTCCTGAGCATGTTGGCAGAGCACCAACCTCCTGCTAAGGAAGGTAAAGTGGCAAGGGAGGGGGTGAAATTGGAAAGGGAGGGAGGAGGGTGGGGAAGCTGCAAAAGGGGATAGATTCGTCTATGTAGACCAGGGGTGCTCAAACTTTCAACTTTAGGGATGCTGGACCTTTAACAAGTGTATAGAAGAGAGAATTGCAGCAGGTGCAACTTGTCATCCCACAGATGACAAGCTACACCTGCTGAAATTCTCTCTTCTATACACTTGTTAAAGGTCCAGCATCGCTAAAGTTGAAAGTTTGAGCACCCCTGATGTAGACCATACTTTCTATAGGCTTCCTTCCTTGAAAACAAACAACCTAAAATAAAACATCATAGGAAAAATCAGATTGCAGGAGCTGTAGATCAAGATACTACTAAAAAATGCTGCAATAGCAGAAATTAGAAGCCTTCTGAAACAAGGAGGCTGTAACTAAACATCAGGAAGGAAGCAAAGAAGAACCCTTATGTTCTTATGTTCTCCCCTGGAAGAATCTTCCACCAGTTCAGTGCTACAAAGCAAAGGTCCTGTCTCTCAAGATCACCCACAGTACATTTAGCTTGAATGGGGCACGGGGCACTGCCTCTGTTGCTGCCCTTAATCCAAGGACAACTTCAAATGGGGGGACAGACGGACTTGTTTAGTTTCACTCAACTGAGCGCCTCTTGTTCACTTCATGGGAGTTGCACAGGAGAACTTTCCAAGTAGTGGTTTATATTTCTCTGTTTCTCACTCTGCAACCATTAACAATGTGCAAATCTGCAATGTGATAAGGCTGTTTCTCCTTTTGGGAGGTGAGGGTTGGAATCTGGATTCAAGTCTCAAGTGTTTCTGGACTCCTGACTCCAGGATTGTAAAGCTGGTTGTGAGGCTGTGTTTACTGTTCACCAGCAAGGCTACAGAGTTGTGCCATAGGCACATGCCATGGGATTTGATGAGACAGATAATCAGTCTCTTAATCAGAGGACAAAATCAAGTGATTTTCAGTTTCAAGGTGAAAAACCCTGGCATCTCTGGTTAAAAGATTCTGAATTAGCAGGCCAAGAAAGGCAACTGTCTGAGACAATGGAAAATTGTTGCCAGTCAAATTATGGAGAGAACTGGACTAGGGTAGACCACTGGTCTAGCTCAATATGGACATTTTTGACACCAACTGGAAGAGGTCCTCCCCGAGACAAGGGATTCTACAAACCCAGAATCCCTAATCATGAGAAGGATCTCTTCTCATGAGACAGTGTTTGTCACTGCAGACTAACGCTGTAGTATGGAGAAGCACAAGATTTCAAAGCCCATCAGCATGGGGATGGGTCCGGTGGTGTAGCTAGAGGGGGTGCAAAGCACAAGGTTTTACAGGGAGCCTCATCGTGGCATATAAGTGGCCCCTCCCCCTCCCCTTCAGATCAATTTTGGATGGTGGGAGCAAAACAGAAGCAAATTGTATGCCGTGGTGAGTCTCCCTGCAAAACTTAGTGCCTTGCACCCCTTCTAGCTATGCCACTGGATGGGTCTTGCTTGCATGCTCTCACTGCCCCCCTTCCCCTCCAATCCACACATTGGCTTACTCACTAACTTGATAACATCAGACTAAGGTTACAATTGCTTAGGAATCAATGTACTATGCTTTCTGGGGGCATAATTGTATGGTGTAGACCCATTTAATAATACAACAAAGATCCCCCCCCCTTCAAAATTTTGCTCATTTTATCCACATCCATTTTGCTTCCTTTGGAATTATTTCAGATATTGCTCCTGAGCCAAATGTTCCAAACGTAGCTCAACGCTTTGCTAGAGGTGAATTTAGTGGCAACTTCTTTGGAACTTATTTGACCTCTCTCTGAATTCCTGGGGTGCTTCACCCTAGGAATAAGTCCAGCATTGCATCAGAATTCCATGTCATGCAAAATTTAATAGCAACGCTTTCTAACAAGCATGGCAAACACCAGAGAACTCTCATTCAGCACTAGGATCCATTCAGTTCCCCCACCCCATGTGAATACGGAAACTGCAGGTGCGCTCCCCTCCCATGTGCCCATAAACACTCTCCAAAGGCTTACTGGGGCAAAAATGTTCTTGCCTGTACAAGAACAGAGAGATATAAACCACTTGAGCGTGTAGTGATGCTTAGCCAGGCTTCTGATGGCCTGAATGCATGAAAAAACTACATCGATGCTCACCAGAAGCTTTCCCACTGGTGCTGGATCACAGAGTTGCATCTGCCGGACCAGGTGAGTCCTGCGCAAAGGTGAGGGAAGGGCAGGGGAAGATGAAGAAGGGGTGGAAGGGGTCAGGGAGGAAGGTGATGGGACAGGGTGGGTGGATTGGGCCCAGAAGGAGGACAGGTTTAGTGGCACAAGTGAGTACACCATATCCTATCCCCCTTCCCATTCCTGATCCACTGACATGGGTCAACATGGACTTGTACCAGCAGTAGAAGGGCACAGAATAGAACTGGTGCATGTTTGAGTTGACTGAGTGTATTCATAGTGGATCCATACTTCCCTTCACCCAAGGAGACTTCCTATGGGAGACCTCCTCAAGGAGACCTCCCCATTCCTCCATGGGGTGCAGCAAAACCGGCAGTGCTGCTGCATTGGTGCAGAGGACCGTCGGTAGGATTGTGCTGTCTGTCTGCCACTTGGAATGAACCTACCAGTGAGTCAAGAACAGCCATTTTGGAAACACCGGTTCACAGCATGCATCAGCGCTAGAAGGCACTGTAGGGAAGGTTTCTCCTTATCGAGTGAAAAAACAAACCCTTCTGCATTTCCATTCCTTGAACAGATGTCAAATAGCCAGAGGCTGACGTTGGGGTAGCGCTGGGGAGGCAATTTCTTCCCATATATATTTTTGGCAGGTAAGGAACTTACTGTATTACTGGGATGATAAATGAACCTTTCAGAAACCTGTCGTGTATATAATTGCACACACAGACAAAACAATGAGTCGCTTATTAGTTCAAAGCAGCATTGCGGGCAGTCGAGCTGAAAACAGCAACTGAGGTGGTTTCTCGTGGGCTTGTGGGAGATTAGATGGGGACACTGTTGTTTCGGTCTGGCAAGCTTTTCTTCCTTTTTTTTTTTTTTTAAATAGCAGTCAAGTGTTTCCATTGCTATTCTGTAAAAATGTGAGCAAGAGGCGACAAAGGGGGAATTGGCACAAGTTGCCGATTCCTCCCGGTCAATGCAGAGTTGAGTGTGGGCCATTTGGACGTGCTTAACCCATGGCAACCCTCAACCCTGACTGTTCATTGGAAGGACAGATACTGAAGCTGAAGCTCAAATACTTTGGCCGTATCATGAGAAGAGAGAACTGTTTAGAAAAGGCGCTGATGCTGGGAAAAGGAGGAGGGGACGGCAGAGGATGAGATGGTTAGATAGTGTCACCAAAGCAATGAACATCAATTTGGACAAACTCCAGATGTTAGTGGAAGACAGGGGGGCCTGGCATGCTGTGGTCCATGGAGTCATGAAGAGTCGGACACCACTTAACGACTGAACACACGCAACCCATGGCAAACGTACAACCAGCGTCTCAGTCAATGATGGCAGCCTCCTTATTGTTTTTTTAATTCACAAACCAGACTGATCGCATCTCTCCAGTTGAAAGCTGGCAGTTGTGCCAGAAGTCTGAAGATAAGCAAATCTTTGTAACGCTTGCAACCTGACCATTTGTGTACAGTGTGCTTTCCTTGGATGTTTGTTGCTATGTAACCATACAGCCTCATTGCGAAGCAAACTTCTGAACAAAAAATAGGGTGATCCAGAAGAATGTTGTCACCAACCTCAGCAGTGGACTCACCCTGCTTTCATCCTGAACCATCTGAACTCTCGGTTTGGTGACATCAAGACTTGATGACTGTGCTGTACACAGAACAGCCCTTGAAGACAGTCCAGAAGCGATAATGAGAGCAGAACAGGGCAGCCCATGTATTCAGAAGGGCTTGGCAGTCTGATTCTGTTGAACTGCTGTTCCTGCAACTGCAATTTCTGCTAATTTGTGCTGGGCAGAATCCAAGGCCCTGGTTTTGACCTTTGGAGTCCTTCCCAGCATGGTGCCAGACTATCTGAAGGGCCACCTCCACCCCATGTGACAACCTGTCCCCTGAGGTCATCTGAGGAGCACTCTTGCATGTGCCACCACTGACTGAGGCGAGACTGATGGTGACAAAAGGAAGGGCCACAACTTTGAAACACAGGAGGTGTGGTCTGCAGGATGAGCTGCTGCCTTGCTTCAAGAGGCTAAGCAGTGTCAGCCTCTGTCTCGCTTCAGATGGGTGACTGGAATGCCACTGATGTTGCTGAGAGAGCTCTGAAAGAAACGTGGAGGAGGATGGACTATGGAGGTGTCAGGCATGGATAACATCCTGAGAACCAGCCCAAGGCTTGATTTGAGGCTGCCTGTGGAAGCTTCGAAGGCAAGAGCTGTGCAGTCAGGATGACAACTGCATGATGAAGGGAAACCTTTGAAGAAATGAAGGATTCTATGACTTTCCCCCATAGAATAACACTTGTAAAAACCCCATTTGATGGGGAAAAAGGTCGGCCTTGAGTCTATGAGAAAGGCAGCATCTAAACAGACAAATAAACAAATAAGCAAATAAATAAATAAACTTCCCTCCTAATAGAATTAAAATCTGCCTCCTCTGGTAGCGTATCTAGAGGGGGTGCAAAGCAACACCTCCGTTTTGCTCTCGTGGCCTGGAATGGCTCCAAAGGGGAGAGGGAGGGGCTGCTTGCATGCTGAGGTGAAGCTCCCTGCAAAACTTAGTGCTTTGCACCCCCTCTAGCTATGCCACTGGCCTCCTCCCTGGTAACCTTCTGTCAGAGGCTGAAGACTTTTCTCTTTCATATTGGCTGCTTCCCCGGTTTAATTCTGCTCCCTTTTACATATGCCGCATTCGTATTATATCTATGTATTTGTGGTTTGGCTGCTTTGTATCTGCTGTATTGCATGGTATTGAGTTGCCTGTGAGACAACTTGGGCAGCTTAGTTTTGAAAAGGAAAGGGAGCATATACAGCCTTTAAACAGAATGCATCAGGTTGGCACCCGCATGTGGGAAAGGAAAAGTGGGAGGACATTTCAGGTCAGGTTTAATTTACACATACCCAGTGGGCCTTCTGGCCCTTATGTCTCCTCCTGGGACTGCTGAATTCCCCCTCCTCACACACACACACACACACACACACACACACAATTAAAAACAAACAACACAAAGCCTTTCCAATTCAGAGCTGTTTCTGATGAAGGTCTTCATATTGTGCTCTAGGGGGGCAGGGTGACCAGATACGTTGGAGGACAGAGTGCCTATACCTTTAACCATTGTATAGAACAGGGGTGTCCAAACTTTTTGGCAGGAGAGCCATATCATCTCTCTGACAGTGCATAGGGGACTGGGGGAAAGAATTAATTTACATTTAAAATTTTAGGGGATTCAGGGTCTCTGAGGGCTGCAAATGGCCCCCAGACCAGGATTGGGGCACCCCTGGTATAGAAGAAGGAATTTTGGCAGGTGCAATTTTTTAAACCCTTCCATGTTGATCTTCATCAGTCAAAATCCCTTCTTCTATACTGTGGTTAAAGGTATAGGCACTCTGTCCTCGTATTTGGTCACTGTGGGGTGGGGGTTCAATTAGGACCAGCTCAATTAAAACCAGGTCAACTAAAGCAGTTGCCTCAAGCAGCAGATTGTGTGGGGGGTGCCCATCTCTGTCCACCACTTGCAAGGGCTCACTCCTTGCCTGGAGCCTTGGTTCAGGATACAGAAAATTGCAATGCTTATGTGGTCTTCTGCTCTGCCTAAACATTTCTCTGCTTCTTTCTCTTCTCACCCATTGCCTCCTCTCCCTCCCACAGCCACAAAACCTCTGGTTTTCCAGCTCCGGTTCCCTGGGATAACCATTGGGATTTCCCTATGTCCAAATCCCCCTCCTTTTTTCTTGTCCTTGCCTGTACCATTACGTGCACCCTTTACATTGTTAGGATTTCATCCTTTCTTCTTCCTAGAAACCACTTATGTTCAAGGCCTTGTTGGTGACTCCTGAATGTGTTTATTTTTTTTTTTATTTCCCCTCCTTGTTATTGTATTACTGTAATAAATGTTCTCCATTGTCGCACCTTTGCCCTCAACTCCCAATTTCTTGTCTGTCATTCCACAGAGTTGTGCTACTGTAGTGCTACAGAGTTGTACACCCTCTGGGTGCAGAGCCTAGTAGGGTGCTATTGGCTTCATGCACATGTAGTAGATCTGCCCCATGTGCAAGTTACATGGTTCCTAAAAAGCATGCCTGCTAACACAGCGACTTGGACTTTTGTGTCCGTCTTTAAATAATATATACTATATACCACTGCGACAACATGGCTCCAGGCAAAAATATGAGTTAGACTGAAGAAAAATCCATGCTTTCCCCCCCACAGGTTAAAAAGTATTTCTGCAAGTGTTCTCCAAAAAGAATTAAACTGTGTTTGAAGGGTAGGGAATTGCCCATTAGATGAAGCTCCCACCAGATCAATAAGGCTAATCACCAAGAACGGGCCTCCCCAGGGCAAGGCCAATGGGCTGCTGGCTTCAGCGTTCATGGGTCCTTCGGTGAGAAATCAGCAACTGAAAAGACATTTCTGCTATTACAGAGGAGGACGTTTGTGACGTTAAGCTCTGTTCTGAGAAAAAATGTAATTTGGCGGAGAGCTAATGGACACAGCAAGAGAAAGGCCCTAAAAAGGGACTTGATACAGTCTCCGTGTGAGCATGACAACATTATGCGATGCACACTGGACCCAAGCACTTTTGCCTGGATCCTGATGCTTCCGTTGGTGGAATGTGTGTTCCCCCTGCAGACAGATTTTGGTAGCATTGGGCTGTCGTCTATACAAACTGACCCCAAGCTGGAGCTTTTGGAGATCAGGCTAGGGGATGATGAAGGTACTTGGTGACAATGAGATCCAGGATCATATGCTATCTCATCTATTCCAGACAGATTCATGGGGTATAGACATATCAATGGCTATTGGCAGGAGGTCTGGTCTAGAGGGTTGAGCCTCCATTTGCCTGAAGATAACATCCGAAGGTCGCCAGTTTGAGGCCACCGGCACCGTGCGACCTTGAAGCAGCTGATAAGCTATTCCATCTGCTCTGAGCGTGGCAGGATGGAGGCCAGAATGTGCGACCAGATCAAGAAAGAAACATCTGAATGTTGTGGTTTCTTGAAAGATAGAACCTTCTTTCAATTGTAAAAATCCCTACGGGGATTTAAATTGCCTGCCTATGTAAACCGCCTTGAATAAAGTCTAAGGAGAAATCAGAGGACCAAGAAAGGTGGTATAGAAATACCTGTATTATTATTATTATTATTATTATTATTATTATTATTATTATTATTATTGGCTGAGAAGGCCATATGAAACCCTGGGTTCAGAGGCTTGGAGATATCTAATGGACCATTGGGAAAAGCAGGACGGTGGATTCGATGGATCTTTAGGAGACTGTGCAGATAACCTCTTCTTTGTCCTAGCGATTTTCCCACATTGGTGCAGGGTCCACTGTTCTGCAAGCTGCCTGCCATTTGGCACGGTCCAGGGTGTCTTCTGGGGCGGTCGCATGCCTGCATGTCTTCTTTCAACCAGTCGAGCCACCACTTCTATGGTCTTCCTTGCAGACGGTGTCCAGTTGGAGATAATCAGTATGCCATCTTCACCATGCTCGCCTCATCGTTCCAAATAACTTGGCTTTGCCAGTGGAGTCTTGCCTCGCGCATCTTGTCGGCTGCGCAGATAACATGAGATAAATTTTATAGTCAGAGGTCACTAAGGGCAAGGAACAGGTTTAATCCCACTCAAGTGGTGTTCCTGAATTTTTGCAGTTTTGCAGGGAGCCTCAGCGCGGCATGCAAGCGGACTCTCCCCCTCCCCTTTGGAGCCATTGAGGGTGGTGGGGGCAAAATAGAGGCATTGCCTCCATTTTTCCCCCACCACCTGGAATGGCTCAAAGGGGAGAGGGAGGGGCTGCTTGCATGCCGTGCTGAGGCTCCCTGCTTTGCCCCCCTCTAGCTACGCCACTGACTGCACTCATAATCATAGCCGACATTTTGATTGTTTCTCTCTGTCTATCTATCTGTGTATCTTTCTGGGTTTCTTGGTTCCCTGTATCTTCTGCCTGTCACACTGATGTGCATTTGGGGGAAGCAAAAATAGAGAAATTTGTTATTCCCCCTGATCTTGCAGTTACAAACACAGAGATAACGTGAAGTCAACAGAACAAAGGTGCCGGAAAAAATGCCACACAGATCATCCCCAGAAGCATTTCCCGAGCTAAAATTAGGAAATAATTGTAGAGTGTCAAATAAATGACTAGTTCTTCTTGTTGATGCTGCTTTGAAACACCCCATTCAAAAAACTGCCAATTCGCCTTCCCCTTGTTAAAGGCACCATAAACACAGAGCACTTCGGCCACGTCCTCATCAACGTGGCCTGAATGATCTCAGGGATGTGGTGCCAGTATAAACACCAGATGGGGAGCTGACCCAGCCCAGGAGCTGGAGAAGGGGGTGGGTTCGCTTTCCGAGAAGATGGGAGCTCACAGCTGCCATGGGGCTTTATGCGTCTGTGTGTTCTATTAATGTCTGCTGGTTGTACAGCAGGCCTGATCAGCTTGTGGCCCACCAAGACAAATGCATTCCCCCCCCCCATTCATATATGGTGGTTCATGAGGACCTTGATAAAAAATTGGGGGGGGGAGGGGGCTGAAATTGTTACTGGCAGATGGGCTGGACTACAATAATCATGATAGTTCAATAATCTTGGTGGTTCACAAGCAAGAGTGAGAGAATTCAACATGCAAACTCCCTGTGTGGGAACTGTCTGGCCCACTTTGAGTTGGATTGGGTCCCCTTCAACTGGGCCTAACTTGAAATGGAGCTCAGACCCTACCACTTCCCTACTCTTCCTGTCACCTTCCCCAAGCAAGAAATCTTACCTAAGGAAGAAAGAGAGGCCAACTAGCAGCCCACAAGACCTCTCTGTGGTTGCTATGGTGCACATCACATCATTTTGCCAATACCCCCCTCCCCCCATAAATGACACAAATGAGACAGAACCAGCATTTCATAAGGTCACTTGAATTGCTTTCCCATTAAATTCAATACATCCTGCAGCAGTTCGTATCTAAATGAACCTCTCCTCCCCCCTTTTGGTGTGGGCACCTACCCATGAGAAGACAGGTGCAACTGTCACTTCCCCCTTGGTGTTACCACCCTGGCGCCAACCAAGATTGCCTCTTGCCTACCCCAAATTTCCCCCCACCCCTGGAAAGACAGCTGTGTTGCTCCTCCATCCCACACCTGGCAGCCTTTGAGATGGACTTTGCAATTTGAACCCGAGGGGGGTCACCAGCCTTTGGGACCTGCAGGCAGCAATGTGCTTTAGTCCCAATTCTGGCTGGCCCAAAGCACCAATCAAGAGCTTCTTCCTTGCCTTCTGTGGGGCTGAACTGGGCAAAGAGAGCGCCCCTCCCTTACTGGCGAAGCTGCTGAATCCTGTCAAGGACCACAAGGATTAAGAAGACAGTAAGGATTGTCTACAAATTGTGGGAATGGATTTGAGGACAATCAAGTGGGAGTGTTGAGTCTTAGGAAGAGGGTTTTGATGAGATTCTCCAGGAAGGACAGGTAAGTGCAAAGGGTTTACTGCTGCTCTCAGCACAGTCTCTTAATCTCGGCACTCCAGAGGCCTGGAGATTCTGGCACGTTGGTTCTGAAGGTGACTTCAGGCACCATACCCAGAACTGGTGAGATTGTGTTTGAGCACCTGGGGTCTAGAGACCATGTGTTCTGATCCCACTGCCTTTGGATGCTTGCTGCATGTTCTTGGTCACTCACCTTCAGGGTCCTGTCTGGAAATATGGGAAATAATGACCTGCCCCAAAGGTCTGGTGTGGGACTGTAACAGACAAAGAACCATTTTTCTTTATGACCCATCTGAGCTTGCAGTGAACAAAATAATCGAACCTCCTGAGACACAGTGCAAAAATTCAGGGTGAGCTGACTTTCTTCCAGGCTTGTGCTGAAAGCATTCCCTGAAAAAGCAGTCCTCCTCTAGGTCAAGTCAGCTTTCGCTACAACCCTCCTGGCACAGCACTTGCCTTTTGCCCGCCACCTGCCTCCGGCACGTGGCAAGCAAGGAGGGGGCTGTGCTGTACCTATGTGGGATTTCCAGTGGAAACGATACCATCTGTTTGCACAGCTGGTGACCACTGCAGAGCCTGGCCAAGTCTGTGTCATGCCAGGGAGGCTTTCAGCCTTTTGCCCAACTCCTGCTTACCTCCCAGGCTCTGGCAGCAAGCGAGTGCTCCTGCCCTCCCACTTGGCAAGTCTTCTCACTCCGCACCGGCAGCCAGGAATCGTAGCCACACCACATCATGCAGCTTGTATCACAGAGGTGGGAAAGCTACAAAACAGGGCAACTATAAATGGCTGAAGGGGTAGAGAACCTTCTCCACCAGGAAAGGTTAAAACATAGGAGGATTTCTTTGCGTTAAAAAAACATGACTAAAGATGGGTGAGAAAGTATGTGAGCATGAGAGAGAGAGAGAGAGAGAGAGAGAGAGAGAGAGAGAGAGAGCGTGGAATATCAGCTTATAAGCAAATGTTTTTTGCTGGGACCTGAGGTGCTGAAACAGCTCACCAGCCTGAGCCCAGGAGTGGCTCAAAGTGACTCAAAGAAGAGACAACCCTCAGGAGCCCCTAAGAACATAAGAACAGCCCCACTGGATCAGGCCACAGGCCCATGTACTCCAGCTTCCTGTATCTCACAGCGGCCCACCAAATGCCCCAGGGAGCACACCAGATAACAAGAGACCTCATCCTGGTGCCCTCCCCTGCATCTGGCATTCTGACATAACCCATTTCAGACAAGCCCCTGTCCTGAATTCTTCTCTGGCTTGGATTAGAACTACATTTCCATTGAGCCCTATATGCTGTTACCCCATACAAGACCCAAGCAGTCCCAATGGGTGTCCTTGGATCTGCACCAGCTGGTCGCAGATTCGAGGAGACCCATGTCTGGTCTCCCGGCCTGGGAAGGGTGTTAAGATATGGCGGCAGGGTCTGCTGCTGCCTCTGTCCCCTCCCAAATCTGCTCCTACTCTCCCGCCACCCTCCTCCAGCCCAATCCTGCCCCACCCTCCCCCACCCTGTATCTCTCTACAGCCAGCCAGCGGCAAAACCTACCGCAAGGAGCTGTTGCTACGCGTCCTTCAGCGCCACTACCACGCATCAACTGCCACTGGGCCCCGTGCCGGAGGTGCACCCATAACTCCAGCGCAAAAGTGCCGTGTGGCATTTTTTGCAACTTTCGGGCCAGCAGTGCCATTGCAGTGCCAGCACTGGACCCGATTGGGCCTTGAGTTGCTTGAGTGGACTTTCAAAAGTATATGGAGATAGCATGGGGAGGGGGCTGCAGTTTGAAGAAAGAATCCCTCTGGGAGTGCCTGGGGCTTTCTGAATATGTAAAGTGTCTTTGTTTTTATTCAGACCTCATAGCTATTCAAATAAAGCCTCCAGACAGGTACTCAGTGTGTTTGGCCCTTTCCCCCATCTCTAATAAAATTCAAACTTGAAAATTCTCCCCAGAAACCTTTCCGCTCTGTTTTATGTCATCACTTCTGACTTTGTCACTTGCAAATTGCTTTTGGATTCATGACTATTCAAATACCCTTTCCTTTCTTGAATGCCTCAAGGGAAGGTCTGGATCTTCAGCAGATCTCCTTCCTTCCCTCCAGTTCAATTAGCAAATTTCTTATCTCGGAACTGATTCCGACCTCTGACAAGATAATGGGGGTGTTCAGATGAAACTTATCTGATGGGTGGCTCCTCACAGGATGAGAATAGGGAACACACTGGAATGGTGGGGAGCAGTTGTGGAATACCACGAGGCACTGGTGGTTCCATTTTAACCACACGTAGAGGGGGATTTAGGCAGCGTCTCCCAGCATGCTAGGAGGAAACCGAACAGGCTATACATGCTCACGATGTACTCTTATTCTAATCCCCGGAGAGTGCGGGTCAGATAAATACAGTCCAAAATGGTCCGTAAGTAGATAGATCTCCTTGGGCTGGGAGTTTGTCCTTCTTGCTAAAGATCTCCAGAACACATTTTAACTCCCTTTGAGCTTCAGTGCTAAGGATGCAACTTTCATATTCCACAATCTTGGGCATTAAACAAGCATTCCTATAACAAAACTATGATTATCATAATATAATACATGCAAGCAAGAACAATGATGGGAAGAGCGCGTTGAAGTTGGAAGTGATACAGGAGAACCTATTTTTGTTCACTCAGGGGCTTATAGTTTGGAGAACATAATGCACTACTCCCATTAATTTCCATTAAGGGCACAATCCAAATGTGCCCTTGTGCCAGCCCGGGAGGGTCGCTGTGCTGTAAAGCATGTTTGCACCTCCTTAAGAGTCGGGGAGGCCGTCACAAGGACGTATGCTGGCCTCTCCACACCAGAGCAAGACCCTGGCTAGATAAGTTTGCACGGGCCTTTCCAGGCTGGCACAGGGGCCTAGGGTGTGCGTGTGGGGAGGGTAGGCAATAGGTGGGCCTGTGGGCAGGCAGGCAGGGAGTGGGAGGCAGGACCAGGATCCGGCACTTATGCCGAATTCTAGCCCTGTTCCCAGGCAGCCCAGGACAGCTCTGGGCTACTTGGATTTCCGCCATCCCTTTAGGTGGTGCAAATCCGAGTAGCCCATTAGGGCTGCTGTGGTTCTTCCAGGGGTAAGGGGGATTATTTCTCCTTGCCCCAGGTTGAGCCAAACCAGTCCCAAACTTGCGCTGGTCCACTGGCCTGCCTGTTCCAGCACAAGTTTGATTGCGCTGTAATTTGTGCAAAAGAACATTGTGCCCCATTGTTGATCTGCCTTTGGGGAAAGAGGGAACCCAATATCTATCTAATTTTTGCTAGTGTGGCATGTCTTGGACCAGTCCTGAAATTTTCTTCTACCAGGGCAGGAGGTTCAGAATGATTCTTTGTGCTCCATCCTGATTCTGTGATTGTGTCTGTTCTCATTTCAACCTCATAGAGCACAATCGTAACCAACTTTTCAGCACTCCCTAGCCTCTTCAGCGCTGGCCTAGCCGCAATGCAGCCCCAAGGTAAGGTAACAAACATACCCTTACCTTGAGGAAGCCTCCTTGACTGCCTCCCCACTGCAGGATGCAGTGCACCCACATTGGCACAGCTATGTCAGTGCTGGAAAGTTAGTTAGGATTGTGTCCATAGAATCATAGTTTAGTAAGCCTAGAAGAGGCAAATGCTGAATTCTTTAGATGGCTGGCAAGGCCTGTAGGATGAAAATGCAATTCTGGAGACGGCAGATTAGCTCACAGATGGTCAACAGGGTGAGGTCAGGGCACTCTTTAGAATGTGTTCTATGTGACCCAGTGGTGGGGATGCTGGAGTTCAGTTCTCAAAATCTGTATTGATTGACCAAGTTTGCTTGTATGGCCTGCCCAAGCCTCTGGCTTTCCAAATCTGCTATACCATAATAGTTCTCAAGACTTTAATTCCAAGGCAAATCCATTGGTCTTTTACAGCAATTGCAAGGGGGAGGGGGTGGTGGAAGAAGGAGATGATGCTTCTGTGAGCCCTGAAGTCTAGTGTGCAGGGGACTTTCCCTTTCAGCGCTTTCTGTGCCAGCTAACTGTTCCTTCCCCATTCATCAAGGCTTGAGCATTTCACCATCGCCCTGTTCATCTTACTGTCTTTGGTGTGGGACAGTGGCATTGCTAGGGGGTGCAGGGGGTCTGGGCTGCACCGGGTGACACGCATGGGGAGTGACACCACTTATTGTTGTCAACCTTCAGTCTTGAAAGACTATGGTATCGCGCTCTGAAAGGTGGTTCTGGAACAGCGTCTAGTGTGGCTGAAAAGGCCAATTCGGGAGTGACAATCCCTTCCACACTGGGAGCAAGTGCAGTCTGTCCCTGGTCTGTCTCCCTGGCTATGGGCCTTCCTTCTTTGCCTCTTTGCCTCAGACTGCTGGCCAAGTGTCTCTTCAAAGTGGGAAAGGCCATGCTGCACAGCCTGCCTCCAAGCGGGCCACTCAGAGGCCAGGGTTTCCCACCTGTTGAGGTCCACTCCTAAGGCCTTCAGATCCCTCTTGCAGATGTCCTTGTATGGCAGCTGTGGTCTACCTGTAGGGCGCTTTCCTTGCACGAGTTCTCCATAGAGGAGATTGTTTGGGATCCGGCCATCATCCATTCTCACGACATGACCGAGCCAACGCAGGCGTCTCTGTTTCAGCAGTGCATACATGCTAGGGATTCCAGCACGTTCCAGGACTGTGTTGTTTGGAACTTTGTCCTGCCAGGTGATGCCGAGGATGCGTCGGAGGCAGTGCATGTGGAAAGCGTTCAGTTTCCTCTCCTGTTGTGACACCACTACTTGCCAAAATTTTTAAAACCTTGGTATTTTCAAACAATACCATCATGTTATATATCAATTGATGCATAATTTCATGCAGAGTATGATGAAACAAACCATGTTGAAATATCTCTATTCTATCAAAAGTTATGGACAGAGAAACTTTTGGGATGGGGCGATGGTTCATCACCACACCCACTGTCCGGGGTGTTGCCCCACCCACCGCATTGGAGGAGGCCCATCATAGAGGTGATGCGCTGGCCTCCCACACCAGGTGAAACAAACCCTACCAACACTGTGCGCTGTGGGTGGCTGTGGGTGGGGGGAACGTGGATTGGAGGTAAAACTGGGTGGGGAGGGGGAGGAATGGGGTGGGGAGACAGTGGAAGGATGGGGCTAATTAAATGTACAGTAATGGTGGTGGTAGTCATCATAGTCATCATCATTGCACTTGTTGTTGCTATTATGGGATGGAGCAAAGAAGGCTATTTGCAGGCAAGGTTTGAATGTATGAATGAATGAAATGGGCTCTAGATCCACACAAACGCAAGGTGTCAGCCTTCTTAGTTGTTCTTTTCAGTTTCAGCTTCCAGGATCTAACAAGTGAAGTCAATGTGGCTTCAAATCCCAGTGAACTACCCTTTTTAGTGCCATGGTGAAGCCCACCCAGCTGAATGCAAATATGGCTAGGCATGAAGTGATGTGGACTGGCTGGGGTGGAGTTTTGCATCTTAGATCTAGCATCTAGCCCACAATTGCTCTAAGAGGTGGAGAAGGATGTGCTGAATAGCATTCGTCTGGGAGTAGCAAGGGAAGCACCAGAGTATCTGGCAATGTTGTGACAACAGCAGGAGTGGGAAACAGCCATAATGCAAAGGGTGGCAGAAATAGGACTGGACAGTCTCCAGGGAATAGGGCAAGGTTGCAGGGGCTTAACCCTCCTTTTTGACACCCGCTTTGAGCATCCTTGGGGCTTGAGCCACCTCTAGCCTAAGCAGTGATAGAAACACTAAATAGCAGCAATGAGGTGAGTCTGTCATGCCATAAACTAAGCTCGACAAAGTAGAAGGCATCCCCATCAGAACAGGCCAGGTCCAGGACAAAGTCCTCTGAGTCCTTCTTCCAGTAAACGTCTCACCCCAGGCTCCGCGGCTGGTGCTTGGACACCCTCCTGATCCCAGTCCTCTCTGGATTTATGTCTGTAAGGACTTTATTGAACTTTCATTCAAATTTGAAAGCTGGCACACTTTCAGATTTCCAGGTGGAACGTTAAGTAACAATGAGATAGGCAGGCTGAATGTTTTGCAAGTATGCTGAGAACTTGTCAGAGACCATGGCCCAAGTGCACTGCAGTTGAACACTGCCACTTTTATGGCACCCATTTTGCTATTCGAAGCCAGTCCTCTGATGCAGAGATTAAATGAAAGGTTTCCAAAAGGATACATTTGCATTTCTCAGCACCTAGCAGTTAGAAGGATCTTGAAATTGTATCATAAAGTGTAATGACACAGCAGTAACTCCCCTTATTTCACACCTCGGCATGTGAAGTCCACTTCCTTCCCCCAATAACAGCTTTATGGGATTCCTTTCCAACCTGAGTGCATGATAAAACATTAAGTTCCCAGGATGCCACAGGACTCTCAGCCAGGATTCCCAGCAATCTTTCTCCCATTGAGTTGCATTTGAACATCTGAAGCTTCTTTAGAGGGAACAGTCTCCAATATGGTTGCAAATGAGCACTGATGGGAGGTCTTAAAAAGTCTGCATTTGATGAGGAAGAAAGAAATGGAAGAAAGGATCCTGGTGAAAGGGAAAGAGGTGGAAAGGGGCAGCAGATTTCATTTCTTGTTTAAAAAGCAGTGCTGGAAACAAAGCCTGTTGAAATGAAAAGGTCATAGCTGCTCATTGAGAGTTGAGTAGTGGTGGGACCAAGAGGACCTTTCTCAGGAGTTCGTTCCAGATTTTGAGAGCCATCAGTGGTGTTCCCAGAGGAAGGGCACAGAAACACCTTTGTGTTGCTCTCGCCACCCAGAATGGCTCCAAAGGTGAGAAGACCAGAGAAGAGGCAAATGACTCCATTTGGTTCCCCCACCTGGAATGGCTACAAAGGGGAGGGGGAGGATCCACTTGCACACTGCGGTGACAAAACTGCTCCCTGCAAAACTTAGTGCTTTGCACACTCTCTAGTTACTGGGTTGTGCAGCCGCCTGGCCTTCCAAAAGAGGGACGGTTTGGACAAGGATGACACAGAGCAAAGCCGCAACTGGGGCAAGCCACCAACTCCAGTGCACGGCTTCCATCTCTACTGGTAGCGTACTCACCAAAGTTGGAGTTGGCAACCTTCAGTCTCGGAAGACTCTGGTATCGCGCTCTGAGAGGTGGTTCTGGAACAGCGTCTAGTGTGGCTGAAAAGGCCAATTCGGGAGTGACAATCCCTTCCACACTGGGAGCAAGTGCAGTCTGTCCCTGGTCTGTCTCCCTGGCTATGGACCTTCCTTCTTTGCCTCCCTGCCTCAGACTGTTGGCCAAGTGTCTCTTCAAACTGGGAAAGGCCATGCTGCACAGCCTGCCTCCAAGCGGGCCGCTCAGAGGCCAGGGGTTCCCACCTGTTGAGGTCCACTCCTAAGGCCTTCAGATCCCTCTTGCAGATGTCCTTGTATCGCAGCTGTGGTCTACCTGTAGGGTGCTTTCCTTGCACAAGTTCTCCATAGAGGAGATCCTTTGGGATTCAGCCAAAGGATCACCAAAGTAGTACTTGCAAAACAAGAGAAGGCAGAGACAGCCCCTACACAATCCACATCAGGATGTGGCATGACTTTTCTTTGATGGGACCATTTGAGGCTACAGGTTGATGCTCCAACACAAACATCAAGGAGAAGGCTCACCGCCGCTTCCTATCTTGCTTTCTGTGGATGTGACCACAAGGAGTAAGTAGCATGAACACAGCTGGTGATGTGTCTGAATTTCATAATGACTGAGTCTGGAAGTTGGATTTGGCATGCTTCTAAAACTACAGACCCCATCCCCAGAGTTGTCCTTAGATCTGGATTCTAATTCAAGTTTGAAAACAGTGAAAGTCATTTCTCTCTTCCACCTACTTACCTGGCAGCAGCAGGAAGGGTGGGCTTCCTCCCCATTTCCCTGACCCACTATTGCTGTAGCAGGATTTCAAAGACTAGGGAGAGAGAGGGAGGGATGGAGAGACAGAGACCACCCTCCCTGCCATCATCACTGAACCAGGCAGCCGCAGCAGAAGATGTAACTGCTTAATTTTGAGGGGCTGGGGAAGGAATTTCAATCCGCACTCATGTCCCTGATGGGATGTCAAGTCTGCTGCAGGGGCTAAATTTGGCTCAGAATTAGTTGAACTGTTTTCCAGGATTGGGGGGTGGGTGGGTGGATGAGAGCCAAGATTGTTATGAATCTATTGCTTTTCAAACAACAAAAATATGTCCTCAAGTGATTTACATAGCAAAGGAGTGAAAAGTTGGTTCCTTGTCACAAAAGAGCTCACAATCTACAAAGAAGCAGATGGGAGACACCAGCAACAGTCAGTGGGAGAGACGCTGCTGGGATGAAGAGGAACTGTATCTTTTTCCATGCTAAACATATGACAGCCCCCACCGTGAAAGGTGCATCTTTGCTCCATTAGCAAACTTGGAGAAAACAGATTTGTTTGTCAAGTCCAGTTCTATACCAAGCTGAACTGGGGGAAAAGGTTTGCCCATCACTAAATAAAGGGGACCCTCCACATACACGGGTCCCATATCTGCAAATTTAACCATTCACAGATGTAGAGGGTCTACATGGGTGCTTCCAGAGGCTCTCTGCAATGACTTAGCTCAGGGGTTCTCAAACTTCTCAGGAGTAAACCTCCTGAGATAAGTCTTTGCGGGGGGCAGGAAAAAAGGTAGCAACACAATCCCCAGGATTGTGCTGCTGTAGAGGCGGGGGGGGGGGGCTTTCTAAAAACACATCTTACCTTCTGCCAGGTCTGGGGGGTGCAGGAACCCCGCAGAGTTCTCTTCAGGGCTCCCCGCAGTTTGTGAAAAGTGAAAATAGCAATTGAGACCCACTTCCATTTTCACAATCACAACCCAGAAGTGGGTCACAATAGCTATTTTCACTTTCTACAAGCTGCATGGAACCCTGCAGAGCACTCTGTGGGGCTCCCCACATCCCAGCAGAAGGTAAGATGTGTTGAAAAAAAGCCCCCTGCCCCCACAAGTGGCAAGATCCTGGGAATTGCATTGCTGCCTTCCCCTGCCCCTTAAGGGGGCAAAGGTCAGGGCTCTCAGGCTGGGGCATCATGACCCCCCCCCCCCAATTTGAGAACCACTGACTTAGCTGGCGTCTCCAGAGGCTTACAGGTCTCAGAATGGCCCATAGAAGCCTCCAGAAGCTACTTTGGGTTTTCAGAGACAACTTCCAGTTTGACCAGAAATATATTCCAGTGGCTTCTGCAGGCCATTCGGAGCCCTGCAGAGGCCAATAAAGTAGGTCGCCAGGCTGGAGTAACCTAGGAGAGGCCTCCAAGTTTCAGTTGTGCAAACTTTGAGAATATACCCCGGCATCTGCTGGGGGGAGGTTATGGAACTAAATCCCAATGGGTAAGGAGGACCCACTGTATAATGGGATCCAAGGGACCAAGCCTGAGAACGTTCACTCCCAAGACATGGACTGATCAAACAGATCCCTGGAGCAGATCTCTGACCGAGTTCAGCCTCAGAGTTGCTGGATGAAAATGTGGTCCAGCTTGATCCCATTTTATTTACAGCACGATACATTTCCCAACACCTGTTGCTTAATGGCTGTTGCTCCAGCCACCTTTCCTCTGCAAGCCGGAGCAGCGAGTGATTTTGTGTTTTCACATTTGAACCCAACATTTTAATTATAGTTCAAAGAACAGAGCACGATTATTAACATTTTCTCTCAAGCAGACACTCCTGCACTTTACGGTCTTAATGAAAAGCTAATTAATTTTTTCCAGGCCGTTGTGATTCCTTTTCCTGCTCAACTTGCTGATTTCCAATTTGACATTCTGCATTAATTAGATAAGGAGGGAAGCCAAGGGGGGGCTTTAATTGCCTGCGATGGGGCGGGGATTTAATCCCGAACAAAATGTCTTTATCTTCAATCAAAGGTGAGCAAGGTAGAAATTAACAGCCAATGTAATGCTTTTTCCCCTCTATGAAAACCTATCTAGCATGAAATGCCACAAGCAAAGCATGTTTGTCTTTTTCTGAAGTCTTTCTGGTGCTTCGGAGATCTTCTCCTCGGCATGATGAAAAGATATAATTCCACACAGAGATGAGCTCTTGAGCTCAAACGAGGGAGAGTCATAAGCAGCCACTTAGCTTTACAGGGGTGATTTGGCTCTCCAGCCTGCAAATATTTATTTATTTATTTATTTTCTTTGCAAAGTTGTAGGCCTGCCCAGTGGCATAGCTAGAGGGGGTGCCAAGCACTAAGTTTTGCTGGGAGCCTCATTGTGGCGTGCAAGCCCTCCCCTTTGGAGCCGTTCGGAGCCCCTTGTCACCTGGACCTCCAGCGCACCTGGAGCTTGTGCTGTCGTGAAGTGCCTATATGTCCAGCGCACACCAGTAGAACCTGCATTGTACCTGTGCAGGCCCCAGTGGGATGGGGTCATTTGTTTTCTCTGCACCTGTGCACTTAAAAAAAAACATTATATTATTGCTCCTTATTTACAAGGTGCTAGGGAGTGCTTTTTGCAGAGTAAACACACAAGTGGCAAGCCTAAGCACCAGTAATAGACTTAGAAATATTTATGGATTTATTTAGCAGTTAACAAGATGGCCTATAGCAATTAATACATTTTATTTACACTACCCAGGGCTGATAATGGACAACTAAAGCATGCTTAATTGGCTTTTAACTACTGGTGTCTTGTTAGACCTGCTTTTCTCCCCCTCTCTTCCTGTGTGCCCGACAGCGCTGGTATTTCTGGGAATGCAGACGTGATTTTTATGTGTTGTTGGTTTTAATTACCCTCTTTATTGCTTATGCAAATGCACAGCCATTTTGCATGCCAAGGAAGGGTCAGTGGTGGGACAGCTCCAAATGGTTTTGCAGCCAGATGCCGCTAGTGACAGCGACAAGGGAATTTCCCTAAGTTTGGATGGAAAGAGGAAGTCACTCCAGAGCTTCTCATGTGTCGTTCCAAAAAGCACCATCCCAATTTTCTGTGATGATAATTTACATGTTTTGAGTCTATCCGATTTGGGTGATATGCTTAGATGAAACAATAGAGTCCAGTAACAACAAAGCCCATTTGGAAGATGCTTTTGCTTTTAATCCAGAAAAAGTGGTTTCCACCGTTTTATTATAATTAATTATATCTTGACCCCACCTTCCTCCAAGGCAATCAGAGCAGCATACATGGTTTCTCCCCTTCCCCCTTACAACAGCCCTATGAGGTAGGTTCGGTCAAGAGACAGCAGCAAGTCCAAGGTCACTCAATAAGCTGCATAGCTGAACAGTGATTTCAACCCCAGTCCAGCCCAAAGTTCAGTCCACTACAACACACTCCTCTTATGCAAGCTCTAATGCCAACGGCAGAACTGCTTGTTCAGAAAAAGCCCATTCGGGGTCCAGCAGTTTGAATTATTTGTGTCAGAAATGGTCCATCAGGCAGTGTGATTGGTGAAAAATGGGAGAAACGATTGTGAAGTTTCTGGGAGGTCTTCAGAGTCAGTTTCATGGACAATGCATTGTAGTAGCCTAGCTGGGTCGTTAGTAAGGCACAGATAACAGTGACAAAACTCTCTCTGTCCAGGAGAAGTGTGAGCTGCTGCAAACCTCCGTGGCACAGAACAAGCTTCACATTGCCCAAGCTCACTTTATACAGCCCTGGAGACCTGAGGCAGGGCTGACTGACAGTATTAGTCAACAAGGATGACAGCTGAAGGCTGGTACCAGCCTCCAAAGGGAGCTGAAGCAGGTAGTTGGAAAGAGGTTGAAGAAAGACGAAGGGGGGGACAGGCCGAAGCTGGAGATGGAGAAAGAGAAGAAAATGGAGGAGAGACAAGGAACAGAGAGGAGGGATCAGAGGGGGGAAGAACCCAGGAGGAGGAAGGAGCCAGGAAAAGTCAGGAAGGAAGGAGAAGGATGGAGTTGAAGAAAGTCAATGGGGAGAATCAAGAGAGAGTGAAGGGGGAGGAAAAGATGGCAGAGAAGCCAAAGAAAACAAGACAACAGGGAGCCGCCTAAACCCCCCAGAGGCATTTCTCAGGGTGAGGGAAAAACACCTGGAAGGAGCTGAGAGAAAGGCACAGCCCCAGTTAGCTTCAGGAGGGCTCTGCCCATCAGATGGAGAAGTAAGACCAGGTTGCGTCTGTGGGAGAAGGACCAGAGGTCTTTGATAAGGGTTTTTCCCAAGGAAGGAAGGATCTCTGCAGAGGATGGCTCCAGGACCAGTCTAGGCAGACAGATTGACTGCACTTGGAAGTCTAGCTCTTTCCTTCATGGTGTTCAGCTGTGTAAAGCCTCCAGGCAACATGGTGGATGAACGTGTTACCCCCAAAAGTGGGGGGAGGCACAGTGGGACTGTGAAACAACTGCAGTAGGAGAAGCAACCGCTCTGTTATTCTTCCTGAGCAAGATCCACTTTCTATACCTGTGATAAAACCATGTCACACAACTTCTGCCCATGCCTTGATAGCACAAATGTTGTACCCCCTGTCAGCTGGACATGGAATTGCCACTGTGGGATGAGGGGGAGGTGGGAGCCGCTGCAACAAAAGGGGTCATATCTTGTGTCTTAGTGGTGGAAGGTGCTTCATACCGCACATGCCCTTTGAACATCCACAAACAAGGCCAGGCCTAACAGTGCGCCCAAGTTGTGACTTGCATTTGACGCCCACTTCCATATATGCTTGGAGAGGCAATGCTCTCATGTATTTTTACTTTGCCATTTTGCAAGGAGAGTAAATGTATTATTATCTCCAGGTTACCGCTCGAGAATAGATTGCTGAGCTGACCTTTTCCTTTCAAGCGGCTGCATTTTATCACTGAAAACACACCCGTTCCCCGTGCCCATTTCTTAATTTTATTTTGAAGGGGAAATATATTTTTAAGAACTCGGAGATCTGGGACAAGAGCGATGGCGGAGGTGCTCGTGGGGATTTGGCCTGGCAAATCCATTATGTTTCAACAGGCAGCAAACTGTGGAGAGAGAAAAAATGCTACAGAACCCTCTCCTTAAAATGTTACATTAGGCCAGAGTAACAGCTCATTAGATTATACAAGGTAGGTTCAATTGCCCAGAAAAGATGCACTGCCTTGTAGGGATGCTTAATTTAATCTCTGCTCTTTACACACATCTGCAGCCACCCAGTAGGTTCGATGTGTGGCCTTCTGCCCAGGCCTATTAGTTGAAACAACACAGAACGCCACAGCCTAAAGAGACACACGCCACTATCTGTGTGTACACTGGAGTTTTTCTGCCTGGGATCTTTCTATAATTCAGGGCCCAGTTCTATTCAATTTTCCAGGACCGATGCAACTGTGCCAGTGGGGTGTGTGCTGCATCCTGCTGTGTGGGGGGCAGTCATCAAAGCCTCCTCAAGCTAAGGGGGCATTAGTTCCCTGACCTTGGGGCTGCATTGTGGTGGCATCGATGGGGAAAGTCGGATAGGATTGGGCTCTCAATCTCACCTTTCCAAAATGCTCCAATGACTCTTGTGCATAATTTTTTTTTTTTTTTTTGGGGGGGTGGAGGAAGATGACTGGCTGAGACATGATTTTGCACAGCTTCAGCAGGGGTGCCAATGGCAGCTTTTGGGGGTTGAAGGCATATTTTGCCCCCATTATGTAGGTGTTGGTTACATCCAGGTGAGATCACTGTAACATGTCTTACTTGGGGCTGCCTTTGAAAACTGTCCAGAGACTTCATCATATATCAAATGCAGAAGTTCAGTCATCAAGAGATGCCATCAAGAGATGGTCATGTTGAATCAAATCTGGCCCCAGCAGCACTGGATCACTGGTTTGTGTAGTGAGGAGAAAAGGATCAGGTGCCTGTAAGGTCTGTTACACAAGTGTTTTAACATCAGAAGAGCCCTGCTGGATCAGGTCAAGCGCCCATCTAGTCCAGCTTCCTGTATCTCACAGTGGCCTACCAGATGCTCAGGGAGCACACAAGACCTGCACCCTGGTGTCACTCCCTTGCACCTGGCATTCTGAGGTAACCTACTTCTAGAACCAGGAGATTGCCATGTACCCATCATGACCTGTAACCTGTGATGAACCTTTCCTCCGTAAATCTGTCCAATCCCCTTTTAAAGGTATCTAGGCTAGGTGCCATCACCACATCCAGTGGCAGGGAGTTCCACAGACTAATTACATGCTGGATATAGAAATATTTTCTTTTCTCTGTTCTAACTCTCTGACACTCAATTTGAATGGATGTCCCCTGGTTCCAGTGTTATGTGAGAGGGAAAAGGACATCCCTCTATCCACCCCCTGCATAATTTTGTATTTCTCAATCATGTCCTCTCTCAGGCACTTGTATTCTAGACTTGAAGAGCCCCAAACACTGTAGCATTTCCTCATAAGGGAGGTGCCCCAGCCCAGTAATCATTTTGGTCACTCTCTTCTGCACTTTTTCCATTTCTACCAGAGGTCATGTCTCGTTATCCACTAGGGTTCCATTCCAGAACCCCTAGTGGATTAAAAAAAAAAAAATCCGTGGATAAAAAAAAAGTGGAAAAATAGATTTGAAAACCCACTTCCAGGTTACTTGCACCTCCATTGCTCCTATTAAGGTCATGTCTCGACATTCACAGGGGTTTGATTCTGGGACTCTCTGCTGATACCATAAAATGTGTTAAAATTAAGAAGTGTGTCCCTTTACAATTGTGGTTTAAAAAACAGCTCTTCTTACTGTTGTAGTGAGGCAGTCAGCAATTAGAAATGCAAAGAACCCCCTGGCTTTGCCTGGCTTAGCTGAAGAATGGAATGATTACTTGCATGACTGTCTCTCTACAACAATAAGAAAAGCAGTTTTTTTTTTTAAACTGTGATTTTAAAGGGATGCATTTTTCCCCTTCTGCAGGGTTCAGCACATTCCTTCTCATTTGCAGGGGCCATTTGTGTCGAGTCAAATCCATGTATAAAAAAATCAGTGTATAACAAGGTTGAACCTGTATATCCTTTTTGAGATGTGGCGATCAAAACTGAATGCAATGCTCCAGGTGTGGCCTGACCATCGGTTTGTACAACGGCATAATAATATTGGCCATTTTATTCTCAATTCTCTTTTAAATGATCCTGAGCATAGAATTGGCCTTCTTGCCGCTGCACATTGGGTCAACACTTTCATCGAGCTGTCCACTAGCACCGCAAGCTCTCTCTCCTGATCTGTCATAGGCAGCTCAGAATCCATGAGCCGATCTTTTAGTCCATTACTTGGCCAGGATTAGACATTCAGGAACAGCTGCTGTGACAAAAATGCACGACACATGCTGCTTGAGACTGTAAGGTCTTTTCGAAAGTGCTCTTTCCCCCCAAAGAAAGGTTGCAGGCCCCTGAACATATTTGGACGGTGGCTGTCGTTTTGATTCAACCTCTAAGTGTCTGTTTGGCTTGCTGGGATCTCTGCATGCACTCATAACAGCTAGTTCTGACCTTTCCCTATCTTTCCCTCCCTTCTTTCCCTTTGGCTGCCTCCACTTTTTCTTGCTTTGCCCATCTGCACGGCCCATCCATCCTCATTTACTCCTTTCGTGATTCCGCTCCCGCTGGTTCATAAGCAACACATGGAGACTGAGTGCTCTCTGATGCAGACCTTGTAGGACATTCATTGATTCTGCCTCGAATGAGAACGTTACGACGGCACTGGGGCAGAAAATAGAGTGTGCTTTAATGTGACACTCAGAGGCATGCATGAGACATACCAATGGGGAGAGGGAACGCAGGCATGGCAGAGAGAGCATTGTTTTCCTCTCTGCAAAAATCAAGTCACTGGAGTTTAAATCCCTCCCTTGTTGCCAATTGTGTTGAGATGCGGACACCTTGCGATGCGTCTTCCAGATGGCGCAATGCGCACGGCAACAGCAGAACACAACTTTACAAGGGTTCTTCTAATCACGTTAGGAGGGGAAACAGAAATAGTCAGAAGAACATTTTGCATTGACTGCTAATGTTTTCGCTTTGCTGCCGACCCAGGCACGGAACGCGGAGATCAGGATTCCACGCGGTTTTATGGTCAGAAGGGGTGCTTTATTCACAGAAAAATGGAGATGGGTTAGCAACAATTAGTCTGTAAAACAGTTAGCAAATGTGATTAGTCGGTGGAACTCCTTGCCACAGGATGTGGTGATGGCATCTGACCTGGATGCCTTTAAAAGGACAGATTTCTGGAGGAAATGTATATCATGGGTTACAAGCCATGATGTTTATGTGCAACCAGTTGTGGACCTACCATAAGGCCCGATTGGCAAAAGCCCCAGGTGCGAGGATGCCGCGAAAGCCTCTCTGAAGCACAGTTTAGAACAGGGGTGTCCAAACTTTTTGGCAGGAGGGCCACATCGTCTCTCTGACACTGTGTTGGGGGCTGGGGGAAAAAGAATTAATTTACATTTAAAATTTGAATAAGTTTACATGTTTACATAAATGAATATATTAAAGGTGAACTTATATGAAAGAATGAAGGTCTTGCAATAGCTCAAGGCCTATAAAAGGCCTTGCACAAAGCAAGGCTGGCCTTTCCTTTGCTGCCTCTGCTGCATCGCAGACATGAAATAGCAAGCAGTGGAGGGAGCCCTCATCCCACAGCTCATGTGAGAGGTCAAACAGTCGCCCTCACGCTGAGAGCAGTTGCGTTGGGCCAGTGCGGGCTCCAACAAATCTCCAGAGGGCCAGAGGCTCTTTGGAGACTGGGGGCTCCCTGAGGGCCGCATTGAGAAACCTCGAGGGCCACATGTGGCTCCAGGGCCGGGGTTTGAGCACCCCTGGTTTAGAGCATCGGGAAACCTCACGGAGGTTTCTCCGACACAGGTGGAGGTCGTGCAAGGCTCTGTGAGCCTCAGGTGAGTAGCAGGGGTGGATTTCTGCATGGGGGTGGCGGTAGCCTGTGGGGGGTGCCATTGCAGACCTTTGCCCTTTGTCGTGGGGCTGGGGAGATCCACTTCTGTGTACAACCTCCTGATTTTAGAAGTAGGCTACCTCAGAATGCCAGATGCAGGGGAGGGTACGGGGACGCAGGTTGAGTCTTGTTGTCTTGTGTGCTCCCTGAAGCTCAGGTGGGCCTCTGTGAGATACAGGAAGCTGGACTAGATGGGCCTTTGGCCTGATTCAACAGGGCTTATCATATGATCTTAACTAAGTGGCGGGGGTGGGGGGTTCTCACCCTAAGTGATGTCCTATCCATTGCTAGACCTTTGCTTAGAGCAGGGCAAGTTTATAGCATCGTAGATTTCCACTTTCTGTTGCAGGAGGGAACCCAATATGAAAAGCAAATAATACATTTTCCAAGCAGAGTGCCAGCAAATTGAACCACGCTGGAAATTAAACTCAAGTGAGAAATGGAACCTGACATGCCTGAAATGGAACTCTTAGTGTACAGCTTATGCACCATAGGAATTCTTGGCCCTCCCTCACCCAAATCTTGCGCGGTGTCATCTCGGTCTTTGGAATAGATAAACCAAATACTGTCTCATCTCGCATAAACAAATCCCAAGGAAACATCAGTAGAGGAGATGGGGAAAGAGTGAACATTTGCACTGAACAAAAGATTCCTGTAACCCTGACAAGGGCTTCACGCTTAAGAACATTTTGCATCAGTCATGCTTTCTGCATATTTTGTTCCGGTCTGTGAGTGCTGGCATCTCAACTGCTGCAAAAGTCCTTGTGTAAAGTCAGTGGCAGTCAGCCCTGCCCACCATTCCTGCTTAGCACTGGTCAGAGGTGTCTAAAAATAACCAGTTGTCCCTTTTACTACAGACTGATATTGGAGTTTTCATGAAGCAGCAGTTAGAGGGCAGCTACGAAGCCAGGCACATCTCAGTGTTAGAGCATCAAAACATAGCTGCCCAGCTGGATCTCACCAAAGACCCATCTATGTAGTCCAGGTTCTTTTCTCCCATGGGGTCAATCAGAGGCCTCTTTGAAACCCAGAATTGGGTCATGTAGTCAAATGTTGCTTTCCTGCCATTGGTATTAAGTGAACCTCCAAACCTGGTGGTAGCACAAAGTCATCTTGACTAGTCGCCAGGGATGAGCGGTGCTGGGGTAGCAGGTGAGGCAGAATCACCCCACCATAGACAATGAAAAAGCACCGCAGCTGCCCAGCCGACTTACACCCAAGGAGGCTCTCCTGACACCCGAGAAAGCAGATGTAAGGAGTGCCTCCTCAGGTGTAATGAGAACCTCCTTGGGTGTAAGCAGGTGGGGTAGCTGCGGTGCTTTTCCACTGACAACGACAGGGCAGTTCTCCCACCACGTCCCTGCTAGTGGCCAGTGTTAAGTCTGTCCTCCATGTCTTTGTCTCAATCCCTTTTGAAACAGTCTGGACTGTTTGGACATCTTGCAGCACTAAATTCCATACATGCCTATCATTTTGTCTGCTCTAAATTTCCCACCCATCACTTTCATTGGACAACCCCAGTTCTCATACCAAGAGGAAGACAGAGTAAATTCTCTGTATCGACTTTCTCCAAACCACACATAATTTTATAGCTTTTGTTTTAAACTAAAAATCCTAAATTTTAGCCTTTCCTCAGCGCTCCAGCCCATCGGACATTTTGGTCCTCCTTTGTTGCATGCACTGTGCATGGAAAGGGTCCCAGGTCAATCCCAGACATCTGCCCTCATCCTGCTCTTTGGAACAGACAAAGTCTGTTGCAAGGAGCTACTTAACATCACGAGATGGTCCCCACAACAGCGTGTTGGGAGTGTCACGGTATGCTGCAACTACATTCCACTGGACTCAGTGAACTTTAGAATAATCATGCTCTGGCTCACACTCAGAGTAGGTACTTTATCAGTCCAGCCACTAAAACTGTATTCTGTCATGTAATAGAGCTATGGAGCTGAAAATCCAGGAAACTCCAGATTCTGGCCAGTTTCAACCCACTCACCCCCCCCCCATTCTTCACTGACTCCAATGAGTGTGCCAGATGGCTTCATACTGTTCCTTTCACCCAGCCCTGTTCCGACTACACTTATGGCACTGCCCAGTATTTCTGAATGAAATATTGGAATATTCAACTCCCTACCATGAGTTGAATGGAGAGAGGCAAAACCAAGTAGGATGTCCAGTAGGATATAATAGAGGTGAAGAACGCCACCTTCACCCAGCAGCCAACCTAGCATAGGGCAACGGGGCAAATGCCCTGGGCACTAAATCCGCACACCTCTAGGACCACTCAGGAAGCCTAAGGCTCCTGACACAGTCGGAAACTACTCTTCTGGTTTTCTGGAATTCTGGAAGTATGGTTTACGACGGTGGAGAAGCCTTAGGAGGCTTCTCCTGTCACTCTAAAGGTTGTGCAAGTCTCCATCACACTGAAAAGGATGGCTTCGCATGCAGGGGATGGAATCTCATGGGGGGTGGCATCACAGACTTTTGCCCCAGGAGTGGGGAAGGGAATTCCGCCACTGCCTTCACCCCCATCCTTTCTGCTTTATAAAGGCTCCAATTCTAGTGCTGAACTTCAGTAAACCTAGGCCAGAAACCTGTGCCTGTGCTGTATTGCATCAGATTGGGGGGGGGGGGGTGGTGGAGTTTATTTGTGCCTTGATACAAAACAAGACAAAAACAAAAAAACCAAGAATCCCTGCAAATGGAAACTTAGCATGTCAGGGAAAGGGGTCTGAGTCTTGTCTTCTCCCTGATGGTTTGTTTTCTATGTGCAGAGTTGTTTGTTTTGTCAGAGTGGGTGTTCAAGTTTGTGAGATGCCACCTGCAATCTGAGGCAGTACAGACTCATGGGGGTTGACCTCGGGGAGGCTGTATTTCCCAAGCCTGGGTGGGGAGTCTGTTCACCATGAGAGAAGAAAGGAGCAGGCATGGAGAATGAGGAATGTTGACTCCCAGGTTGGGTGGAAAACACCTACTAAGATAAATTCAAACCTCAAATCTTGAGAGCAGTCAAAGAGCGGTTCCATTCAGTGGCATAATAATTAGCCCAACTTATTAAGACCAGTGACTAATAAAAAGCTCTCCTCCTCCAGTACTCGGTGCGTAGAAGCACTTTGCGTTTATTATAAGCCACTTACACTCCTGCAACTACAGCTAGGGGACTAATGCAAGCCCCCACTGTTGTGCAAATATTTGTCTGAGATTTCATGCCAATTGCATTTGCTTGCGCTGCCACGAGTGTTTTATTATTGCTTTCATGTGTGCTGGTGGAAGCGGTTGCCTTGAAGTGATTATTTGAGAATAGCATGAGGGGTTGCCCTGCTTGGAATTCCCAAGCACCAGGTGTTACTAGGAAAAAAGCTAATTTGTGATGGCCTTCTCAGGAGAGGGGCTGTAAGAGCCCAGTCCCAGAACTGTGCAGAAGGTTGCCAGTCGGCAGGGCTGAGAGAGGTCAAATATAGCCCTCACTTTGCAAGGAGTAGGGCTGAGTTCACTTCTATTATAAAAGTGTTTCTCCATTTCTCTGGTGTGCTTCTGGCTGCCCCTTTCAGATTCCACCTGGATTTTGCCCGAGTCCTGGATTCTAGAAGGAAGTGTGCAAAGTACCAACAGGGTGACCAGATGTCCTCTTTTTCCAGGACATGTCCTGTTTTTTAGCCGAGTGTCTTGGAACAGAATTTAAATGTCCTCCTTTTCCCTGCGAGTGGGCCCCTGCACTTCTTGTACAAGCCTTCTTGTAATTAATAAATTACATTCAGTAAATTACATATAATACAGTTTTAAATTTAATAATAAGCAATATAGTGTTTAAATTAACCACATGAAATCAATATATGAGTGTTTTTAGCTTTTTTGTGTGTCATGTCCTATGTTTTTCTTGGATGTCCTACATTTTGGGATGCCTTGTTTTCCTTTGTGGTTATGACATCTGGTCACCCTGAGTACCAAGGACTAGTTGTTAAGACTCCAAAGAAATGTGCTGTCCGTGAGCTGGCTACCGACATAAGGGCCCAATCCTATGGGTCATTAGCACCAGCACTGAGCTCCAGCATGGAAGCTAGGTGTAAATAAAGCACATTTACAGCACCACATGAGGAGGGAGGTGCTGGGCCAACACCTGTCGGCCTGACTGACAGCATGTTCAATATAAGACAGCTTTGTGTATGCGCAAAGTGAGACATTCCCAGCCATGAGAAAAAGCAGCTAATGACATTCAGCTGAGAGTGGAAAGATGGGGCCCAAGGCAGCTTTTAAGACAGGGCCCCAGGCTAGAGAGAGGCAGAGTTGGAATTGGTTGGAGAGAAGACCAGGGCAGCAATTTTCAACCAGTGGCTGCAGCACATTAGTGTGCCACAAAAGGCCCACAGGTGTGCCACAGGTATTTGGAGCACAGAAGCTGCAAATCACAGAAAAACTCTTCCAGGTTATGGCGCTCTGTTTCATTACGACAGACGATTGCCCGGGAAACAGAGCCCTAGAACCAGGAAGAGTCTTCCAGCTGGAAGTGGCATCACAAGAGGTGAAGACCAGAGAGGCCAGTGTGCTGTGAGAAGTAAAAAATCACTAACTAGGAGCAAGCAGGAGACAGCAGGAAGGAGGATTGGAAGGATGGGAGTCCAGAGACAAACTACTGGGAGGAGCAGGACTTGCCAAGAGCTCTGGCAGAGGGTTTAGTAGGAGCTACTCACCTGAGCTGTCTCCTAGCTTGGAATGGACCAGGGAACAGTCCCAAAAATGCAGGCAAACCTGCACTACCACATATCTGGGGTCTGTGTGCCAGCAGGTGTCTGGAGCTCCTGGATACCCTCAAAGACCTATTTGTGCTGGTGGCAAATAGAACTGCAGTAGGAAGGACCTGTGCTCTTTGGTCAATTGATGGAGGGGTTATTTTTGTCAAGTTCTGTTTTATGATGTTTTTGTTTCATGGGTTTATTCACTGTACTTTTTTCAAACCTTGTTTATACAATTAAATGCTTTCTCTTTTTTCATAAAAAAAAAGCAGGGTAGAGAAATACACTGCTGAAATAAAATAAAAAAGCATTTGGATTGTGTTTCTTGACTTTCTGATCTGTTGTTTAATTGTTCTAAGGGCCCCATCCTATCCAACTTTCCAGTACCAGTGCAGCCACAATGCAGCCCCAAGGTAAGGGAACAAATGTTCCCATACCTTGAGAAGGCCTCTGTGACTGCCTCCCCACCACCACAGGATGCAGCACATGCCCCATTGGCATGGCTGCATCAGTGCTGGATAGTTGGGTAGAATTGGGCCCTAAGCCACTCCAGTAGCCCTATCATGGGGCAGAAGTTTTTAAAATAAATACCTGAACCTCATTAGCAAAAACAGCAGGAATTTCACAACTCACATAAGAAGAGCCCCGCTGAATCAGGTCAAGGGCCCATCTAGTCCAGCTTCCTGTATCTCACAGTGGCCCATCAAATGCTTCAGGGAGCACACAAGGAGCAAGGGGAAATAGTGGTGACAGACAGCCCCAAGATGGGTGGGGGTGGGAGAGATCTGCTTCCATCACCTTCTTACCCAGCTGGCCTTTGTGCTGGGCGGCAAGAAGTAGAAGTTAGAGCCGAGCAATTCTGATCTTATTTGTGGAAGTAAGCAATTGGTGTGGGATTTGTCCTGCTACTTCTTGCAGCTCTGCTGCCATGAGTGTTGTTGGTGTTGGAGAAAGAGGTGGACTGCCGCTGCCCTGACCCTCCTCTCTTCTTGTTGATAGTGTTCTCAGCCAATTGAAAGGGCTGAGTGAGTGGCAGGATGGAGGGGGCAGTGGACAGACGCATTGAGCTGGACAACCCTTGTCAGCTTGCTGCTTACCCCTAACCGCTGCTTGAAGTGACCTTTTCAGTGGACCTCATGGTTGAGTTGGTCCTGGTTCTGAACCCAAAGAGGGTGGGCATGTGCAAGGCTGACACAGTGTGGCAAATAGAGAGAGAGAGAGAGAGAGAGAGAGAGAGAGAGAGAGAGAGTTAACAGGATTATGAGGTCAAAGACCAGCATCGGACCTAGCACTGTGCAAACGGAGTCTGCATCACTGTAGGACCACATGGGAAGCCTCACTGAGGCTCGGAATGCAGTTGGAAGACTGTGGGGAAGCCTCAGAGGGCTTCTCCAGTTGGTCCTATGGTTGCACGAGGCTTAGTTGCACTGAAAAGATGGGTGGGCAGCTTCACGCGCAGGGGGAACAGGATCTTGCAGGTTGGGGCTTCACGGACCTTTGCCCCAGGAGTGGCAATCCTATGCATTTCTACTCAGAAGTACGTCCCATTAGATTCAATGGTGCTTACTCCCAGGGAAGTGTGGATAGGATTGGGCTGTGAGTCCGCCACTGGTCAGTACCTCCACCGGAAAACAACAAGAGGAGCCTAGAGGTGGCCCACAGCACCATTTAAGGGGGTGGGTTGCAAGTTGGGTGAGGACATGGATGGAGGGATAATTTCTGTGGCAACCACTCATTTTATGCAACCTGTTCTCCCCTCACATTCACACACTCAAATCCGCCGGCCTCATAAATCATGCCATAAAGCTCCCCCCATCCCTGCTTTGGCGTGATGAATGAGAAAGTGCATGTTGAGTGAAAATGAGCTAATCTCCCTCAAACATAACAATAATAATTCCTTGTCAGGCCACATGCTAAATGAAAAATGATTCTTGCCGACATATTAGGCCCAAGAAAGAGGTTTTGATAATAAAGCTGTGCAAAACCGAGACATTCATCTTGGAATTGGAGCAAGAGGGAAGATTAGACGCAATGAAATACCATTTACAGTAAGAGCTACCACAATGGCTCTCGTCAAATATGATTTAGGCCCAGTTAGAAATACCACTCTAATTACTGCATGGTGGTAATTGATTTACTGAAAGAGCTTCCTGCAGTGCTCTTACTGTGTGGAAATGAGAGACTTTGCTGATGAAGAGGTGGGGGAGTGTCTGTGCTCCCAAGGGTTGATTTGTGCCCAAATGCAGAATTCATAGGTGGTCAGTTGGGAATGTTTTAAGCAATAAGTCTCTGGCGTACACCGTACACCATCATCAGTACACCGTAAGTTCACCTAGAGCAGCCACCAACCTCCCATTTACGGTAAACAACTCTATGACATGTAGGCCAGTCTTCCAAGTACGTTTCCCCCCCCCCCAATATCTCAATGTTATGTTATGCAATGGTAGATAAGAAACAGAGCAGTGGGAAAGGAGGATTCTGAAATGCTCTCAGGGTGTAGACCTGGCTGGCCCGTCCACGAAGTCACCTGATATCTGTTGCGTTAAAGGCAGATTGCAAGGGATTTGGGATACCTTTACTCCAAGTCTGCTGTAGTGGCCTCCATCCAATCTCTCAATGAACTGCTTCCTGCTTGCCTTCCTGCTTCCTTGCCACAGGATGTGGTGACGGCATCTGGCCTGGATGCCTTTAAAAGGGGATTGGACAAGTTTCTGGAGGAAAAATCCATTACGGGTTACAAGCCATGATGTGCATGTGCAACCTCCTGATTTTAGAAATGGGCTATGTCAGAAGGCCAGATGCAAGGGAGGGCACCAGGATGAGGTCTCTTGTTATCTGGGGTGCTCCCTGGGCATTTGGTGAGCCGCTGTGAGTTACAGGTGTTACGTGAAAATCCCCTTTTCCCTTCCAAGTTGTGATTTTTATATCTGGTTATGTTATTTTGGATCATACAGACCAAGCAAGCAGGCCACTCCTCCCCCAGCACAGTTTCTAAGGGCCATGGCCAAGCTACAAACACATGAATTACACAACCCCCACTTCCTTGCAGGTCAATGTATAACCTAATCACTGTGTCTCCTGATTATGCAAAACAAGCCTGCACCTCCTAGAGGAAAAGGTCTATTGTTCTTTTGTTGTACTCTTTAGCACCTTATGCAGATTGCCTCCCTCCCCCAGAGTCAGGCTTTGCTGATAGCTGATTTCTGGGCCCTTCCACCTTTCTTCCACCTGGGTGTATACTGAACATGTGCACAGCTCTGGGATACTTCCGGTCAGTTTAGGTCAACTTCCAGGTCAAAGACAACTCTTATAAGAGAGAACTCAGAGCACATGTCTCTCTCTCTCTCTCTCTCTGATTGCCCTCCTGCGGGAGTGGTCCTACACGGGACTCTTCCTCCAACTGCCCCCCCCCGGACAGGTAAATATATCTTGCATCTAAACTCCCTCCCTTCTTCCCTATCTATTCCTCCCTTCTCCCCCATCTTTAGTCAGCAACTGGGTTTAGCAGATTAAGGAACCCCTAAAATACTTCCCTACACTCTATCCGTTTCTGATTCCTTTTCGGATGCACCCAAATACATAGCACATGCAGCCACCACTAGCTAGGTACACTATACACAAGTACTAGAAATCTATACTTATAAATTCTCCATGTGTATTATGTTTACCTTTGTGTGTTTTTGCAATAAAAATATAATCCTTTGATTGAAAGTTACCTTTCTCCCAGTCTCCTCATTAAGCTAGGCAGCAGATCTCTTTGCTTTACGCTGTCTTGTTATCCAGCCTATGGTCCCAAAAGTTTCCAAAAGGCTAATATACTAATTCCCCTAAACAAAGCAGCCTTTTTGGTAACACAGGAAACTGGACTAGATGGGCCTATGGCCCAGTGGGGCTGTTCTTATGTTCTTATGTTCTTGTTTGACCAAGAAGCACATCATTCTCCTCCAGACCCTGCTTCGGGTGCAGGTTTCACAGCAGTACGCAAGGACCATGGTGAGGGTTTTAGGAGCATAGAGGCTGCAGACCCAAGATAGCATTAGGCAGCATTCTGGGCTGTGCCATCCCTGGGTACACAGAATGCAATTCCTTAACCACCTGAAGCTGTCTTCTCCATCATGCCCTGCTATGTCTATTTGGATCAGCAGGGCTCTCCAAGGTCTACGACAGAGGTCATTCTCATTACTTGCTATCTGATCCTTTAAATCAGGGATGCCCAAACCCTGGCACTGGGGCCACCTGCGGCCCTCGAGGACTCCCAATCCAGCCTGTGGGGAGCCCCCAGTCTCCAGTGAGCCTCTGGCCCTCTGGAGACTTGCTGGAGCCTGTGCTGGCCCAATGCAATTGCTCTCAGTGTGACGGCCAACTGTTCAACCTCTTGTGTGATCTGTGGGATAAAGACTCCCTCCACAGCTTGCTGATTCACGTCTATGATGCAGCAGCAGCTGCAAAGGCTGACCTTGCTTTGTGCAAGGCCTTTTATAGGCCTTGAGTTATTGCAAGACCTTCATTCATTCATATAAGTTCCATCTCTAATGTATTCATTTATATAAATTTATTCAAATTTGAAATGTAAATTAATTCTTTGTCCTGCCCCCTGACACAGTGTCAGAGAGATGATGTGGCCCTCCTGCCAAAAGGTTTGGACACCCCTGCTAAATATCACCCAACCAGAGATTGAACCTGAGCTCTTCTACCTATGACACACCTAGTCTCCCACTGTGTTATGCCACCCTCCCAAAAGGGTGTGGCCAATATAAACTACTTATTATTTTTCCTCCTCACATTAAATAATATAAAAGGTGAACATTTCATGTCAGGGAAAAGATTCTTAAAGGGCCACTCATGGACCACCAGTCAGTTACTGTGTACATTCAAATAGTCTGCAAGGTAATGATGAAAACACTGGAAGAAAGCATGTGAAGGAAGGCCTGAAGTGACATCAAGTTTTATATGTGGAAGGTGTGTGTGGTGGTGGGGGGGAGCATCATTCAGAGCACAATTCTACACAGAAGTAAATACCATTGTCTTCAATGTGGCTCACTCTTAAGAAAGTATCCACTGGACTGCAGGCTTTGGTTATGTTGTCTCCTCTCTGTAGACCAGCATTTTTCAACCTATTTCATCTCGTGGCACCCTAACAAGGCATTAGAATTGTCAAGACATACCACTGGTTTTTTGATGACACCACACTGCTGGTCAGGGACTCACATTCCCAAGTGGTCCTAGTAATGAATTATCTTCCCCCAAACTCTTGCAGTGTACCTATGGACCATTTGTGGCACACCAAAGTGCCATGGCACAGTGGTTAAAGATTGCTGCTGTAGACTGAAGTGGTATACCTCACACCCAGATTGATCACCTCCCTGATGGGATTTTGTGGTATCTTTGTCTTTCTTTAAAAGCAGGGAAATGCAATTTGGATATGTGTGGGGGCAGTGGCATAGCTAAGGGGCTGCAGGGGGTAGCAATTGCACCGGGCATCATGCTTTAGAGGGGCAACAAAATTGACACTAGTGACCAAAATTGTGAAAATCTTGGTATGTATGAAATCATGTTATATATCATTGGAAAGGTAATTCAATGCAGAATGCAATGAAACAAATGGCACTGGAATATCTGTTTTCTACCAAAAGTTATGGCAAATTAACCAGAAAGTGAAAACACAACTGACTTGTGGAACAAAAAGTGGATTTGCTTAACTCCAAACTGATCCATGAGACTGTTTGTTCTGAGTGCCAATGAGATGTTATTATGATTCAATATGGAACCAATAACTTTTTATTTATTTACTTAATTAAATTTGATTTTGTCATGCAGGGGGCACTACAAAATCTTTGATGGATAGTTGCAGATAGATGCCTTAGCTATGCCACTGACTGGGGGGAGGAAGCAGAGCAAGTGAGTGGTGAGTAGCTGGGGGGAGGAGGCGGGTTCTTCCCAATTTTCACTTTTAAAAAAGCCTGGGTGTGATGTCACGTTCGGTTGTGACATCACTTCCGGGGCAACCTTTTGAGCTTGGCACCGGGCTACATGATCATTTGCTACGCCACTGTGTGGGGGCCGGAACTGCAATTTGCACCACGGTGCTGAGGAAGAGGACTTCACGGATCTCTCAGGCTCTTTCCATAACTTAAATCTCTCTCCTTCACAAGCTGCCATTAGCTGTGGAGGGGAAATGAGGCAGTTACCTGCTGCAGCCTCCGGAGCAGGGAGTTAAGTCTTGGAAATAGCCTGGAGAAAACAATCGAGTCCTCTCCCCAGGCACTGCCTGCTTCCCCAGCTACAGACTTTATTTACACCGCTGTTTTATATTGAAACTTTGCTATCCAGCAGGCAGGGTTCATTTGCTGGTGCTATGCCTTATTTTATCATTATTAAGAATACTTGTGAATATCAATAACAACAATATTATCTCTGAGCCCAGTGGCCTTAGTGGTTTGTGTTTAAACTTAGTGCCCGAGGCCAGGCACAAACCCCTGCCAGGGCACGCTGGCTGTGTCCTGGTGGGAGTTGGAGTTTTCTTAATCAAGGACTGAGTTAACAGGGGGAACTTCCATAGGAGAAGTGCTGTATTAGCCGTGGGTGAAGAAAAGATCAAACTTATTTCTGAATTGTTCTAATCTCATGCGCGAATGCTTCAAAGGAGCCCTTTAGAGTCAATTTACTCTTTGACCATTGACTAAAATCTAATCACTTTGGGAGCAAATGAGGCATGAAATGCTGTCAAAAGGGCCTCCGATATTACAACACATGGCATTGATATTCAATTGCACCAGGCAAAACCAGGGCTGAGTTGAAGGATCTCTCTAGTCAGGTTTTGGGTTCATTTGGGACGTGTGGGTGGTTGGTTGAGTCCTGCCATATTTGGAGTCTGTTCTCAGATTTGAGCAGGTTCATTCTCTGCATTGTTATATAAGTTTTGGGTGAGAAAATAAACATAAAAGTAGAGTCCAAAACATGTGTCCATAAGGGCAGGAGGTCTGGTCTAGAGGGTTGAGCCTCCATTTGCCTGAAGATAACATCCGAAGGTTGCCAGTTCGAAGCCAACGGCACCGTGCGACCTTGAAGCAGCTGACAAGCTGAGCGAGCTATTCCATCAGCTCTGAGTGTGGGAGGATGGAGGCCAGAATGTGCGGCCAGATCAAGAAAGAAGCATCTGATTGTTGTGGTTTCTTGAAAGATAGAACCTTTCAAATTGTAAAAATCCCTATGGGGATTTAAATTGCCTGCCCATGTAAACCGCCTTGAATAAAGTCCGAGGAGAAATCTGAGGACATAGAATGGCGGTATAGAAATACCTGTATTATTATTTATTATTAATATTAAATATGGACAGAAAGCCTAATACTGTCATATGAACAGGAAATGTAAATGTGGGCCTTGTGAATGAAAGCCAACATGTGTGGTTCTCAGACTAACCTCTCTCTTTCTATCAAGAACTAGAGCAGCCATTTTCAACCACTGTGCCGTGGCACATTGGTGTGCCACGAGTGGTCCACAGGTGTGCCACAGGAATTTGGGGGAAGGTCATTTATTAATAGGGCCAATAGGAGATGTGAGCCCCCACTGGCAGCATAGTGTGCTTTGCCAATTGTCAAAAACCTGGTGGTGTGCCTTGACCATTTTAGTGGCTTGTCAGTGTGCCCTGATATGGGAAAGGTTGAAAATCACTGGACTAGAGCCTTATTTGACTGCTAGCTGGAGTTGGGGGACAATGACTGCACATCCTTGACCTCCACACATCCTCCATAAGCAGTGGCATAGCTAGAAGGGATGCAAAGCACTCAGTTTTGCAGGGAATCTCACCGCGGTATGCAAGTGACCCCTCCCTTTCCCCTGCAGAGCCATTTTGGGTGGTGGATGCAAAACGGAGGCATATGGACTTTTGGAGTATGCCTATATTTTGCACCCACCACCCAGAATGGCTCTGAAGGGGAGGTTAGGGGCCACTTGCACGCTGTGGTGAGGCTCGCTGCAAAACTTAATGCTTTAGAACCCCTTTAGCTATGCCACTGTGCATAAGGAGTGAAAGTATCCCTGCATTGGGCATATTTAACAAGCACCCTTACTGCCTGAACATACCAAGATCCAGGTCTACAGAGCTTGTGTCCTGAGTACACTTCTGTACTACAGTGAGTCATGGACTCTCCGCTCACAACAGGAGAGGAAACTGAACGCTTTCCACACGCGCTGCCTCCGACGCATTCTCAGCATCACCTGGCAGGACAAAGTTCCAAACAACACAGTCCTGGAACGTGCTGGAATCCCTAGCATGTATGCACTGCTGAAACAGAAATGCCTGCGTTGGCTCGATCATGTTGTGAGAATGGATGATGGCCGGATCCCAAAGGATCTCCTCTATGGAGAACTTGTGCAAGGAAAGCGCCCTACAGGTAGACCACAGCTGCAATACAAGGACATGTGCAAGAGGGATCTGAAGGCCTTCGGAGTGGACCTCAACAGGTGGGAAACCCTGGCCTCTGAGCGGCCCGCTTGGAGGCAGGCTGTGCAGCATGGCCTTTCCCAGTTTGAAGAGACACTTGGCCAACAGTCTGAGGCAAAGAGGCAAAGAAGGAAGGCCCATAGCCAGGAAGACAGACCAGGGACAGACTGCACTTGCTCCCAGTGTGGAAGGGATTGTCACTCCCGGATTGGCCTTTTCAGCCACACTAGATACTGTTCCAGAACCACCTTTCAGAGCGCGATACCAGAGTCTTTCGAGACTGAAGGTTGCCAATACAATACTGCCTGATCCAAAACCTGTTTTTTCAGGGTTTCCAATTCCTTGGGGAGAGTGCCCCAGATGGACAACTGTATGCATGGGGAATGACAGCTCTTGAGATATTCTTGTTCATTTTTGGTCCTGAGTGCCTCTCTTTATTTTCCACCATGGAGGAGAGGGGATAAATTCACACTACCCATGGGGATCTTGTGGTGGGCTAAAACCTGCCCAGCACCGGGGGGAGGGGTCACCATATGCCACTGCTGCTACCACCAAGAAAGATACCACTTACTAATGACTTACTAACCCAGGTGGGCCTACTTAGAGAGAAGCAGTCTTAATTTCCAATACCTTGGGTCAGTAAGATATACCTGTCAGGACTGGATCTCATCCAGTGGTGTCCCTTTATGCGTGCATTTACATTCCTCCATAAAAGTCAATAGTTACCATTCATTCTTATTAGGAAAAATGATGGTTGGAGTATGTGGCCTTTCAGGTTTCCATGTCACAGGCTAACTACAGGCTTACTATAAGTGTGTAAGGAAGAAAGGAAACACCCGAGTGCCATCCAGAGCTCCTTACAGAAAGTGTGTGATCAAAATGTGATCAAAAATAGCCCCCCTCCCAACGTACCAGTTTGTTCTCTTCACCTCTCCATGAAGAAGAAACTCTGACCACACAAAGCCCCCCGTTGGAACAACTTGAGCAGGTGGAACAACGTTTTCATCGTTAGCTTTGTATCTCGTCTAGGCTTTATTATTTGTTTCCAGGCCAGGGCATGCTGTTATTCACAGACTCTCCGGGGAGCAGTAGCAGCTGGCAGGGTAACTCTAGATGCTGGAAAAGAACAACAAGAAGGAGCAAAGAAGTTAAGAAAATGTCATTTTCTTGCAAGAAGTCGAGACTTTGCTCTCTGTCTTTGATATGTGGAATTATTAGAACTGATGGCTCTAAAATGCATGTTCCAACCTCTGCCATCCCTCGGCAGAGCTGTCAGTGCAGCCGAATCACTGGGGGCCAATATCCTCTTTCTCTCCCCTTTTCTTCCTCTGCACCGTACAAAAGGGTGCATGGAAGTTTTTAAGCTTATTTATTAAAAAGCCCAATCCTTAAGAAATTGCAACTGGACCACCCCAAAAATCATGCAAAAATATCAAAACCACATGGTAAAAATAAGGTTGATTCTGGCTTTCTGTCTCTCAGCCACTGTGCTGCACCAGCTCTTCAGCTAAGACAAGCAATGCTATGAAAAAAAAGCACAACTAAAGCTGAATGTGCACTAGTGTTCAAACCAGGGGTTGCTAACCTTTCAACTTTAGGGCTCCTGGACCTTTAACAGTTGTGTAGAAGCAGGAATTTCAGCAGTTTTAACTTGTCATCTCACCTATGACCAGCTGCACCTGCTGAAATTCCCTCCTCTACAGACTTGTTAAAGGTCCAGGAGCCCTAAAGTTGAAAGGTTGGCTAACCCTGGTTTAAAGTGTGATGTATACCTTGATCCAGTGCTTAGCTACTTGGAAAGATGGCCCACTTAATCCAGCGTAACTTGCTTCTGAGTGAATATATGCAGGATCACTCATGGCTTAAAGAAGAATGGGGCCAGGGATTGTGGGGTGGGGGGCACAAGAGTTATGCCACACTATCAAATGAAAGGTACAATGAAAAAGTTGTTAACCGCTTGTAAGCCTCAGGTGGGATATCAATGTAAGTTAATTAAGTAATAAATTAACCAAAAATGCAGGTTATTGTCCCGCCTGGCTGCAGGGGAGACTGAAGTAAAACATGGAGATGTTTTCAGAGGCTTTAATTGGATTTTAATTGAAATGTAATAGGACATTTTATATTTGCTTTAATCTATTGTTTCTCGCCCCAAGCTTTCTACGTGGCTGAGGTCATACATTCAACGTAATTGCAGCTGTATTTCTTCAAGAAAAAACTACCACTACAGGTTTACCTGATTCCTACATTTATATCTCTTGTAATATGACATTAACACTTGAGTTACCGTATATGTCCAAAGGGTTTGTTCTGCCAAATCCCAATCCACTGGGCCTTGTGCCCGCTTAAGGCTAATTAGCTTCCCTTGTTAAACTCACAAGTGCAGCAGGCAAAAGTCAGAGTCCGGTCCTGGTCCCAGGTCAAGGTCAGGTAGCATCTCCCTTTGGGTCAGGGTAGCCTTTGGTCCTTCTGAAGCTGCCTTTTATCCTTGGAGGTCTTATAATCCAAAATGCAGCTCAGCTGTGAGCTACCTTGCTAGCCCCAAATTAGGCTCAGCTGAGCCATCTCTTCAGTCCATGTCCATTCAAAGTCCCATCAAGGTCAAATGAAGCTCAGGTGTCCATCAGAGTCCCATTGGCCTTGATTGATTACAGCTGTGGAGCCAGCCCTTCCCTTCCCAGAGCTGTCAACCATCTGTCAAAACATGGAATCGCTGTCAACACCACTGCATCCACCTGATGATCTTCTGATCTTCCATTACAGGGTTTTCCAAGTTTTACAGCCCAATCCTATCTGGGCCGTCCACTTCCAGAACTCATGTTCTGGCAGACGAGGTCCTTTGTGGTGGCAGAACAGCTGGGATACTGTCAGACACAAGTGCAGTGCACATGCCAGTAACTACCAAAGATTCCGCTGGTCTCGGTACATTGGTAGTGGTGGTGGGCAAGGGGAGGATTGGGGCATTCCGGAGAAAGTAGGAGGAGGGCAGGGGTAGTGGGGGTGGGGAGGGAGAGGTTTGGGGCATTACGTGCAAGTAAGCGGAGGGCAGGGGGAAGGGAGCTGATTAGAGGAGGTAGATCTTGGGGGCACAAGCGTATGCCAGACCCTGTCCTCCATTTTCCAGGCTGCCTTGCCCCCTTTCTCTCCTTGGACATAGAACATCTACATAGCTGGCATGGATCTGACCCACCGACAGCCAGGAGGCCTACCCAGACATAAATAAAACATTTTTCAGTTACCTGTAGACAGTAGCATAGCTATTGGGGGGTGTAAAGCACTACGTTTTTCAGGGAGCCTCCCTGCAGCGTGCAAGCAGTCCCTTGCCTTCAGAGCCAGGCATATGACTCTGTTTTGCTCCCCCTGCCCAGATGGATCCGAAGGGGGAGGGGCTGCTTGCATGCCACGGTGAGGATCCCTGCAAAACTTAGTGCTCTGCGCCCCCTCTAGCTACACTGCTGCCTGTAGATGGCCTTCTGATCTCCCCACTGCATCATGGGATGCAGAGTGGATTCCATCAGTGAGGCTGTATTGTTATCAGTGGAGGGAGATGGTGACTGGGCCGTAAGACTGCAGTGGCTGTTACGAAATTGCAGTAAACCTACCAAAGGCACAGGGCAAACCTATTTGACACAGTGCGTGTTTGCATTAGATCTCCGTCCAGTCTGTTGACCCAGGCAGGGTTCTCTTTGTTTTGTTGTATGAATACATTATTGAAGATGAAACTGTTGGTATAATGGAGGAATGCAAGGCTGCATACTAAATGTTTAATGTCTCAATCCTGCAGTCCAGGGTCACATCTGCATTATTGAAACCAAAGTGAACACATGCACACCATACACTGTGGTTTCTGGATAAAAAGTGAGGAGCTTGCAAAATGCACCACAAAGAGTTACTGTAGATTTACTTGCTGGACACCATCCCACAATTCCTTTTTCCAATGAGTGGACTCCAGAAAATCAATATCATTATGAACCCACATGATTGAGAGACTTGCATTTTGAAGGAAGAGAGGGCATTTGGTCCTGTGATTTTTTTTTTTTGCCCCAAAGTCATGCACGTTGGGGCAAAGAATCAAAACTTTACATATAGGCTAATGGGTTCTGAGCTGGCTGTGACAGATCAGGAGAGAGATCTTGGGGTTCTGGTGGACAGCTTGATGAAAGTGTCGACCCAATGTGCGGCGGCAGTGAAGAAGGCCAATTCTATGCCTGGGATCATTAGAAAAGGTATTGAGAATAAGACGGCTAATATTATAATGCTGTTGTACAAATCAATGGTAAGGCCACACCTGGAGTATTGTGTCCAGTTCTGGTCACCACATCTCATAAAAGATTTAGTGGGAATGGAAAAGGTGCAGAAGAGAGCAACCAAAATGTACTGAGCTGAGGCACCTCCTTTATGAAGAAAGGCTATAGCATTTGTGGCTGTTCTAGGAGAAAGGTGCCTGAGGGAGGACATGATTGAGACACACAAAATTATGCAGGGGATGAATAGAGTGGGTAGAGAGATGCTCTTTACACTCTCACATAACACCAGAACCAGGGGACATCCACTAAAATTGAGTGTTGGGAGAGTTAGGACAGACAAAAGGAAATATTTCTTTACCCAGCATGTAATTAGACTGTGGAACTCCTTGCCACAGAATGTGGTGATGGCATCTGGCCTGGATGCCTATAAAAGGGATTGGACAGATTTGATGGAGGAAAAGTCCATCACAGGTTACAAGCCATGATGTGTATGTGCAACTTCCTGGTTTTAGAAGTAGCTACCTCAGAATGCCAGATGGAGGGGAGGGCACCAGGATGCAGGTCTCTTGTTGTCTTGTGTGTTCCGTGAGGCATTTGGCGGGCCATTGTGAGATACAGGAAGCTGGACTAGATGGGCCTTTGGCCTGATCCAGCGGGGCTATATGTTCTTCTGTGGGAAGAAGAGGGATGCGGCATCACATTCCTGAATGAGATCACCACTTGGCATGGGATCCATTTAGTGTGATTTGATGCTCATGGAGTGTGCACCTGAATAGCACAATCATCTGAGTCGACCCTTCGCATCCTAGCCTGAGTCCCTGTTTTAAAAAGAGCTCACAGGTCTTCTTTACCGATGCGCTTGTCTGGTCCAACAAGAAGCTGACGGAACATACCAAGATCCAGGTCTACAGAGCTTGCGTCCTGAGTACACTTCTGTACTGCAGCGAGTCATGGACTCTTCGCACACAACAGGAGAGGAAACTGAATGCTTTCCACATGCGCTGCCTCTGACGCATTCTGGCATCACCTGGCAGGACAAAGTTCCAAACCACACAGTCCTGGAACGAGCTGGAATCCCTAGCATGTATTCACTGCTGAAACAGAGGTGCCTGCGTTGGCTCAGTCATGTTGTGAGAATGGATGATGGTCAGATCCCAAAGGATCTCCTCTATGGAGAACTCGTGCAAGGAAAGCGCCCTACAGGTAGACCACAGCTGCAATACAAGGACATCTGCAAGAGGGATCTGAAGGCCTTAGGAGTGGACCTCAACAAGTGGGAAACCCTGGCCTCTGAGTGGCCCGCTTGGAGGCAGGCTGTGCAGCATGACCTTTCCCAGTTTGAAGAGACACTTGGCCAACAGGCTGAGGCAAAGAGGCAAAGAAGGAAGGCCCATAGCCAGGGAGACAGACCAGGGACAGACTGCACTTGCTCCTGGCGTGGAAGGGATTGTCACTCCCGAATCGGCCTTTTCAGCCACACTAGACGCTGTTCCAGAACCACCATTCAGAGTCTTTCGGGACTGAAGGTTGCCAACAACAGGTCTTCTGGGCCCTGTGCAACATTTTTCCTCATGCTCAAATGGCTTGCTACAACTTCCATTATGGCCAGCTAGCCTTCCACAGTGTCGTAATAGCTCTGGAACTAGCTGGGGAGCATGCTCAGAAATGGACAGTAGTTTTTAGCCGCTATTATCTGCAGAACTGCTTGGATGGTTCAACAGATGAATGAAGAAGAAGAAAAACTAACAAGGTATCTCAATTTGTATTGGAGGGAGGAAGGTTTTAATATGGCCATGGGTAAGGGGGTTGTCACCATCAAAAAAAGAATGCAGGAAGTTACTCTGACAATCTAGGGGCCAATCCTATCCAACTTTCCAGTTCCAGTGTAGCCACAGTGCAGCCCCATGGTAAGGGAAGGCTTGTTCCCATAGCTTGAGAAGGCCCCAGTGACTGCCCATCAATCACAGGATGCAGCACAACCCCACTGGCACGATTGCACCAGTACTGGAAAAGTGGATAGGATTGGGGCCCTAGCCTCCTTCAAGCTGCCTAACGTAGCAACAAGGTTATCACTTTCTCAGATTCGCAGACCAGCATGCAAACTGCAGAGAGTTACACTGCAGATAAAGACTGCACATTTTTCCTCATGTTTTTTCTCACCCTTTTATATCCTAGCCTGAGTACGTGCGTTTCAGCTGCTAGTAGATAGGTCAGACAACCTTGAGCCACTAGTTGCACGACACAGACTTGCCAGGGGTGCAGTTTTGCTAGAGGTGATGGTGGATTGGGGTTGGGATCAAGCATGGATGGGGGTGAATAGGGGTAGAATTGGGTGGGTCTTGGTGGCAGTGGCAGCCACCATATTCGGAACTCCTGTCCTGGGTCTGACATGCCCCCCTGCAGTGTCACAGAACTACTCCACCAACAGAGCTGGGCTAGATCTGAGTTGGCCTATAGGGGACCAGGCAGTGGTCAGAAAGGCAAGTAAAATTTTTCTTTACTTACCTTTCCTGGTTGGCCTGGTCTCCCACTGGAACACAGGATACAGTACCAGTGAGCCTGCAACCTGCACACTAGCATGGGATAGGATTGAGCTGCTAGTCTGCAATGCTTTCAGTTGAGCACTTCAGTACAGGGCAGTATCAGTGTAAACCAGGATCCTCTTTGATCCCATCCCTCTCCTTTTCGCTCTTCGTACTTACATCACCTATATAGCTGGCATAGGTCCAAGGAGGCCCATAGGCTACCAGGAGGCCTACAGAGAGGTAAGAGGAAAATATATATATTTTTTCCTTACTTCTTGATGTCCTACGGCCACCCCCCTGTCACTGGAAGCAGACTGCTAGATCATCACCAACAGTGAGGGATAGGTTTGGACCATAAACCTTTCAAGAAACACAGTTGTGGAGAGAATTATTGGTTTATCGCATGATCTTAAACAATCAACTCTCTAAGAAAGTTAAGTCTTTTGTTGTCTTTTCACTGGCAATTGATGAGAGCAGGGATGTGGCTCAGTCGCTCGCTCAAGAATTTGTTGTCTAAGCTGCATTGGTTTCAGGTAACAGGAAGCAAGCAGCGACATCAAACTTGCAGCAAAAATGTCACAGTATGATTGTGACACTTTGTTATCGATTTCTATTTCATCATTTCAATGTTGCTTGGTTCTCAGTAATAGTCGTGTGGGATTGCTCAACGTACAGCCTAACAAATGAACAATATCAGCATCAAATCTGTATTTAGCACTATGGGAGCATGGATGGAGATGGGCAGCCCAGTCCTATTGGGCTGCCCCACTAGCGGAACTAGCACCTTGTTTCCGCACTGTCCAATGAACGCTCGAGACAACAGATATGGGAGAAAGGGCCACTTTATTTCACAGAAGAGGTCTGGGTCCTGAGCCCTTTAAAAAGGCCCACCATAGCTGCCCAGACCCAGCCCCCTTCCACTCCCCATTGGGGAGGGACTCTCGTGTCCCAGGCCAGGCCAAACAAACTCCGATCACCCTTTTAATTAGGCGATCGGGATTCCAGCATACGACATTAGAGCACTGGTTCAGGTAAGCCAACACAGGAAGTGGGAGGGGTGGGGGCAAGAGGAACAAGGGTGGGGGGGCTGTGGGAGGGGGTGATCTGGAGGTCTTGGCACATGCTGGATCCTGCCCATTCTGGTAGCAGCCTCCCCACCTGCTTTCTCTCTCTGGGCTTGCACCAGTTAAACACAGGTTCGAGGAGACCCCTGGAGAGCAGGAGGTTCACTGGAGGATAAGGGGATTGAAGTTCCCTTTCCCTTCTGAAGCCTCCTGCTTTGCCTCTCCCAGCTGGACACAGCACATGACTTTTCAGTGTGTTGCACCAGCTGGGAGGGGGGTGAGAAATCCCAGAGAGATGGGACTTCTCCAGGTAGAATTACATAAATAGTGAAGGGGGGAAACTGGAAAATGCATAAAAAGAGTTTACATTTTGATATTATATTTTTAGAATGAGTGTGCAAATATTTTTTCTTCACAATATACAGTAGATGGAGAGTAATTTGTATTTGAATATCTGATTTCTCCCTTTTGAGGTCCCCCCCCAGAGAATAATAAGAGACAAACGACTCCTTCCTTTTGTTATATAACCATTTCTTCTTCTCTGCATTTCATTTTGCTGACCAGGCAAGCTGCAAAACAGACATTTCCTTGCAGCCGATCTGAATAAAATGCCATTTAGCATCAACACATCTCCATCAATGAATGAATAACACAGGGAGGATTTGCCCTCCACGTGCAAATGAGCCAATGCAATCAAAAACGAAAAGGGTTTGTGACAGTTTAATGAAATTCGGGCGAGGAACACATATAAGGACATATCATGAAGCTGAGACTTGTGATGGATCCCAGCCAAAAGCCCAATCCTAACCCCCTCCAGCCCATTACATTGAACACTGCAGATTGTAGGCAACCTTCAGTCTCGAAAGACTCTGGTATCGCGTTCTGAATGGTGGTTCTGGAACAGCGTCTAGTGTGGCTGAAAAGGCCAATTCGGGAGTGACAATCCCTTCCACACCGGGAGCAAGTGCAGTCTGTCCCTGGTCTGTCTCCCTGGCTATGGGCCTTCCTTCTTTGCCTCTTAGCCTCAGACTGTTGGCAAAGTGTCTCTTCAAACTGGGAAAGGCCATGCTGCACAGCCTGCCTCCAAGTTGGCTGCTCAGAGGCCAGGGTTTCCCACTTGTTGAGGTCCACTCCTAAGGCCTTCAGATCCCTCTTGCAGATAGAGTATGTGCTACATGATGTGGGGCAGGCAACCAATTGGCCTGGGAGAGTTAAGCAAAAATCATTTTGACCTACCTCCCTGTAGGTCACATGGCTTTGGATGGGTCTTCTCAGATGTCTGCCAGCTCTTTTGCCAGCATAAAGCTTGAGGAAACTCCTGGGGGTGGGTCCAGGCCAGGAAGGGAGACTATGATCTCAGTATGTGGCACTGCTGCAGAGATCTTTCCCTTCCTGCCCCCCCCCCCCCCCGGGCTCAGTCAGCTTCCCACCCTAAATGCAAGTTCCCATAAATTGTACTTCACAAACATTCACGTGCAGCTTCTTTTTCCTCTACATTACTGTAGCAATTTGCATAGGAACACTGGTTTGAAAAGCAACAAATTGCTGTGAAAGAAAAGTCTTGATGCACATAGCATGTATTGAGTCAAAGTCCAGTGTCCCACTGTGGGCCTGCAGATGTCTCCAGGGACCCAGCAAGGCAGAGATTTTTCCCAGCCTGGAAATGCCAGGGGCCGAACATGGGACCTTCTGCAGAGCAAAGCACATGGCATGCTTTGGCTGGTCTGTTGAGCATGGGTGCGGCATCTGTGTTGCCTCTTGGGTTGGCAGGTTTGAGAGCCCCTCAGCGTTGTGGGAAAACTCAAGACGTGTCACGGTTCTCCAAGTCTTGAGTCAAGAGTCTGTTTTGCTCAGAACACTACTAATGAATGTAATACCGGAATTACTGGATGACAAGTTAACCCAGAGATTCTTTGGGGAGGAGGAGATGACAGCAAGATGCACAGCTCTCAATTAAGGAGGATAGCTGAGCTGCTCCAGATCCAGAACTCCCCCCCCCCACTGTAGCCACCTACCAGGCTGTCATCTCACATCCTTCACCCTATAATTTTGAGACATTAGAAGATCTAAACGAAATGTATCAGAACCAAGTAGTTACTTAAACCTTCAATTATTCTCCCTTCTGGCACAGTTCTAGCTGGTTGCATTTGGAACAATGAGACACATTAGATTATAATTGCTCTACCTTTACTGCAATACCTCGTAGAGGGTATGGAGTCAGGATCTGTACATTTTTGGATGACTTACCCGTGTGGGACAGGATTTCGCCTCCCTGAAATGACTTCTGTAACCCTCCTTTACCAGAACCTACAATTGTGAAAATAGTGGAGGATTTTCACAGTGTAATCCTATGCATGGCTACTCAGAAATAAGCACCATTGTGTTCACTGGGGCTTCCTCCCAGCAAAGTGTGCATAGGATTGCAGGCTAGGAAATGTGCATCATTGTGTGGGTTTCATGACTGAAGGGGCACCCAAGTCCCTTCCCACGTATCCCCATGCAAGATACATTCACTGTTCATTTGTAGAAACTAATGGGCCTTCTCAGTTGAGGCATCCAGACAATGTGAGGCTCACCTGGAACCTCCAAAAATGTATTTTCAGTGCCAGGCACATATTTTTGTTTGTTTTGTTTTACAGGCTTTTCATATCAGAGACTTTTAAACATCTGATGACACAGGCCAATCTATCCCCAGGCGCCACTGGGGGGAACATGTGTCCTGCGGGTAGGAGAGCAAGAATTCACGCAGAAGTGCCTGGATCCTGGCAAGCACTGTGCAATATTATCATACTTGTTGGTGCCATTTGATAAGTGCAACAAGGCTGCCAGAGCAGTTGCTGGCAACCAAATGTGCATGATCTCAAAACACATAGACGAACAATCTCAAAACGCTTAGACGAACAGGCCTTGCTGAGGGAGAATCAGCACGGCTTCTGTAAGGGTACGTCTTGCCTTACGAACCTTATAGAATTCTTTGAAAAGGTCAACAGGCATGTGGATGTGGGAGAACCCATATACATTATATATCTGGACTTTCAGAAGGTGTTCAACACGGTCCCTCACCAAAGGCTACTGAAAAAACTCCACAGTCAGGGAATTAGAGGACAGGTCCTCTCATGGATTGAAAACTGGTTGAAGACCAGGAACAGAGAGTGGGTGTCAATTGGCAATTTTCACAATGGAGAGAGGTGAAAAGCAGTGTGCCCCAAAAATCTGTCCTGGGACTGATGGTCTTCAACCTCTTCATAAATGACCCGGAGACAGGGGTGAGCAGTGAGGTGGGTAAGTTTGCAGACGACACCAAACTTTTCCGAGTGGTGAAGACCAGAAGTGATTGTGAGGAGCTCCAGAAGGATCTCTCCAGACTGGCAGAATGGGCAGCAAAATGGCAGATGCGCTTCAATGTCAGTAAGTGTAAAGTCATGCACATTGGGGCAAAAAATCAAAACTTTACATATAGGCTGATGGGTTCTGAGCTGTCTGTGACAGATCAAGAGAGAGATCCTGGGGTGGTGGTGGACAGGTAGATGAAAGTGTCAACTCAATGTGCGGCAGCAGTAAAGAAAGCCAATTCTATGCTTGGGATCATTAGAAAAGGTATTGAGAACAAAACGGCTAATATTATAATGCCGTTGTACAAATTGTCGGTAAGGCCACACCTGGAGTATTGTGTCCAGTTCTGGTCGCCGCATTTCAAAAAGGACATAGTGGAAATGGAAAAGGTGCAAAAGAGAGCAACTAAGAAGATTACTGGGCTGGTGCACCTTCCTTATGAGAAATGGCTGAGGCATTTGGGCCTCTTCAGCCTAGAAAAGAGGCACCTGAGGGGGGACATGATTGAGACATACAAAATTATGCATGGGAAGGATAAAGTGGATAGAGAGAAGCTCTTTACACTCTCACATAACACCAGAACCAGGGGATATCCACTAAAATTGAGTGTTGGGAGAGTTAGGACAGAGAAAAGAAAACATTTCTTTACTCAGCATGTGGTTGGTCTGTGGAACTCCTTGCCACAGGAAGTGGTGACGGCATCTGGCCTGGATGCCTTTAAAAGGGGATTGGACAAGTTTCTGGAGGAAAAATTCATTACAGGTTACAAGCCACGATGTGCATGTGCAACCTCCTCATTTTAGAAATGGGCTATGCCAGAATGCCAGATGCAAGGGAGGGCACCAGGATGCAGGTCTCTTGTTATCTGGGGTGCTCCCTGGGGCATTTGGTGGGCCATTGTGAGATACAGGAAGCTGGACTAGATGGGCCTATGGCCTGATCCAGTGGGGCTGTTCTTATGTTCTTAACTACAATTCCCAGGAGGCCTTGCAGGTCTCTTGTTATCTGGTGTGCTCCCTGGGGCATTTGGTGGGCCGCTGTGAGATACAGGAAGCTGGACTAGATGGGCCTATGGCCTGATCCAGTGGGGCTGTTCTTATGTTCTTAACTACAATTCCCAGGAAGCATTGCAGGTCTCTTGTTATCTGGTGTGCTCCCTGGGGCATAGGACTAGATGGGCCTATGGCCTGATCCAGTGGGGCTGTTCTTATGATTGCAGCAAGGCCACTGTCCACCAGGACTGGTAAAGCAGCAATGGGGGTGGGTGATAGGAGGGATGGGGAGGAGGTGGAAAGAACAGGGACATTCCTAGGTGGGGAGGGGGAGGATCTGGGGTTGGGGAGGTGGGAAGGGTGAATCTAACAGCAATGGCACATACCAGGTCATTTCAAACCTCCCTGCTCCTTTCTTCTCCTTGAACGTACACCACCAAAATAGCTGGCACTGGTCCAAGGAGACCCATTGGTGATTGGGCAGACTACCAGGAGGGAAATGCTAAATGCTTGTACCTACCTCCTGCAGGCTGTCTGATCACCCACCACCACCATAGGATGGTGGGGTGAGCACACCATAGGATGTGCTGGTGGTGGGGGAGAGGATTGGGCTGTTAATATATTTTTGCTGCTTTTCTTCACTGTATTAATATGTGCTATTATTGATGTTTATATTTTATTTTGACTGTTTTATTTCTTATTTAAACACCTGGATTCTTATAATGAAGCAAGGCAGAAAAATCAGCACTGCCTTTTCTAGTTCCCAGAATCACTGTGTACTGCAGTGGTGAGTGGAAGGCAGTGGCATAGCCAATGTTGGCAACCTTCAGTCTCGAAAGACTCTGGTATCGCGCTCTGAAAGGTGGTTCTGGCACAGCGTCTAGTGTGGCTGAAAAGGCCAATCCGGGAGTGACAATCCCTTCCACACCGGGAGCAAGTGCAGTCTGTCCCTGGTCTGTCTCCCTGGCTATGGGCCTTCCTTCTTTGCCTCTTAGCCTCAGACTGTTGGCAAAGTGTCTCTTCAAACTGGGAAAGGCCATGCTGCACAGCCTGCCTCCAAGCGGGCCGCTCAGAGGCCAGGGTTTCCCACTTGTTGAGGTCCATCCCTAAGGCCTTCAGATCCCTCTTGCAGATGTCCCTGTATTGCAGCTGTGGTCTGCCTGTAGGGCGCTTTCCTTGCACGAGTTCTCCATAGAGGAGATCCTTTGGGATCCGGCCATCATCCATTCTCACGACATGACCAAGCCAACACAGGCGTCTCTGTTTCCGCAGTGCTTACATGCTAGGGATTCCAGCTCGTTCCAGGACTGTGTTGTTTGGAACTTTGTCCTGCCAGGTGATGCCAAGGATGCATCGGAGGCAGCGCATGTGGAAAGCGTTCAATTTCCTCTCCTGTTGTGAGCGAAGAGTCCATGACTTGCTGCAGTACAGAAGTGTACTCAGGACGCAAGCTCTGTAGACCTGGATCTTGGTATGTTCCGTCAGCTTCTTGTTGGACCAGACTCTCTTTGTGAGTCTGGAAAACGTGGTAGCTGCTTTACCGATGCGCTTGTTTAGCTCGGTATCGAGAGAAAGAGTGTCGGAGATCGTTGAGCCAAGGTACACAAAGTCATGGACAACCTCCAGTTCATGCTCAGAGATTGTAATGCAGGGAGGTGAGTCCACATCCTGAACCATGACCTGTGTTTTCTTCAGGCTGATTGTCAGTCCAAAATCTTGGCAGGCCTTGCTAAAACGATCCATGAGCTGCTGGAGATCTTTGGCAGAGTGGGTAGTGACAGCTGCATCGTCGGCAAAGAGGAAGTCACGCAGACATTTCAGCTGGACTTTGGATTTTGCTCTCAGTCTGGAGAGGTTGAAGAGCTTTCCGTCTGATCTGGTCCGGAGATAGATGCCTTCTGTTGCAGTTCCAAAGGCCTGCTTCAGCAGGACAGCGAAGAAAATCCCAAACAAGGTTGGTGCAAGAACACAGCCCTGCTTCACTCCGCTTCGGATGTCAAAGGGGTCTGATGTGGAGCCATCAAAGACAACAGTGCCCTTCATGTCCTTGTGGAAAGATCTGATGATGCTGAGGAGCCTGGGTGGACATCCAATCTTGGGGAGAATCTTGAAGAGGCCGTCTCTGCTGACCAGGTCGAAAGCCTTTGTGAGATCTATGAAGGCTATAAAGAGTGGCTGTCGTTGTTCCCTGCATTTCTCCTGCAGTTGTCTAAGGGAGAATACCATATCAGTGGTGGACCTGTTGGCTCGGAATCCACACTGCGATTCTGGATAGACGCTCTCTGCAAGTACCTGGAGCCTCTTTAGTGCAACTTGGGCAAACAGCTTTCCTACAACGCTAAGGAGAGAAATGCCGCGGTAGTTGTTGCAGTCACCCCTGTCACCTTTGTTCTTGTACAGCGTGATGGTGTTTGCATCCCTCATGTCTTGAGGTACTCCACCTTCTCTCCAGCAAAGACAGAGGATTTCATGCAGCTCAGTGACGATGATCTCTTTGCAGCACTTGAAGACTTCAGCAGGGATGCTGTCTTTTCCAGGTGCCTTGCCAAAGGCAAGGGAGTCCAGGGCCACGTGAAGTTCTTCTAGGGTTGGTTCACTGCCAACGCCATGTTCCCTGGTTTCATTTGGTGGTTTTCCCTGCCAGAAAAATGAGAAATTTCTCTCCTTGACAGATCCGGAATCTGGCAGCCTTGTCTCTTGAAGGGCAACAATGTCCATCTGCAGTCTGCTCAGCTCCATGTCGATGGAGCCCCTGGCGTCCATCGAAGCAGCCCCTGCATCATGCTCTACACCAATCGAGCGAAGACTTATAACCGGTAACTGCTGCTTCCCGTGTTGTGCCGGCGCCATATGGCGAAGTTAGAGTGTCCTCTCCAGTGCGCGAAGCCTGGGTAAAGAAGGTATGGAGGATAGGCTGTTACCCATGCAGCAAATCCCCCCTCTCCACGTGGCTGACATGGTCCAATGGAAAGGCAGAGGCCAATACGGTTGGTTCCAGCGGCATCGCAGGAGTTGCCAGAGCGTGACTGTGTTCAGCCATGAACTGCCTCAGGGACTCCGGCTCCGGATTTTGCCTCGAGGTTGACTCCTGAAGCCTTTTCCACAACTAGAATAGCCAAGTGGCATAGCCAGAGGGAGTGTAAAGCACTAAGTTTTCCAGGGAGCCTCAGCACAGCATACAAGTGGCCCCTCCCCCTCCTGTTTGGAGCCATTCCTGGAAATGGGAGCAAAATGGAGGTGAATGTCCCTCCAAAGGGAAGGAGGAGGGGCTGCTTGCATGCTGCGGTGAGGCTCTGTGCAAAACTTAGTGCTTTGCACCCCCTCTAGCTACACCACTGCTGGGAGGCGATATGTGTTTGATGCCTTGCCTCCCCCGCCCTTCGTGCCTTCTAGTTTTGCAATGCATTTTGAGTTTTAATTAAGATAAATAGATATTCGTCTTCTGAGTCAACTAGGTTTGTCCTAGAACACCAAATTTGCAAAGTTTTGAACAATCCCTACTTCCGTTGATTGTATACGATGCCCAACACAGAGACCATTTATGTCAGAACGTAAGAACAGATTTAAATCTCTTTCCCATTTCCCAAACAGAGGATGCTAATGTAGTGGCTGCAATTCAAACACACATTTAAAAATCTGGACTGCCAGTAGGGTGTCCAAGCCTCTAATATAGGGATCTGTTATTCTTTGTATGGGGAAGCAAAAGCAATTTATCAAGTCCTGCAAGAGATAATTTTCTTAATGCTTAAAACCACGTCCACTCCATCTGTTAGGAGTAAAAGTCACTGATGTACTTCTGTGCTGGAAATGGATGCATCAGTAGATGCATTGGGCTAGGCAAGTTCATGGGAAAACTTCAATACTTCAATACTGAAGCCCCATGTTTGATTTTGGGCAGGAAGGATGCTCAAGGCTAGAAAAAAGATTGAGAGGGAGACCCATGGGGGTGAGGAATGTAATCCAATTCAAGCTATAGGAAGAGGGCCATGTGCATTCTCTCATTCCCCCAAAACACTTTCCTGGCCTGTACCTCTTTCCCACCACATCTCCTCCTGTTCCTCCCCCTCCTTGCCCTGTTCCACCCACCCCTTGTCTCCCTCCCTCCCATTCTGACTTACTACTATTTCTGTCAAAAGTTTGCCATAGAAACTGTTCAGCTTATTTCTGTTCAGAACAGATGGGGGTTTAGTCACCCAGTGGTGTAGCTAGAGGGGGTGCAAAGCACTAAGTTTTGCAGGGAGTTTCATTACAGCATACGAATGGCCCCTTCTGTTCCCCTTCAGAACCATTCTGGGTGGGTGGCTGCAAAACAGAGGCATACACAAAACTCTGTACACCTCTGTTTTGCAGCCACCACCCGGAATAGCTCTGAAGGCTACTTGTACACTGTGATGAGGCTCCCTGCAAAACTTAGTGCTTTTAAGTGCTCTGGCTATACCACTGCTGCCTCCTCCTCTATGCCTTTTTATAGTAAGGAACAATATGCTCCCACTCACCTGCTTCCTTCCTGCAGACAAACGGGGCTTAGTAAGTAGCTCATTCCCATCAGAGATTTCCAGCCTTCACAGACTATGGAGACACCCCTTCTTCCAAAGGCTTGGACTAGTTAAGTGTTGAGACTGCTGGGGTAGTAGTTCTTCATTCTTCCTCTACTGCTCCTCCGTGTAACACGTAGACTCATGTAGGTCACCACTGAACAGGGAGACACAGAGCATGGACAATGTCTGATGAGAAATCAAAAGTCACAGGAGAAGGCGAAGACAAAATCTATCAATCACTGCAATTCTTGGTGGTGGTTTGGTGGGGCAGTGATTCCACACTTCCCTTGGTTAGGAACACAATGCCAAGGAACAGAGTAGGGACAATGGCAGATTACAGCATGTGGTATGACAGAGCCAATCAGTGTGTGAATGTAAATAGCAGATTACACAATATAGTGTAAATGAAGTAAGGCTAGAGAAGGTACAGGAACATCAGAGCACATCCGCTCTTTTCAGCCTGGGGTAAAATGTTTCCTCTGGTTAGATTTGTGTCCTGAAAAGGATAAATCACTCATAAATCGTTTTCTCTTGTGGCTCTCCTTGGAGAGGCACTGTTGATCTAGTCCCAAATGGAGCACAGGAAGAGATCCAGGCTATAGATAAACCCCTGGGGAAAGGCATTCACAAGTGCATTCAGTGACATTCACAGCTTCTGCACATCCTTTCAAAAAGCGGAGCTCTATTTTAAAAAGATGACATTAGGGAGATAAACTTTGGGTTTCTCTGATTTTTACTTTTCATTTCAGGTACAAAAGTAGCATTTGGGGGGGGGATGAAAAGTACTCTGATAGCATCCCCCCCCCCCATCATCTGCCTGGGAATTGTGATTCTAACCAATCAGGAATTAGAGCCAATCAGATGTGGCTACATGATGATGTCGACATTCCACAACTGTGCTTTCACAACCCACAAATTACATGAGACAATATAATATTTGGTATATAGCAGGGCCACTTTATTAATTCCATGATTCAATAAACTTCAATTATGCAGCCGTTCCTGTCTACCACTCCTCCCTCTTGAGTGCAGTCACCTACCTGAGGGAGACAGGTACGACTCCCCTTTGAGAGTTAACACCATAACTCTGACCAGAGCTCAGCTCATGCCAAACTCTGGTTTTCACCACCAGCCCTTGGAAAGGGAGTCAGGGTGGCCAAATTGCCCAGTCCTTGTCTGAACTGCACCATGGCTGCAATCTATCAGTGGCGGACCTGCCGTTGAATGAATGGGGCAAATGTCCCAGGTGCAGAGCCTCATGGGAGTTTAGGACTGCATGGAAGCCTCCCTGAGGCTCCCAACACGGTCAGAAACTGTGCTTCCAGTTTAAAGCATTGGGGAAGCTTCAGGGGGTTTCCCCAACACGTCCTGAGGTCTTGTGAGGCTCCGTGCACTCCAGGTAAGCGGGGGGGGGGTGTGGATTTGCATGGGGGGGGATGAGGACCATTGCCCCAGGGCATGGGGCTGGGGAGGGCCACCACTGCATTCTATGCATGTAATTTGCAACAAGGAACATATGAAAAAAATATGTGCACTCTGAAAATAAAGGTCCCAACATCAAATGCCCACATTCACAAAGGCTGATATATCTGTGAAAATAAACAGAAAAGTTTCACATGCCCCTATTTAATTGTTTTTCACTTCTACTCCAGAATTAAAAAGAGAACAAAAATGTTTCACCAGTTCAATTATCCTGTACTGTCAATTAAAAAGCCATTAAAAAGTGCTTTGTCTTAGTAGGGAAATAATTCTCGCAGAAAGGTGGGATCTGCTTGCACTGGTTCTTTTCTAGGTCATTTCTGAAAAGTTGATTTCCTTTTTTGCATTTGTTGAATGTGGACCGCCTAATTCCTTAATGTGATAATGAACACCTTCTTTTGACCTATTCCTACCACCAGTTTCGTTTTTTCCTCCAGAGATTCGGGAGTTCAATTATGCGTGGAGTTAAAATGCATCAAGCAGCTTCGTCTTTTGTATTTTATTGGTAAATAACTGAGGGGAATCTGCAATGGAAACATGGGGCACAAAATTAACTCTTTGCCCTCCATTTGGTCCCAATTTGAATTGAAACCCCAAAGGCACTTTTTGTCTTAGAAAAGAAGATGCTCTCAAGGCAAATCTCAGCCATCCAGGGCCTTTCTACATCATCTTACAAATAAGAAAGAAAGATGGGACTTTGGTGAAACATTTAACATGGCATGTATATTGACCAAAGTGCTCTCAAAGTTTCACTGTAACAATGACATAACCAGGGCTGTGTGGAATTTGTCCTGTTTATGATCGTGGATGTTTTCATTTCACATACCCTGGTATCCCAGATTCAGGAGGCAAAAGTTGATAACCAATTTACCAGCTAATCAAAACCATTCCTGCAATCATTTTACATTCCTGCAACCCTATTCCTGCAACCCTGACCTATAAGGTCAACAGGCATGTGGATGTGGGAGAACCCGTGGACATTATATATCTGGACTTTCAGAAGGCGTTTGGCACGGTCCCTCACCACAGGCTACTGAAAAAACTACACAGTCAGGGAATTAGAGGACAGGTCCTCTCATGGATTGAGAACTGGTTGGAGGCCAGGAAGCAGAGAGTGGGTGTCAATGGGCAATTTTCACAATGGAGAGAGGTGAAAAGCGGTGTGCCCCAAGGATCTGTCCTGGGACCGGTGCTTTTCAACCTCTTCATAAATGACCTGGAGACAGGGTTGAACAGTGAAGTGGCTAAGTTTGCAGATGACACCAAACTTTTCCGAGTGGTGAAGACCAGAAGTGATTGTGAGGAGCTCCAGAAGGATCTCTCCAGACTGGCAGAATGGGCAGCAAAATGGCAGATGCGATTCAATGTCAGTAAGTGTAAAGTCATGCACATTGGGGCAAAAAATCAAAACTTTAGATATAGGCTGATGGGTTCTGAGCTGCCTGTGACAGATCAGGAGAGAGATCTTGGGGTGGTGGTGGACAGGTCGATGAAAGTATCGACCCAATGTGCGGCAGCAGTGAAGAAGGCCAATTCTATGCTTGGGATCATTAGGAAGGGTATTGAGAACAAAACGGCTAGTATTATAATGCCGTTGTACAAATCTATGGTAAGGCCACACCTGGAGTATTGTGTCCAGTTCTGGTCACCGCATCTGAAAAAAGACATAGTGGAAATGGAAAAGGTGCAAAAGAGAGCGACTAAGATGATTACGGAGCTGGGGCACCTTCCTTATGAGGAAGGCTACGGCGTTTGGGCCTCTTCAGCCTAGAAAAGAGACGCCTGAGGGGGGACATGATTGAGACACACAAAATTATGCAGGGGATGGACAGAATGGATAGGGAGATGCTCTTTACACTCTCACATAATACCAGAACCAGGGGACATCCACTAAAATTGAGTGTTGGGCGGGTTAGGACAGACAAAAGAAAATATTTCTTTACTCAGCGTGTGGTTGGTCTGTGGAACTCCTTGCCACAGGATGTGGTGCTGGCGTCTACCCTAGATGCCTTTAAAAGGGTATTGGACAAGTTTCTGGAGGAAAAATCCATTATGGGGTACAAGCCATGATGTGTATGCGCAACCTCCTGATTTTAGAAATGGGTTATGTCAGAATGCCAGATGCAAGGGAGGGCACCAGGATGAGGTCTCTTGTTATCTGGTGTGCTCCCTGGGGCATTTGTTGGGCCGCTGTGAGATACAGGAAGCTGGACTAGATGGGCCTATGGCCTGATCCAGTGGGGCTGTTCTTATGTTCTTATGTTCTTATTTACAGCCCAACCCTATCCAATGCTGGCAAGGCAGAGTAACTCGGCCTAACTGGGCAAAACTGTGGAATGACTGCTCTGAGTTTGTTTCCCTGTGAAAAATAACTGCAAATCTGTCGCCTGTTTGGGACATTTAGATTTAGCAGCAAATATTCATATTTGTTTTCTTCAGCAGTGGAAAAATCACAGAAATTCAAGCCTTTTCTGGCTATAACTTTCAGACTCGGTTAACTTCTTTGAATCCCAGTGGTACTCTACAAAGTAGCTGAATTAGCATAGAGGAGAAATCTAATGACCATGAAATATTTGGACAGAGTTTCAGATAAATAATGTATCTAATCAATCATGGAATGTGAGATTTCATTAACTCTTCTGCTTAGCAATTGCCAAATATTAATCCATCAATAATTTGTCGTCTCTCCACTGGCCAAACAAATACATTAGAACTTTACCAGTCCTTGAACTTCCTAAACTGTCCTTCTCCAAGAACATTTGACAGAAGCTTCTCAGTGGAAACTCTTGTAGGACTTGAAGTGAACAGTCCAGGTAGCAGAATTCAACAGGAGGAAAGATTAACTTTTTGATAAGACTTTCCCTTCTTTTCCAGTCATTGGAGGCTGTCCCTGGTGGGTGCAACTGGAGAGGGGGCCTTTGGGGTTTGTGGTAGCCCAGCTCAGAACGCTTCTCCCTAGGAAGCTCAACTGCCACTGAAACTCAAGTTTGATGCTAGGCAAAGTCTCTTGTTCTCCAGACCTTTTTAAAAGCTACCTGAGCTGGATTTTATTTGGTAATTTCATTTGTCCACAATTCTATGCATGTCTACTCAGAAGGAAGTTCCATTATATTCAGTGGGGCTTAATCCCAGTAAAATGTGCTTGGAACAGAGAGAAGAACTTGAAGCAAACGTGTTACAGCCGTAGCTGGGAGAGAGAGCAAACGTAGGACAGTCACTGAACTCATAATCAGGTAGAGTTTCAAGAGGCTTCTTGGCTCGTTTGTACACCAGTCTAAAGAACCTTTCAAAGAGCTCTTGTGAAACTCAAAAACTTGACTAATAATTTCAGGAAAGAGGACAACATGGCCCAAGAATAAGACTCTCACACTCCATTTGTCACATCTACATCCTGTCTCATAAGTAATTCAAAACAGTTGACATGGTGCCATTCGTTCATTCAGTTCAGTTCAGTAAGACCTTTATTGGCATAAAATACAGAGAAAGAACAAAACAAAACAGAAATATACAAAGGCAACACAACATAAGCATAAACATCAGTCACTACCTAGAGTCCCAGGGCTCTGCCTGGCTATTGCCCCAGATAAAAAGGAAGCGACATTATCCAGAGTCTCAGAATCAGATGTGGAAAGGAGAGACTGAAGCATGATTGAATCCTCCCAGCCGTGCATCCTAGCTAACAATGGGCCTAGATATTTCTTGCGTGACGCATCATGTAGCAGGCAGTAAAAAAAGGTATGCATTAAAGTCTTAACACAATCCCTACCACACTTGCATTTCCTCTCTGAGTAGGGGATACCGCTGAACCTGCCAGTTAACAAGGCAGATGGAAGAGCGTTACACCTTGCCAGTGTGAAAGCTCTCCGGGCCTGTGGGCACACCAGGTGGTAAAAGAAGGAGGCCGGTTTCCCAAAACTGACTGGAATATGGAGATGGAGTGGAGAACATGTGGTTCTGGCGGCACTAAACAGCTCTTGTTGTTCAATATCAAGAATTCTTCCTTTGACGATTCTGTAAGCTGCATTACAGCCAATCATACCTAATTCTGCAGTGTCCAGCCCTATTGACTTAATTTTAGTTAGAAGATCAGTGATCTCTATAGGCAGGACTGGATCCGATAATAATTGGTGCATTAGACCAGAGGAGGTAGGGTTAAATAAAATCCTAAACCAAAATTTCAGAAGTCTTAACCATGCAGTAGTCCTTAACTGAATTAACCCCACCTCGAGACACAGAACCGAGTAGGGAACGCACCTGGATAAGCCCAAAATCTTCCGTAAAAAGGAGGCTTGGATGCGTTCTAGTGGTTGGTTAATAACCTTATACCAGACAGGAGAGCCATAAAGAACCTGGGAAAGAACCTTTCCCTTAAACACCTCCAGACCGGCCAGAACATAACCATTGCTGCAGGTGAAAAAGAAACAGGAAATGGCTGAGGAAGCTAGTTTGGATGCGTTCTGCACTACCTTGTGATGAAAAGCCCAAGTGAGCCCGTAATGGAAGTTGATACCCAGGTTACTTGAAATGCTTAACCTGTTCCATTTTGTTGCCATTACAAGACCACTTAAAAGCCTTCCATCTGTTAGCAAATATCATTATCTTAGATTTAGCATAATTGATCTGCAATTTGTTGGTCAAAAAATACTCTGTGGCACGCCTGAGCAGATGTTTCAGGCCAATCCTAATACGAGATATCAGTACTGCATCATCCGCGTACAGAAGTAGCAGCACTTGGCTTGCGCCAAGCTTTGGACAATGGCCATCTACTTCCTTCAGGGAAGGGGCAAGATCATTTAGAAATAGATTGAAAAGCATGGGGGCCAAGACACAGCCCTGTTTGACCCCTTTGTTAGTGATGGTGGAGTGAGTTAGATTCCCCCTCCAGGAGCATCTAACCCTGCAGGAGGTATTTAAATGGAGGGACCTAATCAGCAGCAGTAATCTTTTATCAATCCCCATGTCCTCCAACTTGGCCCAAAGAAGCTCCCTATCCACAGAATCAAAGGCACCTTTCAAATTAAGGAAGGCTACATAAAGACGAGCCTTACATATCCTAACCTGTTTATAGGCCAAATGAGACAGGATCAGGCAAATATCCAAAGTTGATTTGCCCCGACAGAAGCCAGATTGCTCGGGGCCTAAGATGCCTTGCGAAGTAACCCAGAGAGTAAGTTTATTGCATAGATATTTAGCATAGATCTTACCTATTACAGAAAGCAAACTGACAGGCCGAACGTTTCCTGGTATGGTAGGGTCACCCTTTCATTCATTCATTCATATGCTCAAGGTTTATATCAACAGGCTTCCTAGACCTATATATTCTGCCACACAAATCATGTCAGGCAGGGGACTTTTCAGGTGCTCTCCTTCCCATCATCGACATTCTCAGCATTCCAACCACTCTCTCATAATGGCAAGCAATGACTCCTCTCTGCCTCCGAGGACCATGACAGCTTCTCAGTGACTTTTCTGGTCTCTCCTCCATTAGTGGAGGAGATAAGTGCCTGCTTATCTTCTGGTAGCCTTCAGGTGGCTCTTCCTCTGGACCACACCTCCAGTTATAAACTCATTTTAAACTCACAACCACCCGATGAGTTACAGCCCAGTCCTGAGCTTCTTGCCACCTGCTGGAACAGTGGAGCCAAAGCGGCCACTGCTGTATCCTGCGGGCACCAGGAAGCAGCTGGAGATCTCTTCAGGGGAAGGGGACTTTTGTCCCCTTTCCCTGAAGAAAGCCCCAAACCCCACAGTGGGGCTTCTCAAGTCTGTAGACTATTTTACCAGCACAAACTTGAGAGATTATGTGTCAGGCCTTTGGCCCAATATGGAATTCAGGATATAGCTCTGCTGATCTCATCCCTCCCACCCTGGTTCCTCCCCCAGCCCTTGCTCCACCCTCTCCCTGCCCCACAGAGGCCGCAACACCACCTGGCAGTATCACTTACCCTCGGCAGCCTGTCCTCTTCCTGCCAGCGCTGAGCCCAGTGCCTGATTGGGATGGGCCCAGTGCTGGTGCGCCTTACTCACTGGGTGCTGTAAACAAGCTTACTGCACACTTATAGTACCCAGCGAAGGCGCTGGCTTAGCTGAGGATTGGACCATTAGGCAAGCTAAGAAATGGCAGTACTAACTAGTGAGCTTCATGGATCTGACCACCCAGTCCCATGGGCTCCTTTTTCTTATGATCAAACCTGTTTACTAAGCTAAGCACCCTTAGATAAAAGGGGTGTGAAGCATTTGCTTTCTGTCATAGAGCCTGGAGTGTATATACGATGCTATTGACTACAGGAGAATGACATCATTTAATTTAATGGCCCTGTTTTCTTTGCTGAAGTTTACATATTTTAACAGGCCTCTGAAATGTGTGTGTGGTGTAGGCAATAAACAGCATGTAGTATTCTGATGCTATCCATCAGGAAGATCTATTCCCCAATGCTCAGAAGGGTACTACATTTTACAGTGAAGTAGCTCAGGCTGTTATACGCTGGCTGTTCTATAGGGTAGATGCTGGCTGTCAGGAGGAATTGAAAATATATATTATCCACATTGTGTGTGTGTGTGTGTGTGTGTGTGTGTGTGTGTGTGTGATTGTTTTATTGCAGCTTTTAAAGACCATTTCATTGTTCAGGAAAAGAATGTGATTTGTATACTAGACAATACAGATCAGGTGAGATGTTGTGCATCCCTTAAAGGGACAATATGGTTTGTGACAAGCCTTTGTATGAAACAGAAAAAGAGTTAGCTTGTCACTCCCAAGGTTATAGCAACTTACTAAAGCAAGGTTCACTCTCTAATCTCACATTGTCTCCCACACACACACACACCCTGTAATCCTTGGGTTCTGCATTCATACAGAAAGAGTCAGCAGGCTTTCTCCTAGACCCAAGACATAATTCACCTGCTTTAATCATACTTAGCTCACCCTCTGCTTAAGAATAGAGGGAGCTGCCTTCTATTGAGGGACAAGGCCACTATTTATTGCATTGCATTTAATTCAATTTTAGTTGCATTGTGGGCTCTCTTGTGGTTGTTTTTCCTTGATAAACAGAAACTGGATTGGGATCATGGTGTGTGGGTGTGGGCCTTCTGTAGTCCCTGTTCAGATGAGGACTCTCATTGCTGCCATTTGCCTGGCCTGTGATTGGTGCCCCTCCCAGGGAAAATAACAAGTGCCACGGGAGGACAATCTGGATTGGGACCACTACAAGGTTCCAATTTACCCAAAAAGTAAATTCATCCTTCTCCAAGCCAGGGTCCTGACTCAAATCCAGCCCCCTCTCCTTAGCGGCTGTGATCTAGTCCAGGGGTCTCCAAACCTCAACCCGGGGGTCAGATGCGGCCACAGCAAGCCTCTTTCCAGCCCGCAGCCAACCTCTTGTCCCTTGAAAGCCTCTGGCCCACTCAACTGGACATGACCAGAACTGTGCTCTGATTGTGTTTGGAGGGTGTTCTGAGGGCCAGAGAGGGCCAGAATGGACTCATTCATTTATTCACACATCTAAGTTCAACTTTATTTATTTAAATTTTATATTTAAATTTTTTCCCCAGACCTCCACACCATGCCAGATATTTGATGCGGCCCTCTGGCCAAAAAGTTTGGAGACCCCTGATCTAGACAGACATATCCAAGCTAATGATGCAAATTGTTCAGTGTGTAATTTCTCTCTGAGCCAGAATATCCACCTGTCTCGCTTAGTACCATCTACTGTGCCTGGCGCTGTCTCTCCAAGGACTCAAGCCAAGGTTCTTCCTTAGTCCTGTGACTTGATCTTTTATAGGAGATGACAGGGATGTGAATCATTAAAAGAAAATGAAACAACCCTCCTAAAACAGCTTTTGGATCCAACTTGCTTAGTGATATCAGCCTCAAGGAATGATATTCCTGTTCCTCTCCCAGACTGTCTTGGTCTTCTGCTTTGCCATATCCCTCTCAGCTTGATATACAGCCTCCTTCCTTTCAGCCATAGCTGATGGCAGCCGAGACACAAGTGTATTCTAATGGTGGCAGATACAGCCACTGCCTTTGGTGAAATGCCACTGCCACTGGCTTTCTGGCAGCTGGAATGGGTGTCAGTTTGCATATATGGCATGGGATAGACAATGGTGATGGGGCCACTCAGTGTTGTGGCTAGCCGGCAGCATTTCATCCAGCATCAACACTGTATTATGTCCTCTGCAAGTGATCTTGGAAGCTAAGCAGGGTCAGGCCTGGTTAGTACTTGGATGGGAGACCGCCTGGAAATACCGGGTGCTGTAGGTTTATACCATAGTCTTTTGAGACTGAAAGTTGCCAACCAAGTGAACAATAGCAGCAGTTCACTACTCTCTTCTTTTCACATACAGGTCCAGCCTATTTATACACAGATTTTTTTATGCACAAATTTGACTCAACACGAATGGCCCCTGCAAATGAGAAGGAATGTGCTGATCCCTGGAGAAGGGGGAAAATGCATCCCTTTAAAATCAGTTTAAAAAACGGAACAGTCCTTTAACAATAGCCTCCTTAATGAGAGGGCAGCAGGCTAACAATCCAGCAATCCTTCTCTCCCAGGACTTGACATTTATCGCTTCAAGGTAAGAAGAGGCACCTGGAACAGATCAGTAGCCAGTAGAGGTGTTTCTTGACACACTTTTTGTTTTGTTTTGTTTTTTGCTGACACATTTGCTTACATATGTACATGGCACTGGGTGCCATGCCAGGAGAGCATGACCCAGGCCAGTCTCATGCTGTCTACATTGGGTTAATGGCAAGAGGAGGGTCAGACTGGTTCATCAGATCAACTACCCCCCCACCGCCAAGGTAGCTAGTTTCAAGGAAGTCCAACCCTCGCCCTTCTTATCTTGCCCCCCCCCAAGGCAGAGGCATATGGGGATGGAGCAGCTCATCTGCATACTTCCCAGAAAACTTTGCAGCAGACAGGGAATGACTGAGGTGCCCACCATGAGCTGCAAGGAACCTGCCAGCAAACAAATCCTGAGCTCTTCACTAGCAGTAAAACAGTAAAGCGGCTCATCTGCATGTTTGCTAGTAGGCTTTGTGGCAAATGGCCAGCAAAAGAAAGGAGAAAGGAAACTGATCCTCCCAAAGAGGGGCTTGGCCTTAGGAGACCAATAAACCTTTCTCTCTCCCTTCTGGAGGGCCAGATTTCTCTTCTCTTAATTCAGGGGTGTCCAAAGTTTTTGGCAGGAGGGCCACATCATCTTTCTGACACTGTGTTGGGGGCTGGTGAAAAAAAAGGATTAATTTACATTGAAAATTTGAATAAATTTACATAAATGAATATATTAAAGATGAACTTATATGAATGAATGAAGGTCTTGCAATAGCTCAAGGCCTATAAAAGGCCTGGCACAAAGCAAGGCCAGCCTTTCCTTCGCTGCCACTGTTGCATCACAGACGTGAAACACCAAGCAGTGGAGGGAGTCCTCCTCCCACAGCTCATGCAAGAGGTCAAACAGTCACCCACACGCTGAAAGCAGTTGCGTCGGGCCAGTGCGGGCTCCAACAAATCCTCAGAGGGCCAGAGGCTCAGTGGGGACCGGGGGCTCCCTGAGGGCTGCATTGGGAGTCCTCAAGGGCTGCAAGTGGCCCCAGGGCCAGGGTTTGGGCACCCCGTCTTAATTCATACTTCATTCAGTTGAAGACTGCACAGGAGGCAAGCTGACCTTTAGTAGGATCTGTTCAGAATGGGGTATAGTGCGTGGTCCGGATGCCCACACTATCCCCACTTGCTGGCAAGTGCTGCAGTCTGACTGCTGAACCTTAAAAGCTTTTTGCTTCCTGGCACTCCAAATAACTGAGCATCAAGCTCAGCCAGCCCACAGGGCATAAACTAACTAAACAATAATAAAAAAAACCCCAAATATATCACCAAAGATTTAAGAAAACACTCAGAATGACTTCATGCTTTAATCTGCCCGCACAGATTCCATCATTTGTTTTGTTTCAGGCTGGGATTTTTTCCCCTCTCTCTTTGAATTATTTAGCATGTGGAAAGCTGAGCTTTGCCACTTTGATTCCCATCCCCTGGGTTTTATTACCCTCTAAGTGATTTACAAAGCGAGATTTGCATCTAATAGGGCTGTGTATTTCCACTCCTGGCCTGCTCCTTGTTCCTCCCACCCACCTCCATCCCCCTCCTGCACTGGATTGCGCTCATCAGCTGGGGCAAAAGCTGGCCCACAAATAACCAATATTAATGTCAAATTGGATAATCCACGGCTGGAATTTCCATTATGGTATCAGAGGAAAATGCATGTTTTCGGCAAGGAGTAATAATGTTGCATAGCGTGTGGCTCCCGTGTGTGTTTTAGCTGGGAAGCAATTGAGTCTAGACAAAAAAAAAAACCACAGGATTCAGCAGTCCCGAGCCAATCTGCTTTACATTGATTTGGAGCCAATTTCCTGAGAGAGGAATCTGCAGGGCTTGATTTCAGCCAAGCCTTTAGCCTCCCTGAAGGAATAACCCATATCACAGTGACGCCATACCCTGCACATTCCTGATCTTGTCTGATCTTGGAAGCTAAGCAGGGTCAGGCCTGGTTAGTACTTGGATGGAAGACCGCCTGGGAATACTGGGTGCTGCAGGCTTATACCATACTCTTTCAAAACTGAAGGTTGCCAACCAGTCATGGAATCAAATGTTTGGGAGAGAAATCAATGAATGGTTCCAGATTCCCCCCACCTGAAGGCAAGACAGGTGGGAAGTATATGGGAAGCGTTGCTGCTGGGTTCCTCTGAAAGGTTTGCTGGAATGCCTTACAATGTGGGGACTCGGGAACCCCTCCAGGCACACAGATGAACATACAAAGCTACATAATACAGAGCCAGATCTGGTGTGGTCTGCTTTCATTGACTGCAGCTGTTCATGATCTCAGGCAGAGTTGTCAAGGAGTTCATTTGAGCAATTGCTGAAAAATGATCCTGGGGTTCTCATGCATGCAGTGTGTGTGCTAAAATACTACGCTCTGGTTTCTTTCTGCAACTCATCCACTGTCTACCCCCCACATTGCCCCACAAGGTTGAAACCCATATTCAGCATTTAATCATTCTGTAACAATAACTACAACCACCCTCCATTTCTCCACTGGTTCCGAATTCTGTTTGCCAGTTGAGAAACCAAGACATACTGTTACCAAAAAGGGCTGTTTTGTTTAGGGGAATTAGTATATTAGCCTTTTGGAAACTTCTAGGATTGCAGGCTGGATAGCAAGACAGCGTAAAGCAAAGGAATCCTTTGTTTAGCTTAAAAAGGAGACTGGGAGAAAGGTAACTTTCAATCAAAGGATTATATTTTTATTGCAAAAACACACAAAGGTAAACATAATACACATGGAAAATGGTAAGTATATGTCTACTTGAGTCCTAGTATTTGGATACAGTGTACCTAGCTTTATGATGGCTGCATGTGCTATGTATTTGGGTGCATCCGAAGAGGAATCAGAAACGGATAGGTTGTAGGGAAGGATTTTAGGGGTCCCTTAATCTGCCTAAACCCAGTTTGCTAACTAAAGATGGGGGAAGAAGGGGAGAAATAGGTAGGATGGAAGGGAGAGAGTTTTACATGCAAGATATATTTACCTGTCCCGGGGAGCCGTTGGATGGGAAAGAGTCCTAGGAAGGACCACTCCCTTGGGAGGGCAGCCAGAAAGAGAGCGAGACATGTGCTCGGAGCTTTCTCTTAAAGGCTTGTGTCTGACCTAGAATGACCCGGAAGTATCCCAAAGCTGTGCACATGCTCAATATACACACAATGGTACACGTGGAGTATGTAAAAAAAAAAAAAAAGGTGGAAGGGTCCAGAAATCAGCTATCAGCAAAGCCTGACTCTGGGGGAGGGGGGAGTAGCTTGCTTCCTGTTGTTACTGGACTTTAGAGTCTGGATGTAGCTTAATTTAGTTAACAATAGGTGATAGACTTTGCTGCCAAGGTCCTCTTCCCTTAAGGTGTTTGCATATTCAGTGATTGATAAAGACATTTCCAGTGTCTCTAGAGAAAATGAGTCTTTCCAGACTGAAGGTGGCCAACAACATGAGAAATGAGTGAGCTTATGATTTGACTCCTTTTGTGGCCTGTAAGAGAAGTTTTAGGCCTGCATTTTAGTCCAAAATACATAACCAGATATAAAAACACAACTTGGAAGGGAAAAGGGGATTTTCACGTAACAATACCCCATATTTTGGGGGTATGAAGTCTAGACCAGCTGTTCAACCTACCAGCCGCCTGCCTTATCTGTCCAAAACCATAAGTAAATGTCATAATCAGCACATTAAGGTCTCCAGCTCTTGAAATCAAATGTAGGAGATCATCTGGGTAATAGAAAGAAGCCAGACATCACAGCACTAGATATTAGACTGATATGTATGCCAGTGAAATCAGTGAACCTCTCATGCATTCTCCCCCACATACACTTTCTTTTATATATAAGTCTTTGATTTTCTTTCTGAGATTGTCTGCTGAAGTTCTGCTCTAGATTCCTATACTCTCCAAAAGCAACTGGGGCAGAGCTCCATGCCAGAGCTGATGTACCAAGACCCATAGATTTGATTATTTACAGGTTTTGGCATGGGGGGGAGGGTTCCAGGAATGGAACCCCCACAGATCCTGAGGCACTACTGTAATAAAATGTCCACTGAATTCCTCATTGCTTTCTCTGCCATATCTGAAATTATTTAGGAAACAAAAGTACTGTTTGCATTAGTAGATGTCACCTGAAAAAGTAGGATTTTTTTTTTTTTTTGCAATACTTCAAACAAAAAGCTTTCTCTGGTCTTGCTTTGCCGGCTTTTTAGATAGTGAAACAGACCTTTTACCAGCTGCAGGCTTGTGTGAGCATTTAATTTTAGCAGGCTACTACAGGATCTCCTGTTTGAAGAATGTGTGTGAGTGGGGGAGGAGGCTGAACAGATGTATACAAATTTTTTACATTAAGTGAGCAGACAGAAGGTACGCAGGTGTTGGGATTTTTTTTTTAATCCCTACTTTGACCATTGCCTCCACTTAAACTTGGCAGTAATGATCATTTATCTAATTATCTTTAGAACCATCACAGACCATGTGGTGATTGAAGCACTGGCCATTTGGAGCTCCCAAGCTGTTTCTTTTGTGTTTGGTTGTGCGCCTGGTCATCACAATCATTTTGCAGCAGGCACTGAATAGCCACATTGATGGGAACCATCTCACAGACACAACATTGCACACAAGGAGAATCTTACCAGCCCCACTTTCAGGTATCAACTCCTTTAGCTCCAAGGAATGAAACTCCCATGACCTTTTGTACCCTCTGCTTCCACCCTCTGAAAGTAAAGTTGAGAAAATTAGGGTACTCATTTGCATTGAATCTATTCATATTCATGAGTGCCTATTAAAAGCAAGGCAAAAACAATTAAGATTTCATAAGGCTCTGTTTTGTCCATTAGTACATTTCAGTTCTTCATGCTTAGTAAGCAAAACTTGGCTATGATGGGTTCATCTGAGTTTGCTAGCAAAGGAGCTAATCTGTTACAATCCTTGTGGACAATACCACTTTTCAGGCATTCGTTAGACTAGAGCAGGGGTGTCAAACATAAGGCCTGCTAAAACTATTTTCTGGCCCTTGAGTTACCAGCTGCTGAGCAGTGCCAAGGAGGCACTGCTAATGGACCACCTGCATGAAAATTGGGCTCTCCCATATCTTGCATATTTTATCTTTTGCAGCTATTGAGTGCCGAAGTGAGAAAAAGGTGCTTATTGATGCCTTATGACATCACCTCTGGCCCTCAGCAGGCATCATGAATGCTATTTGGCCTGCTATGTAGGGCCTAGGAGAGGGGGGTAAAGGGGGTAATTTGTACTTGGGGCCCAGGGTCAGAAAGGGGTCCCAGGAGTCAAAGGAGGGGGCCCAAAAAGTTCCTGGGATCTTACATTTCCTATCTCACCTGAACTTGGTTGGTTGGCAACCTTCAGTCTCGAAAGACTCTGGTATAAGCCTACAGCACCCGGTATTCCCAGGTGGTTTCCCATCCAAGTACTAACCAGGCCTGACCCTGCTTAGCTTCTGAGATCAGACAAGATCAGGCATGTGCAGGGCCCGATCTCGTCTGATCTTGGAAGCTAAGCAGGGTCAGGCCTGGTTAGTACTTGGATGGGAGACCGCCTGGGAATACCGGGTGCTGTAGGCTTATACCAGAGTCTTTCGAGACTGAAGGTTGCCAACCTGAACATGCTGCTTGCGCATGATGCTGGGGGCACAACCATGGGCATGGAGGAGCAACTGCTGCTGCAAGTCATACACACCAGGTCCAGGAAAGCATCCATGACCCTCCTTAACACAGTGTCAAATCTGGGAGGAAACTGGTCTGCTACAGTAGCTGTTTGGCTTGTGGATCCATTAAACATGAAGGGACCCAGGTGCAAGGCTATAGCTGCTGCAGAAGTTCATTTTGGTGCACACAGCACACTGATCACTCTAGTGTGAACCTAAATACAAAGATGCTGATTTTCTGCAATGACTCAGGAGTGGTTTTCCATATTACTTTATCTAGCTGACAATGCTGCATGGTTGGGTAGGCCTGGACTCTGCATCAAGAAGCCTGCTAGACCTGGGCTCCAAATACTATTCTGGCTGTCAGCACCCTTCCCCTGCCCTATTTCCCCCACCCCCATTCTGCCTGCTGCTATTGCCCCCTCCCCCTTTTGGAATGGGCCCAAAAGAAACTCTGTACCCCCTGATAAAATTCCTTCCAGAGGCCCTGCCGCTATGTGAAACGAGTCTGACATCCCTGAACTAGAGGATGATGACTGCTTGAGGTGGAGCCATCCCAGGGTCAGGTCACACACCCCCCCCCCCCAATGCATTCATTCAAATAAGTGAAGGGAGCCTCTATGCAGTAGCATAGCTAAGGGGGTTAAGTATTGCAGGCACCACATGCCATGTAACTGGGCCTTCTCACTCATTGTTGGAGTCATTCTGGGCAGTGACAGCAACACTGTTACAACCCGGGAGGGGGGGAACTTGACCCTGGCATGTGTCCACCTCAAGCAGCCAACATCCTCTACCCTCTATTCAAAGGGGGTATTGTACACTATTGCCTCCATGAGTATAGCTGTATGAGTATAGAGAGATGTTTTAATGAACTCACACTGGCCAGGAGGCAGAGCCTGCAACGGTGGTACCAGCAGCCAGACATGTTCTTTAATCCCTATAATGAATGCCTAAGAAAACCCAATACCATCCATTTAAATTCACTAAACTGCAGAGCAGGCAAGGTTTGGCAAATACATTTGTTCTGATCAAGCAGTTCAGTTCTTGGCAAACACATATCGATTGCTAATATTTCTGGTCAGGAAACCTCTGTGGAGGTGAACCTGACCAGCACAGAGGCAAAGTTGAAAGATTGGGTTATAGCAGGGGTGCCCAAACCCCGGCCCTGGGGCCGCTTGCGGCCCTCGAGGCCTCTCAATGCAGCCCTCAGGGAGTCCCCAGTCTCCAATGAGCCTCTGGCCCTCCGGAGATTTGTTGGAGCCCGCACTGGCCCGATGCAACTGCTCTCAGCGTGAGGACGACTGTTTGACCTCTTTGCATGAGCTGTGGGATGAGGGCTCCCTCCACTGCTTGTTGTTTCATGTCTGTGATACAGTAGCAGCAGCAAAGGAAAGGCCAGCCTTGCTTTGTGCAAGGCTTTTTATAGGTCTTGAGCTATTGCAAGACCTTCATTCATTCATATAAGTTCATCTTTAATATATCCATTTATGTAAACTTATGTAAATTTATTCAAATTTTAAATGTAAATTAATTCTTCCCCCCCCCGGCCCCCAACACAGTGTCAGAGAGACGATGTGGCCCTCCTGCCAAAAACTTTGGACACCCCTGGGTTATAGGGTAGGAGAAACACCCTGAACTGAGCAGGCTAAGGCTACTCTGCTGGCGGAATTGTGTGTTGTCGAGTGCTGGCTGCCCTCTGGAAGTGGTAAGTCAGTAGGGGAGGTGGGAGGGGTGGCAGAGGGTGGGAGCAAAACTGGGTGGGAAGGGGATAGGAATGGGGGTGGGAAGGCTGTGGGGAGGGATGGATCCAGAAACAATGGCGCATGCTAGATCCTATTCCCACCAGCAGCAGCCTTGCCGTTTCCTTACTCTCTTGCATCAGAGAAATCACTGAGGAGACCCATTTCGGGGTGAGAGGCTTACGGATTTAAATACCCTTTCCCCTCCCAAGCCTCTCACTCTGCCCCTCCCCTCTGCTGGATACAGTGTACACCTTTCTGATGTGGCTGCACCAGTGGGGGGACCGGAGGAAAGAAGGCTGGCCAGGTTGGGAGATGACATGCATGAGGGATATGCAAAATCTACTCAGGGTACATATCAAATACATCTAATCACCTGATAATTTTCACTCTGGAAAAGAGCCAGAGAAATCCTACACTAGGGAATGATCTGCATATCTAGTGGGAGTGGGTAAAATAACCTAATAACTAGAGCTATGTTTAATGTTCTCCAGTGTTGGTTTTTGGATAGAAACTACAGTAGCTGTTTTGATGGAGTGTTTTTATTACACTCAGTTTCTGCTTCATTTGCCTATGTTTGATCTAGGACCTGGTTGACACAATAGTTTTGTGGGCAGCTTTGGTGGCCTCTATGATTACTTCTTACGCGATGTAATCACATGGATGATCCCTCCCAAACTGGGATTTGCGCAATGAATGGCACGATGTCACAACACTGCATAGCCAATCATACGTGATGATATCATGGATGATCGCTGAAAGTGAGGGAAATACACCAACACTAGTTTGTTTGCAAAGAAATGAGAAGACAGCAACAAGAGAAAGGATTTTTAGTATTTCTGAAGCATTCACAAGGTGAGGCAAGTTGCTTCAGCTAATAGTATTTTCCCACCTCTCTTCCATCTTGTACCAATTCAAGGGGAAAAAAATCCATTGTCAAGGTCAAGAGACTCACCATCTTGAATTTCTAACGCCTTAAATTCCCCCATGAGTCAAGATCCCCGAAAGTTGTCTGAAAGATCCTCAGCCCAGCAGCTGTTAATGGATCTATTTAAACAGCATTTTTATTAGCAGACCTAAGTGAAAAACAATTAGCTTCGCGTTAAGCAACAGAGCCGAGAAAGCATGAAACTTTCCAAAATGTAATGTTATTACCGGGAATGTTGGAGTGTCCGGTTAACTTGCCTTCCTAGAAACTGAAGGAGAGAAAAACCAATTGCACAGCACCTTTTAACTGCCTTTTAACGTCTTGTAAAATTGATTTCATACACCGTCAAGGCTATAGGAACGAAAGAGAAGCAATAATAAAGTGAAGTTCGGGTGGCAGGAGGGGGAGTGACAAGGAAAGGAAGTTCTATCAAGCTCTTTTGAACCAAAGCTCCATGGCGGTTGGTAGAGTGGCCTGACTCTCCGCATTTAAAGGCATGAGGTAGGGGACTGAGCTCATTTGAGGGTGTCCCTGGGTCACAGCACCTCGTACGTTCTATGTCCACATGCAATGGAATGATGATGACCCCGGTCTGTCATCTCACTGGAGACCTCATACATACGACCAAGCTGTAATTCACGCCAGATATCCCTAGACCAGTGTTTCGCAAACCGTGAGTTGTGACCCACTAGGTGGGCCACAAGCCAATTTCAGGTGGGTCCCCATTCATTTCATTTCAAAGTGCATTTTATTTTTAATATATTAGACTTGAATACCATATCAGTGGTGGACCTGTTGGCTCGGAATCTGCACTGCGATTCTGGATTAAAGCTTTCTGCAAGTACCTGGAGCCTCTTTAGTGCAACTCGGGCAAACAACTTTCCTACAACGCTAAGGAGAGAGATGCCACGGTAGTTGTTGCAGTCACCCCTGTCGCCTTTGTTCTTGTACAGTGTGATGATGCTTGCATCCCTCATGTCTTGAGGTACTCCACCTTCTCTCCAGCAGAGACAAAGGATTCCATGCAGCTCAGTGATGATGATCTCTTTGCAGCACTTTAGGACTTCAGCAGGGATGCTGTCTTTTCCAGGTGCTGGAATCCCTAGCATGTATGCTCTACTGAAACAGAGAAGCCTGCGCTGGCTCGGTCATGTCGTGAGAATGGATGATGGCCGGATCCCAAAGGATCTCCTCTATGGAGAACTCATGCAAGGAAAGCGCCCTACAGGTAGACCAGAGCTGCGATACAAGGACATCTGCAAGAGGGATCTGAAGGCCTTAGGAGTGGACCTCAACAAGTGGGAAACCCTGGCCTCTGAGCGGCCTGCTTGGAGGCAGGCTGTGCAACATGGCCTTTCGCAGTTTGAAGAGACACTTGACCAACAGTCTGAGGCTAAGAGGCAAAGAAGGAAGGCCCATAGCCAGGGAGACAGACCAGGGACAGACTGCACTTGCTCCCGGTGTGGAAGGGATTGTCACTCCCGAATCGGCCTTTTCAGCCACACCAGACGCTGTTCCAGAACCACCTTTCAGAGCGCGATACCATAGTCTTTTGAGACTAAAGGTTGCCAACTACAATTAGACTTGATGTTCCCATGGTATGTGACTGCATTTGGGGAAATGTTACAGATCTGTACTTTTAACAGGTAACTGGATATATTTTTAAAAATGATAGTCAATGGGACTTACTGCTGGGTAAGGATCCCACAGTCTCCTCTTGCTTTCACTGTTTCACTTCTAAACAGAAACAGAGTGGGTTTCTCTCAATGGCAGGCCTAGGAAAGACTGGACTCCCAGCACTTTCAGCAGCAGCTGCTTTCACAAGAACAAGGGAGCAGATACTCCTCAGGAGGGCTGACCAAAGATTGCAGTGTACTGTATCTAATTCCTCCCATTAGACAAGGTCTCTATCAGTGGGGCAGCCTGATCCTTTGCTAGTTCCCACCTATGGGACAATCACACGTATGGTGCCGTAAAGCACATTGTGGCCATTTGGAGGCCAGTGCCATTGGTGGCAAGGAGGCAGAGAGAGGGCAGCATAGGGGTGGGGAGGGGGAGGGCACAGATCAGGATCAGGAGGGCAAATCAGGAGGGCAGTTCAGGATCATGATGTGAGGGTGGCAGAGGAAGCCTCTGCCATACCCTAAACCCCATCGCATGCCTGAAAGCCCTACATAGGGCTATTTGAATCTGTGCCATGGGTTGAGCTGGTGGAGATCCAAGTAGTCCCATAGGGGCTGCCAGGTCCTAACATGGGGTAAAAGATGTTTCCTTACCCTGTGGAGACCTCTGGATGCCTTCTTGGCCCCACTGTACCATGGAACTGGGAGCCCCAATAGGATGGGGCTGTTATTCATTTGGGTCTAAAGAGACTATTTTCAGAGGGAATAAGTGTTTACCTTCTGGAAAGCAAGATAAACAAGTGTTTACCTTCTAGCTCCCTTTCACATCCTCCAGGGGGAAGAAACAGTACTTATTTGAATTTGTCTTCTGGTAGATGTATCAGAATCTGGACCTGCTGAAACAGAGGCGCCTGCGTTGGCTCGGTCATGTCGTGAGAATGGATGTTGGCCGGATCCCAAAGGATCTCCTCTATGGAGAACTCGTGCAAGGAAAGCGCCCTACAGGTAGACCACAGCTGCGATACAAGGACATCTGCAAGAGGGATCTGAAGGCCTTAGGAATGGACCTCAACAGGTGGGAAACCCTGGCTTCTGAGCATCCCGCTTGGAGGCAGGCTGTGCAGCATGGCCTTTCCCAGTTTGAAGAGACACTTGGCCAACAGGCTGAGGCAAAGAGGCAAAGAAGGAAGGCCCATAGCCAGAGAGACAGGCCAGGGACAGACTGCACTTGCTCCCGGTGTGGAAGGGATTGTCACTCCCAAATTGGCCTTTTCAGCCACACTAGATACTGTTCCAGAACCACCATTCAGAGCGCGATAGCATAGTCTTTCGAGACTGAAGGTTGCCTACTAAGTAACTTCAAAACAGAAGCCAAATTGAAGGAGGATTTTGAAAGCTTTCCCAGGTCGTGGAATCCAGAGAACAAACTGTGGCAATGTTATAATGAGATCCATTGCAAGGCCATGGCAAGAGTAGAAAGAGTTTCCATTACACACCAGGGCGTAAAACCTGTTTAGATGGTCCCTGATAAGGTCAGCAATGGAGATTTCAGGGGCTAGGGAGCATAATAATCAAATTGGCAGGGGTCAGAGTGGTTTATCAAGCATCACGGACCTATTGTGTGTAATAGCAGGATTATCTCCAATCTGTATACCCTGGCTGTTTGAGCAATCAAGGTTTCAGAGAAGGAGCTTGAAAAGGCAAGACCCCAATTGCTGTTCTATCTTCTGCTAAACTATAAAAGGTAAAAAAAATAACACGTCAATCATTGCCTTCTTTGCTGTGTTGCAATCCAGTGAGAGGTTTTGCAGAAGAGGAAAGTCTGTTCCACTCATGGTTTTATCCCAAAAAAAGAGGTCATATAAACAACCAGGTTTCCTTAAAGGCACAGAAGAAACTGGCCAGAAGAAGAAGACTGGATCAAAGTTTCACAGTCTGGAGTGGATTGTAGGACCAGTACTGGAACTAGGGGTCATCCAAGGAAACAGGCTGGTGGAAGATTCAGAATGAACTAAAAGAGGGACTCCTTCAAATAGTGCACAACCAGTCTGTGGAACTTATTGCCCCATGATACGGGGGTGACTTTAAAAGTGGCTTGGTCAAATTCAAGGAGAACAGGTGTAGCAGTGGCTACTAGTCGTGATGGCTACCCCAGGTTAGTACCAGTTGCAAGAGAGTAATGGCAGGAGATTGTGCCTTTTCTCCCACTTGTGGGCTTCACAGAGAGCCTCTTGTGGGCCACTGTGGGTAACAGGATGCTGGACTAGATGAACCCCCATATGTCCTTAAACAGCAGGATTTTTCTGGTGCTAGAATCAGAATCGTAAAGTGAAATTAGTGGAGCCCTTTGCAGAAGATCATGTATTCTGCATGTAAAAGTGGGAAGTGGTTGTGGGATCACAGGGGCAGGTCCCATCATACAAGTGTAACCCATCTTGTCTAGCTTTTGTCTTAATGAATTATTTAGAATATCTTTCACTGCATTACAACCATGTTGGTTCCCAAAGTTCAATTAATAATTGCAGCACAGATAATGTCATAAGATGCACAGAAGGATGTATAAAGGTTGCTCAGTATGTGAATCTTATGTCCAATGTTTTCATCCTCCACTCTCAGAAATTGCCTCTTATGTGGGGTAGGTGGCAGTTGCTCTGGGACAGGGTCAACTGACCTGGGTCAATATGTCATGTTGGCTCCCCCTCCTAGTTGGTGTCTCCCATCTCACGTAGCAGCAGCAGAGGAGCAGGAGTTGAGTGGCAAAAAATGTCTCCTGTCCCATGTCTTTGAACATAGGTTTTGTAGGATGCTGACCTGTACTGAGTGAGATCCTTAGAACCCCCCCCCCACACACACACACACACACACACCAGCAGTGTCCACATTGACTGGCAGTGACCTTCCAGGGTTTCAGAGAGGGACATTTCCATGCCTGCCTGGAGATGCATCTGAAGGAATGGGGAGGGGGTGGGATGCATTCTGCATTCAAAGCTGGTTCTCCTTTACTGAGCTATGACACTTCAGATACAGATTGGGGCAGAGCCTGCCACCCCCCCCCCCCCACACCTATGTGCATGTTCTATTCACCTGTACAGACTTTGTATCCCTTCACCTCTTTGGAATGGTATCTGATATTATGCTGCATTACATCACTGTCCCTTAGGATGATTTTGAACTGTACCTGCTCATGTTTACCTCCTCTCCAGCACTGCATGGACCAGTGGCATAGTTAAGGTATCTGGCACCCAGGGACAAAAAATATTTTAATAACCATGGGTGCCAGAAATTCCTGGTTACATCCGGGAGGTGGTCTAAAGTTCAGGGAGATGATATATGGCCTTCCCTGGCCTCAGAAGGTCTCCTGGAGGCCTTAGAAAAGCAGAAATGTCTTGTGAAGGCCTCCAGGAAGCCTGCTGAGACCTAGGGAGGCCACATGCTGCCGCTAGAGGACTATGGATGACTGGGCACCCTGCCAGAGAAATGACATCCCCCACAAGTTTTGGAGGTCTGGAATCCAGGACCCTATACCCCCAGAGCCCCCCTTAGCTATGCAAGTGACAACAGTTTTGTGTCTTTGCAACTACCCTTACATAAAGAACTGCTACCCGAGACCTCTACCCTCTATGCAGTATTGCACATTCCTGAAGGCTTTTGTTTCCACTTGCTGCACGCCATAGTTCACCCTATGCACAGGCTTCTCACACAGTTGTGTTGGTGAGTTAACCAGAACAGTTTCCTTTCTCTAAAAAAAATCTCCTTCTGAATGTTTAATAGAATGCAGTTCTGATGCATTTGCTAACATTGTCTGATTCAGATGCTGGGAAAGAGCATGAAAGGAAAGTTGCGCATTGGCATATGCTGTCCCTGTGCATGCATTTGCATACATGAGCATTGCAACTGTGATTCCCCTGCCCAATACAGTCAGAGTTGTATGCCGGGAGCCAGAGATTTGTGCCAGCAATCAGACAAGGGGAGGGGGTGGTGAAACCTGAAGAACTGTAGCTTTAAGGACATTCTAGGTGTTATATAGTGGGTCCATGCGAATAAAGGAAGGCATAGAGATAGCAGCTCAATATGTTTATTCCATCTTCAGTTATCCATTGGATAACTGACATCCTGATCCCCCTTCAAATGTATACATACTCCAAGCACCCAGCCTTGTGTTAGCAACCAAGCTACCATCCAGCTCAGTCTGTCTCCCAACCCCTTATAAGACAGTGCTTCCTCTCACATGCTCGCTCTCGCTCTCGCTCTCTCTCTCTCTCTCTCTCTCTCTCTAAGGCCCAACACATCTGTGTTGTGTCAGAGGGTCCTCTCCACACAAGACCCCCCCCTCCAACTGCTCCACAGGACAGGTAACTATCTTGTGCCTGGAACTCTTTCCCTTCTTCTCCCCCCTTTTTTCTCCCTTTCTCTCTCCATCTTTAGTTAGCAGCTGGGGTTGGCAGAGCAGGGACCCTTAAAATCCTTCCCTACAACCCTTCCTTTTTCTGATTTCCTCGCATGCACCAAATACTCTTCACACAAAACCACCTTGAAAGCTAGGTACATTGGATCCAAGCATTAGGACCAAGAAATATCATTTCTCCATGTGCATTATTTTTACCTTTGTTCTTTTGTAATAAGCCATAATCTTTTGTTGAAAGTTATCTTTCTCTCAGTCTCCTCTTTAAGCAAAAGGGAATTTCTCTGCATTACGCCATCTTGTTATCCAGTCTACAATCATAATGTTCCAATAAGGGCAGTGTAATAATTCCCCTAAACAAAACAGCCCTTTTGGTAACACCCAGGTATACCCAGCAGGTAGACCTGGGTTCCAAGTCCAGATGGGAGCCCAGGTCTACCCACCCAGTAAATAGCCACAGAGGCTATAAGCTCAATTAGGAACCCAGGTCTACCTGGTTGGTAGACCTGGAGCCCAGATCTATCCACCTGGGCAATGAAGGTAGTGCTCAAGCCCCCCCCCCCCTACAGACACTGGATCCACCCCTGATTCTAAGGAGATTCAACTCTCAGAAAGATAGGAGAATTCAGCTCTACTAGGTAGATTTAATAATTCAAATTTTCTGTACTTAACTTTTTAAAAGTAATGAATATTGTACAACTAATGTTCCCATGGCATTACTGTATTTGACTTGCATATCTTTCCTCTTGCTTTTATGTAAATAAATTTTATTTTAGTATGTTTCAATGTATCAGCAATGTGTCATCAGCTAATGAAAGGCTTTCAATACAAGCAAATACTACCTGTATCACAGTGATATGTTTTACTTTTGCAGGGATGCAAACCTGTGTATTGTGCTGGTGTGTAAAATGAAAGGATATGTTGCATGTTATTTCTATGTAGACAAATACATTGTACATTGCATACAGAGATGCATTGATTCTATGCAAATTATTGTTACATTGCTTTATAGATAATGAATGCGTGTTTCAATAACCCCCAAAAATATTTTCTCTTCATGAAATTTGCGGGAGTTACAGGTCTTTGATATTTCTCAGCATTTATCCCTTCATTTTGCACACCAGTACAGATACCCAACATAATTGCCCCCCCCCAAAAAAATAGTTGCCCCCCCCCATCTCTAGAATTCTGGCTACAGACCTGCTGGTCACACTGCCTACCTGCCATCACCACTTCTGTCTGTCTGGATTTTGTTTCTGTCACTGAGCACGATCAGCCAGTGTTGTAACTAGACAGGGTGCAAAGCACTAAGTTTTGCAGGGAGCCTCACCACAGCATGCAAGCAGCTCTCCTCCCCTTCTGGGCCGCTAGAGCAAAATGGAAGCATTTGCCTCTTCTCTGGGTCTTCTCTGGCATTTGCCTCCTCTTTCCTCTAGCAACCCGGAATTTCTCCAAAGGGGGTGGGGAGAGAGTCCACTTGCAGTGAGGCTCCCTGCCAAACTTAGTGCTTTACTCCCCCTCTAGCTATGACACTGTGATCAGCCAACCTTCCAAACTATGCTTTTCTGACAGGTAATCTAAAGCCAATTGCCACAGGCAGACATAGCGGCATCCTTCTCCCGTATGTAATGGGGCCCTAATGACAATCCAATAGACCAGGCCCGCCCTGCTACTCTGCAAAATTCTTCTATTGATTAGAGCCAAGCAAACTAATTGAACACCACAAGCCCTGCTGTGGGATGTACTTCCTTTCCATTTGTTGAATTTGTGCACTTGAAAGGAATCTGTTAAGTTAAACAGCTTGTTAACCAAAATAAACCTCTCCTTTGTGCTTGGCTTCATTCTCCTAATGCTGCAAGCAAGAAGGGCAAACAAGAAAGGCTAAAAGGGGAACAATTAGAAGACCTGGAAGCCATCTGTCTTCGGGGTCGTTTTTCTTCACTGGGGCTGTTCTGCAAAATATGTTGTCAATTGAGACGCTGTCCCATTGGGTATCGCCGCCAAGAAGTCTGGTCCCTCTCAACATTTGCAAAATGACTGTATTTGGAATTTGGCACTGTGATACTCTTGACATGGGCAGGTTGTTGGAGTGCCATGTTAGTTGTTAATAGGGATATATGAAACTGTAGAGTTTCCCATTTTCCCACCCCCTGGTCTTGGATAAACTTGGATGGAAGTCTTACTTATACACAGGGATGGGCTTCAACTCAGGTGACTCAGGCTCAAGTTGTGAAAACATGCTTTTTGTGATTCGTACGGACTCGAGTCATGTGTGTCAGAAACTTGGGCACCAACTCAGGATTTTACCCTAAAAATGAAAAGACTCGAATAGACTTGAGTCAAGACTTGTTTTTGTGTGTGTGCTTTTTTTGCTTGTTTTTATCCCACAGCTTCCGTGGCTTGATTAACTTTCTGAGAAAACTTGGACTTGAGACAAACTTACTCTAAAAATACCTCTGGATGAGTTGCAATGACCCCCATTATGACTCATTTACGACTTGAGTCAAGGGGGCAAAGACTCAGGACTTGACTCAAGGAAGTGGCTCCAGCACATCCCTGATTGCACATCCCTGACGCACCATCCTATGCATGTTTACTCAGAAGTAAGCCCCACTGAGTGCAGTGGGACTTACTCCTGTGTATATGACTACAACATTAGGAATCTAAATTGGGTGTGCATTGAGGTGTGTTACCTAATGTACTTTTTAAACATGTAACATATGAACATAGGTGGAAACTAATTTCTGTGCAGGGGGGTTGTGTGGTGGCCAATGGCACAGCTATGTGACTTGGCAGGGAAAGGATGGGGTAGTTGAGGGTAAAAGTACAGCAAAAACAAATTATGGGGATAGTTAACAAAAATGGAGAAGGGGAATAAAAATAAATGTAGTGCCTAGCTAGACTTGCCCACAATAAGCTACACAAGATACTACTTTCCTGCAGAATGCCAAGGCTGTGCTATCCTCACTGGGCCTCTGGTACTATAATCAGCATGCCTAACACCTGTGAATATAAGAACATCAGAACAGCCCCACTGGATCAGGCCATAGGCCCATCTAGTCCAGCTTCCTGTATCTCACAGCGGCCCACCAAATGCCCCAGGGAGCACACCAGATAACAAGAGACCTCATCCTGGTGCCCTCCCTTGCATCTTGCATTCTGACATAGCCCGTTTCTAAAATCAGGAGGCTGCGCATACGCATCATGGCTTGTAACCTGTAATGGATTTTCCTCCAGAAACTTGTCCAATCCCCTTTTAAAGGCTAGATGCTGTCACCACATCCTGTGGCAAGGAGTTCCACAGACCAACCACACACTGAGTAAAGAAATATTTTCTCTTGTCTGCTCTAACTCTCCCCAATGGCCCAAGGGATTAGGGAATAAATCAAAAATTAATTAAACTGGTCAAGCAAGCATGGGGGGGGGGTTTGAAAAGGAGAAAAAAATGAATGACTCTTTGTATTTACAGTCAATTTTGCGACCACCATTCATCAGCAGAACAAAGAGCTCTTGAACCAGCACCTGATTCTCCCTGCTCCATTCTGTTCGCCTCCATTACCATCTTGGAGCCTTGTCCGATTCTTGCAAGAATGTAACCACCCAAATAGGGTGAATTATTTGGCCTGCCATCCCTCTCCTCCAGAACTGGGGTTTCCAAACTATGGTCCAGGGCCCACATCTGCCCTCCCCACTGCAGATTCTGTCTGGCCTTCAGCAACCTAAAAATGTTTTATTGCTAATTTTTTTTTTTTGTTTTGCTAACATTTGACATTTTTACTCATTATATATCATTTCTCAGTTTAATCATGACATTTTTTCTTTGTAATTGTCACATTTCTCTTTTGTTTTGAATCATATCATGCCAATTACAAAAAGTATCCAAGAAAAACTTATTCAGTCACTTAAATTTCATTCTTTCAACTGATTTTTTTTCAGGCAAAAATGTGTAATATGTGCTATGTGGCCCCGTACAGAAAGGTTTGGAGACGCTTGTTCCAGGACAATGTCTAAGGCTGTATATACAGTTGGCATCCTTCAGTCTGGGAAGACTATGGTGTCACGCTCTGAATGGTGGTTCTGGAACAGAGTGTCCTCTCCAGTGCGTGAAGCCTGGGTAAAGTAGGTATGGAGGATAGGCTGTTACCCATGCAGCAAATCCCCCCTCTCCACATTGCTGAAATGGTCCAATGGAAAGGTAGAGGCCAATATGGTTGGTTCCAGCGGCGTCGCAGGAGTTGCCAGAACGTGACTGTGCTCAGCCATGAACTGCCTCAGGGACTCCGGCTCCGGATTTTGCCTCAAGGTTGACTCCTGAAGCCTTTTCCATAACTGGATGTAGCCACAAGGCAGTAGAGGTTTGGGATCAGAGTTCCCAAGGGCTGTATATACTTGCTCAGGAAAACACCTACAGGCATATGACCTTTGGGCCAAGGCAATGTGCATGTAGATTACCAACAAACCTCAAAGCAAGCATTTTGCCAAATTTCCAGTCCAAGGCTCACTTGGGGAGCAATCCTAACCAGCACTTATACTGGTATAGGTGCCCCGAAGGAGCATGTTTGCGCCTCCTTAGGTGGGAGCCGTGTCAGTGCATCCAGATGGGCCAATGCGTGGACGGAGGCAAAAGCCTCCACCATGGCTCCCATGCCAACACAAGCAGCAAAGGTAGGCATGGGGAGGGGGTGGGAGGGGGCGGGGTGGGAGGAGGGCGGGGGAGGGTGGGCACGCAGAGAGCTGGGGACAGGGTTGGGAACTGGTGGGTATGCCGGATCCCAACCCCCATCCCCGCAGAGAATGGAGCAGCTTCAAGCCACTCCACTCTCCTCGGTCTTGTGCCACCTCCGGAGGTGGCGCAGGTCTGAGGAGACCCACAGGGTTGCACAGCCCTTACCCACAGGCAAGGGAAAGAGTTTCCCCTTACCTGTGGCTGAGCCAGTGCTCACTGAAATCCTGCATTGGATGCAGAGCAAGCCTCTTGGCTTGCCTGCTCCAGCGCCGGTTACGATTGCACCCTTAGAGAACTTATGCCCACTTTAAGCTAATTAGTTCCACAACAATGGCCCTAGCTCTGCACTGCAGCACTGTTGGACCCCACCACCAGGGTAACTCACCTGTTCAACCTGCAGATGTCCTCCTACCTCCCCTCTCCTGCCAGCAGCTTTTCCAAACAGGACAGCAACATCTTGGTCTTCAACAGGTCTTAGGCATGGCAGCCACACACCAATCTCTAGTGTCTCCAGCAGTCTCTGTTCCAGCAATCCCCATTCATCTGTTAGTTCATTTGTCAGTCAACAGGTCCAGTAGTCCATTAATCATCCAGTTCCTCGCCCTCTCTTCCTCCAAGCTTCCTCTTTCTACTACCCACCAATCTCTCCTTTCATCAGGTGCTGCTTTTATCCCTTAATGACCTGGCTGCCTCTATTGGCTGCAGCTGTGCAGTATACCCACGGCTAGTTAGAGCCCTGGGGTTAACCCTATGCATGCCTGCCAGAGCAAGGGGCCACTGTTGACACCACACCCAATCTCCTCAAGGGATCTTGTGTATTTCCATTACAGCAAGTGTCAGGAGCTATGCCAGGCAACAATTGGTCAAAGCTTCATGGTCCATCTGACTGGAAATGTACTAGGGCACCACCTAGTGCCACTGAAATGACAGTGGCAGCACCCTGAACCAGTAAGTGATTGAAGCCAAGGGAGAGGAAGAAAGCAGGGTGAGAGAGAGAGAGAAGAGGCTCCCACCTGCTCCCAACTATAACAGCTGCCATCCTACAGCCCCATCCTGTAGCTCAGATTTCCTGACCTCCATCAAGGCAGAATTCCAGCAGTGGCACTATGCAATGGCCATGACAACACCACACCAGTGACAGTGGTGTAATGGAAGATCAGAAGATCATCAGGTGGATGCTGTGGTGTTGACAGCGATTCCATATTTTGACAGATGGCTGACAGCTCTGGGAAGGGAAGGGCTGGCTCCACAGCTGTAATCAACCAAGGCCAATGGGACTCTGATGGGCACCTGAGCTTCATTTGACCTTGATGGGACTTTGAATGGACATGGACTGAAGAAATGGCTCAGCTGAGCCTAATTTGGACTTAACAAGGGGCTAGCAAGGTAGCTCACAGCTGAGCTGCATTTTGGATTATGAGACATCCAAGGATAAAAGGCAGCTTCAGAAGGCCCAAGGGCTACCCTGACCCAGAGGGAGAAGCTTCCTGATCCAGAGGAGACCTGACCTGACTGAAGCTTGACCTTGGACTGGACTCTGACTTTTGCCTGCTGCACTTGTGAGTTTAACAAGGGAAGCTAATTAGCCTTAAGTGGGCACAAGGCCCAGTGGATTAGGATTTGGCAGAACAAGTAGTTTTGCCTAATGTGCTGTGGTGGTGATGGGGGGGTGCCATGTGGGACCAGAGCAGGGCTTTGCCCCAGAGTAGCCAACAAACCTTTTGCTGGCACTGCAGATTTTCCCACCTCCAGAGGGATGAACTAACAATCCAGAAACTCAGCCTTCACTCCACACCCAAAGACTGAGACAGAGCCTGGTGGGGCTGAGCTATGGGGGACCTATGAGTGGAAAGGAATTGCCTTCTTAAAGAGACAGTGAATCCTTCGTGATTAGCTGAAGATTCTATGAGAACCATAAATCAGATGTAGGCCTGTGGTAAGGTGAATCAACTCCACCCTTGCCTGCAGGGAAGTGGGAAGGTAACAGGTTCCCACCCCTTCTACCACCTCTGAAGCCCAACATTCATCTCTTTCCAGCATCCAGGGCACTACATAAGCTGTGACAGCACTAGTGCAGAGCAAAGCATGAATTGAAACAAGTAATAAAAGTAAGTACAAACCAGTGGTGTAACTAAAGGAGCTCCAAAGCACTAAGTTTTGCAGGGAGCCTCACCGCAGCATGCAAGCAGCCTCTCCTCTTCCCCTTTGGTGACATTCCAGGCTGTGGAAGCAAAATGGTGGGAGGAGCAAAATTAACCTCCATTGTGCCCCCACTGCCTGGAATGTCTCTGAAGTGGAGGGGAAGAAGCTGCTTGTGTGCCAAGGTGAGGCTCCCTGCAAAACTTACTGCTTAGCACCCTCTCTAGCTACGCCACTGTTACAAACATCTGCACCATCACTATTTGGGATAGGCTGTTATTCTCTAACACAGCGATTTTCAAGCTTTTTCATCTCATGGCACACTGACAAGGAGCTAAAATTGTCAAGGCACATCATCAGTTTTTTGACCATTGACAAGGCACACTGTGCTGCTGGTAGGGGCTCAAGTCCCCCAGTTGCCCTACTAATAAATGATCCTCCCTGAACTCCCATGGCACACCTGCAGACCATCTGCAGCACACCAGTGTGCCATGGCCCAGCGGTTGAAAATGGTTGCTGTAACAGAAGACAACTTGCTAGTTCCCATGATTCACTTGACTGCTTGACTCCCTCCCACCTCTGTGAACAGTCCTTATAACAATGAACAAACATTTATGTGTTTAGTTGTAATCAGCAATCGGTCTGGCACTCCTGGCCTCAAATGGGAACACTCGAAAAAGGATGTGGATTGTGCATTTCCTGAAAAGCACTTTACAAATCATCCTTGCATTTTCTGGAAAGGTCAGTCACTGTTAGGCATTTAAATGTAGCTGACATTAGCAAAAGCAACATTCAGTGTAGAAAACAAAAAAAAAGATTAAAAATATATATATATATATATATATATATATATATATATATATTTATAAAGTAGGCTTAATCTTATTTGGTGTGATGGAAAGTGAGCCCTCTTTCACCTCTCTGTAGCAAAGGGATGACAGTTGGCTTAATGATGCTTATGAACAATAGCAGAAAATGTGTTTACTGCTGGTCTTCAGAGTGGGGGAAAAATATTTGGAGAGGTGCATATGATGGACAGTGACCCCATTTACTGCAGTGAGATAGCAAACAAACCATTTATTATAATAGTGGAGGTGTGGTGAAGTAACACATTTATATATCACAATCATTGTGTATTAAAGAATAGTTTAAGAGCAAAGAGGCATAAGAACATAAGAAGAGCCCCACTGGATCAGGCCAAAGGTCCATCTAGTCCAGCTTTCTGTATCTCACAGTGGCCCACCAGATGCCTTGAGGAGCACACGAGGCCAAAAGAGACCTGCACCCTTGCATCTGATTAGCGGTGTAGCTAGAAGGGGGCAAAACACTAAATTTGCAAGGAGCCTTATGCCGTGCAAGTAGCCCCTCCCTTTCCCCTTTGGAGGCATTCCAGGTGGGGGGAGCAAAACAGAGATGGTTTGCCTCTGTTTTGCTCCCCCCACCTGGAATGACTCCAAAGGGGGGAGCAGGGGCTGCTTGCATGCCCCAATGAGGCTCTCTGCAAAACAGTGCTTTGCTCCCCCTCTAGCTATGCCACTGAGGCAGATTCCTGCCCAATGGAGCTTAGAAACTAAATTATCACAGGGAAAAGAGAAGGGGAGAAGGCAGAGGGAAATAAGAGATGAATATGCACAAGCACAATCACAAGTACTTAAAATAGGTGCTTAAGAGCACAAGGGCTTGCTGAGGGCCAACTAAGCATTGGTGAGCCCAATGCTATGCATGTCTACTCAGAAGTAAGTCCCATTGTAGTCAGTGGGCTTACTCTTGGGAAAGCGTGGATACTCCTGGGAAAGCGATTTTCAACCAGTGTGCCATGGCACATTGCTGTGCCACGAATGGTCTGCAGATGTGCCTCAGGAATTTGGGGGATTTATTCATTTATTAGTAGAGCCATTGGGGGATGTGAGCCCCCTACCAGTTGCATGTTGTGTCTTGTTAGTTGTAAAAAAAGCTAAAAGGAGTGCCTTGACAATTTTAGTACTTTGTCAGTGTGCCATGAGAAAAAAAAAAAAAGATTGAAAATTGCTGGCTTAGAGGAAGTAAAAAAAAAAGCACACTGACATCAAAGCATTGGTTTTCATTCAGAGTTCTAGGGTCATTGCTGGACAAGGTAGGGGTTTCTTTTTTAAAATTTTTATTAATTTTTTAATTAACGCACATAGACGTCGCACAATACAATACAATACAGATAATACAAACATATAACATACATTTAGGAGTGCTGAGTACCATATACCATTATGAATTAATCATACTATACCTCCTAATCTACTTACTCATCTACTTCTACCTCTTATTTAGCCTCATGTATTTACCTCTACCTCATGTATTTACCTCTACATGATTTATTTATATCATGTATGATAAGTTCTTCCTAATGCCCTATACTATATTTTCTAAATATTCACATTCTATCAAGTGTAAACTAACTTCAATTGCTCATTAATATTAAAACAAAAATAATCTAGTTACCAAGATATGACAGAATCAACAATCTCTTATAATCAATTCTTTACTATTCTCCTCTAATTTCATTTTTAAAATAATAATCACATATAGAACAATTCTTTCATCTGCTTCTCTCTTATAACCATTTATGCATTTCTTATATCATATATAATAGATTCTTCCAAATTCCCTATAATATATTTTCTAAATATTCACTTTCTATCAATCCTAAACTAGTTTCAATTACTCATTAATATTAAATAGAAATCATCTGATTTCCAGGCTGTAATGGAACCAATAATCTCATATAATATGTTCTTTACCATTCTCCAATCTAGTTACATTTTTTCCTTTTTTCTCCTTTAACATAATAGCCACATATAAAACAATTCATCCCCGCATTTACATTTACATCTATTTTTAAATACATTCTAATTCATGTTTACCAATTTCATATGTATTTTTTTAAAAAATAAGTTTGGGCCATTGTTATTAACTAAGTAAATCCTCCAGCTTTCTTTAACCCTCAGGTTTCTTTTTCTTTTTTACTTTCCATTTTTTCTCCTGTAATATCTTTAGTAATTTATCTCTATAACAAAATCTAATAGATCCACACTTTCTTGTATAGGATGCGTTCATTCTTCCAGTTAACTGGGATGTATTTTCTCCTTTTTGTTCCAACAAATTCTGTAATTTTTGCACCCATGTTGTCTATCTTGATCTCCATCAGCACCTCCTCTTCATTCTGTTGATTCCTTTCCGTGTCCACTCTTCTGACTTTGTTCCTCACCATCATCCTTTCCACTTTCTTACTCCTTTGTTTATCTTCTGCTTGTTTCCTCACATCTTCCAATTGCACACATCTATCTGTTGGGTGAGAATCTCCAAACTGGCTTGAATCTGCGAGGACCAACTCAGCTGCCATCGTCCCATTGCAAGTAATCTCTGCATGTTTATCGGCATTGTTTGTATCCAAGCTTCTGAAACTGATGCCATCATTTTTTTTATTCCTCCTTTTTTTGGAATTTCTCTCTAGTCCACTAGATGTCCACAGCATTTTATTCTCCTTACTTCCACCATGTCAATATTGCCATGCCAACCTTACATTCCATTCTTATCTTGCAGATAACAACACAGTACAGTTAATGAAAAGAGAGGCAAAACGAAACAAAAAATAATCTCACCGTCCCCAATATTCTGGTGCAAAGAAAGCGAGACTCTTCCAGATCTAATGGGAATTATATCCCAAATTAATTATGACTAGAGAAAATTTCATAGATAAAATTTATGAAATAGCAGAAATGGAGGCTTTAACAGAATGAATGAAAGAGAGAGATTTAGGTAGAGTAAGAAGATATTGGAAGCCTTTTTATGACTGGATAGATAACTTTAGTTAACCAATATTGACTGTTTAGATCAATCATTAAGTAGTATAATGACAATGATAACTTTTGTATTGATGAGTATTTTTCTTTTCAGTCAATCAATCAATCAAACCTTTATTAGGCATAAAAATTAACACATAATATCTCTAAACAATCCAATATATAAATATATGTTAAAAAGCGAATAAAGATAAAGGTTAAAACACAACAATTTACTTGCACGGTAACTCCAGGTTGCTTAGGACCAACAGATTAGCCCTCTTCAAGTTACTCAGGTGTAAAAATACTCAGGTGTAAAAATGGGATATCAAGGCCATATCATCTGCGTACAAAAGTAAAGGATGTCATTTCAGTCATTGCTGATTTTTTTTTTTTGTAACAATTCAAGTTGTAATCTATGGCCAATACCCTCATGTGAATCCTATGTAGTCCCAGCCCTAAGTCTAACCCATTTTTGGTTTCCAGGCTGAATTCAAGGTGCTGGTTATGACCTTTAAAGGCTAGGGACGAGCGTTTTTTTGAGACCGCCTTCTTCCATATAGTTCGGTCCGTTCTCTAAGGTCATCAGAAGGGGCCCTGTTGGTTGTGCTGTCACTGAGAGTGGTGAAGGCAATGGTGGCCAGAAACAGGGCCTTTTCGGTGGTGGCACCTGCACTATGGAATTCCCTCCCCTTTGAATTGAGAGCAGCTTCCTCATTATTAACGTTCCGGCAGGGCCTGAGGACTTTTTTATTCAGGAAAACCTTCGAGGCCTTATAAGGGCTGTTTTTATAAATTTATAAATTGTCTTTTACTGTGTGCTTTTAATCTGCTGCTATGTATTTTATCTTGTTTTAATTGTTTTGTATTTTTAATGTTTTATCTTAGTTTGTTTGTATTTTAAATTGATTGATGCGTGATGGGATGTAATAGACGGTTTGGCACAATGAGAGGATGCGGGGACAAAGGAGCAAATAAGCAGCCCATCCTGGGGCATTCCATGTATAAATGCTTTTATGCAAATGCCCGAAGTCTACGAGCAAAGGTGGGAGAACTGGAATGTCTGGTGACAAGGGAAAATATTGACATAGTAGGCATAACGGAAACCTGGTGGAATGCGGAGAATCAGTGGGATACCGCAATCCCGGGCTATAAACTCTACAGGAGGGACAGGCAGGGACGTGTTGGAGGTGGGGTGGCCCTTTATGTTAAGGAAGGGATAGAATCCAGCAAAGTAGAGATTGAAGGTGGGTCCGACTCCACCGTAGAATCTCTGTGGGTTAAATTACCAGGCTTGTGCAGCGATGTAATACTGGGGGCGTGCTATCGTCCTCCAGACCAGAAATCTGATGGGGACCTTGAAATGAGGAAACAGATCAGGGAGGTGACAAGGAGGGACAGGGTTGTAATCATGGGGGACTTCAATTATCCTCATATTGACTGGGTCAATTTGTGTTCTGGTCACGATAAGGAAACCGGATTTCTTGACGTGCTAAATGACTGTGGCTTAGATCAGCTAGTCACGGAGCCCACCAGAGGACAGGTGACTCTGGATTTAATTTTGTGCGGTACGCAGGACCTGGTTAGAGATGTAAACGTTACTGAGCCATTGGGGAACAGTGATCATGCTGCGATCCGTTTTGACGTGCACGTTGGGGGAAGAATACCAGGCAAATCTCTAACAAAAACCCTTGACTTCCGACGGACGGACTTCCCTCAAATGAGGAGGCTGGTTAGAAGGAGGTTGAAAGGGAGGGTAAAAAGAGTCCAATTTCTCCAGAGTGCATGGAGGCTGCTTAAAACAGCAGTAATAGAGGCCCAGCAGAGGTGTATACCGCAAAGAAAGAAGGGTTCCACTAAATCCAGGAGGGTGCCCGCATGGCTAACCAGCCAAGTTAGAGAGGCTGTGAAGGGCAAGGAAGCTTCCTTCCGTAAATGGAAGTCTTGCCCTAATGAGGAGAATAAAAAGGAACATAAAGTGTGGCAAAAGAAATGTAAGAAGGTGATATGGGAGGCCAAGCGAGACTATGAGGAACGCATGGCCAGCAACATTAAGGGGAATAATAAAAGCTTCTTCAAATATGTTAGAAGCAGGAAACCCGCCAGAGAAGCGGTTGGCCCTCTGGATGGTGAGGGAGGGAAAGGGGAGATAAAAGGAGACTTAGACATGGCAGAGAAATTAAATGAGTTCTTTGCATCTGTCTTCACGGCAGAAGACCTCGGGCAGATACCGCTGCCCGAACGGCCCCTCCTAACCAAGGAGTTAAGTCAGATAGAGGTTAAAAGAGAAGGTGTTTCAGACCTCATTGATAAATTAAAGATCAATAAGTCACCAGACCCTGATGGCATCCACCCAAGAATTGTTAAGGAATTGAAGAATGAAGTTGCAGACCTCTTGACTAAGGTATGCAACTTGTCCCTCAAAACTGCCACGGTGCCAGAAGATTGGAGGATAGCAAATGTCACGCCTATTTTTAAAAAGGGAAAGAGGGGGGACCCGGGAAACTATAGGCTGGTCAGCCTAACATCCATACTGGGTAAGATGGTGGCATGCCTCATCAAAACACACAGACGAACAGGCCTTGCTGAGGGAGAGTCAGCATGGCTTCTGTAAGGGTAAGTCTTGCCTCACGAACCTTATAGAATTATAAGAATTCTTTGAAAAGGTCAACAGGCATGTGGATGCGGGAGAACCCGTGGACATTATATATCTGGACTTTCAGAAGGCGTTTGACACGGTCCCTCACCAAAGGCTACTGAAAAAACTCCACAATCAGGGAATTAGAGGACAGGTCCTCTCGTGGATTGAGAACTGGTTGGAGGCCAGGAAGCAGAGAGTGGGTGTCAATGGGCAATTTTCACAATGGAGAGAGGTGAAAAGCAGTGTGCCCCAAGGATCTGTCCTGGGACCGGTGCTTTTCAACCTCTTCATAAATGACCTGGAGACAGGGTTGAGCAGTGAAGTGGCTAAGTTTGCAGACGACACCAAACTTTTCTGAGTGGTGAAGACCAGAAGTGATTGTGAGGAGCTCCAGAAGGATCTCTCCAGACTGGCAGAATGGGCAGCAAAATGGCAGATGCGCTTCAATGTCAGTAAGTGTAAAGTCATGCACATTGGGGCAAAAAATCAAAACTTTAGATATAGGCTGATGGGTTCTGAGCTGTCTGTGACAGATCAGGAGAGAGATCTTGGGGTAGTGGTGGACAGGTCGATGAAAGTGTCGACCCAATGTGCGGCGGCTGTGAAGAAGGCCAATTCTATGCTTGGGATCATTAGGAAGGGTATTGAGAACAAAACGGCTAGTATTATAATGCCGTTGTACAAATCGATGGTAAGGCCACACCCGGAGTATTGTGTCCAGTTCTGGTCGCCGCATCTCAAAAAAGACATAGTGGAAATGGAAAAGGTGCAAAAGAGAGCGACTAAGATGATTACGGGGCTGGGGCACCTTCCTTATGAGGAAAGGCTACGGCGTTTGGGCCTCTTCAGCCTAGAAAAGAGACGCTTGAGGGGGGACATGACTGAGACATACAAAATTATGCAGGGGATGGACAGAGTGGATAGGGAGATGCTCTTTACACTCTCACATAACACCAGAACCAGGGGACATCCACTAAAATTGAGTGTTGGGCGGGTTAGGACAGACAAAAGAAAATATTTCTTTACTCAGCGCGTGGTCGGTCTGTGGAACTCCTTGCCACAGGATGTGGTGCTGGCGTCTAGCCTAGACGCCTTTAAAAGGGGATTGGACGAGTTTCTGGAGGAAAAATCCATTATGGGGTACAAGCGATGATGTGTATGCGCAACCTCCTGATTTTAGGAATGGGTTAAGTCAGAATGGCAGATGTAGGGGAGGGCACCAGGATGAGGTCTCTTGTGATCTGGTGTGCTCCCTGGTGCATTTGGTGGGCCGCTGTGAGATACAGGAAGCTGGACTAGATGGGCCTATGGCCTGATCCAGTGGGGCTGTTCTTATGTTCTTATGTTCTTATATTGATAGCCGCCTTGGGTGCCCTTTGGGGAGAAAGGCGGAATATAAATCTAATAAATAAATGCAGCATCCAGCTGCATCCAGCCAGTGGCTCAGGGTCTTTGTTTTGTGAAAAGTTTGTTTATTTATTATAGATACAGGTGAGGAATAAATAAATTAATTTTCCTCACTGGACAGTACGTGCCAGGACTCTTAAAGGCATATAAAGCAATTGTATTGCCACGTATGTTATATGGCTCACCGATCTGGTTTTGGGACCAACAGAACAGCTTCAGCAGCTCCAGCAAGTCTTTTTTTCGGAAGCTTTTAGCCCTACCCCCATGTATAGCCTCTGAAGTTATACGGTTGGAATTGGAACTTCCAAAGATTTCAACCTTGATTTGGAAAGCAATTATTGGATTTAAATACAGAATTACAATTGCTGAAAATCTTCCTATTTTCACAAAACGAGCAACACAAGAACACTGCTGGGTAAAATGGAATAACAACATCAATATGAGATTATGTGAGCTGGGCCTACAGTCACTAGAAAAATTCAGTAGAAGAAGCCATTCACTGCTTGTTGAAAAGCTATTAATTCAAGATTGGGATTGCCTTCTAAGCCAGGCTAAGCGTAAATGCTTCTCTTCTTATTTTGGAATTAAATTTCCAACTAAATTTTCTTTACCTATTTATTTTTATGTACTGACAGTTCCCAAGTTGAGGCGTGCTTATATGATTGCACAATGCAATGCTTTACCAACAGCACAAATGAAGGGGCGTTTTCAAAGGATCCCTCCTGAGCAGTGTTATTGTGATTGTCCCTTAACTGAAAGAGACACCCTGGTGTATATCTTTTTCCAATGCCCAAAATATACAGCAGGGAGAGATCGATTCTTAAAGAAATGGATACATAAATTTTCTATGTTTTCGGACTCTTTGAAATTGAAATTACTGTTAAGTAGTCTTTGCAAAGTGTGTGTTGTGGATGTAGCCAAATCAACCGTATTGCCTTCTGCCTTTCCATTGGACCATTTCAGTGACGTGGAGAGGGGGGATTTGCTGCATGGGTAACAGTCTATCCTCCATATCTACTCTTCCCAGGCTTTGCGCACTGGAGAGGACACTCTCCAATATATACTGGTGTATATATACACAGATTTGACTCAACACGAATGGCCCCTGCAAATGAGAAGGAATGTGCTGATCCCTGGAGAAGGGGAAAAATGCATCCCTTTAAAATCAGTTTAAAAAACTGATCAGTCCTTTAAAAATAACCTCCTTAGTTAGAGAGGAGGGGGCAGCTTACAGACAATCCATCAATCCTTCTCTCTCCAGAAACCTCCCTTCCCCCTGAGCACATGAAAGAAAGATACTTTGCATTGGTGAAGGGAGGGGTCGGAGTGAAGCTTTTCTAAGTACTTTGAGAGAGACTGATTGTTGGATTGTCATCTTAATGATTCTTATCATGCATCACAAAGGTCAGCAAGGATGTTTTTAAATCACCAGAGCAAAGAAACTTTGTTTTCTGAATTGATTTGCTATAGTGCATTTTTTGAGTGCTTATATTGCATCCACTTGAGTGCTTGGAAGGAACCGATGCGAATAATTAGTCTCAACCTGTATATTGATATATGAAAGTGATATATGATTTCTTGCACCCTCCAATAGTGTGTTTGTGTAGTGTAGTGTGATATGTTTTGTGTTATGTGTGTTTGTTTATATTTGTTTTTGGAAAAATAATAAAAATTTATAAAAAACAAAAAAAAAACAAGACAGTCCAGCGCCTGACCTCACTGCTCCTAGAGGAGATTGTCATGCATGGGTCATGCATGTCAGTAAGTCATGCACATTGGGGCAAAAAAATCAAAACTTTAGATATAGGCTGATGGGTTCTGAGCTGTCTGTGACAGATCAGGAGAGAGATCTTGGGGTAGTGGTGGACAGGTCCATGAAAGTGTCAACTCAATGTGCGGCGGCAGTAAAGAAGGCCAATTCTATGCTTGGGATCATTAGAAAAGGTATTGAGAACAAAACAGCTAATATTATAATGCTGTTGTACAAATCTATGGTAAGGCCACACCTGGAGTATTCTGTTCAGTTCTGGTTGCTGCATCTCAAAAAAGACATAGTGGAAATGGAAAAGGTGGAAAAGAGAGCGACTAAGATGATTACTGGGCTGGGGCACCTTCCTTATGAGGAAAGGCTGTGGCATTTGGGCCTCTTTAGCCTTGAAAAGAGGCGCCTGAGGGAGGACATGATTGAGACAACAACAACAGTATTTATATACTGCTTTTCAATGGAAAGTTCACAAAGCGGTTTACAGAGAAAATCAAACAAACAACTAATGTCTCCCTGTCCCAAAAGGGCTCACAATCTAAAAAGATGCAACACCAGCAGACAGCCACTAGAAAAGACACTGCTGGGGTGAGGTGGGCCAGTTATTCTCCCCCTGCTAAATGAAAGAGGAGCACCCACTTGAAAAAGTGCCTCTTAACCAGTTAGCAGGGGTTAGAGGAGGAGGGTTAACCAGTCAGAGGAGACATACAAAATTATGCAGGGGATGGACAGAGTGGATAGGGAGATGCTCTTTGCACTCTCACATAACACCAGAACCAGGGGACATCCACTAAAATTGAGTGTTGGAACAGTTAGAACAGACAAGAGAAAATATTTCTTTACTCAGCGTGTGGTTGGTCTGTGGAACTCCTTGCCACAGGATGTGGTGATGGCATCTGACCTGGATGCCTTTAAAAGGGGATTGGACAAGTTTCTGGAGGAAAAATCCATTATGGGTTACAAGCCATGATGTGTATGTGCAACCTCCTGATTTGAGAAATGGGTTATGTCAGAATGCCAGATGCAAGGGAGGGCACCAGAGTGAGGTCTCTTGTTATCTGGTGTGCTCCCTGGGGCATTTGGTGGGCCGCTGTGAGATACAGGAAGCTGGACTAGATGGGCCTATGGCCTGATCCAGTGGGGCTGTTCTTATGTTCTTACCCTCTCTGACTCCCCAAAAGTCAAATCCCCTTCCCTGTTTTTGCCTGTGACTGGGCAGAAAAATGTGGGTGAACAAGCAGAAGATCAGACAGATAGGGCCAGCAGAAGCCAGCAGGTTCTTGCAAAACACTTTCTGAGTGAGAGGAGTCTTGGCAACTTCAAAATTTCACACCCATGCTCTGAAAGGTCCATAACCTAAACATCTTTTTCATTCTTCTCAATTCTGGGATAGAGGGGGCGTATAACTGGGAGCCTGTCGTGGTTATAGAAATGGCAAGATGGAACCAAAAAAATCAACAGTAACCAGTAGCAACTGGAATGAGGCCTTTTATATATCCTGTTAGATATAAAACAAATAATGAAATGAACCTCCCAACCTTTGGAGAATATCATTAGCTCTGAATATAAAATTTTATGTGATTGCTTATTGCTTCTTTGAATGCTAATGACCTGGAATAGTAATGTGTTTACTATATTTAATTAGAATCACATCTCAAAAGCACCCAAGTACTGAGCTGCCAAGCAGTCCTTTTCTGATGCTTTCCTTTCGCCCACCGTGATTCCCCAAATATTTTATGTCTTCCTCTTACTTTTTAATTAGCACTGAGCACCAGGGCTGACATTCCTGCATTCCCAAACCAGTCACGCAGCTGGGGCAACAAGAGAATATTCATTCCAACGTACATCCAAATGTACATCTTTTTCCACATTCGTCCCCAACAATTCAAGCATAATTCTGCATGGCTACAGCTGGACCTTGTTGCCACACATCACTGCTGGGCAATGAAACCAGTAGCACAGAGTAGCAAGGGAAGGATATAGTGCAGTGGTTCTCACACCTTTTAGACCGGGACCCTCTTTGCAGAATGACAATCTGTCCGGGAAGTGATGTCTTGGCCGGAAGTGACATCATCAAGCAGGAAGTGACATCACTGTTCTCACCTAGTAGTTCATAAACTGTAAATGACAAGACAAAATAGTCCAGCTCAGAAGCTTGTTTCAATTCTTATCGCACCCCCCACCATTTCTACCAAGCATCCCGCCTGTTGACTGTATTAAAGGGAGAGTATCTCATGGTATTTTATTAGCTTTTATTGGGTTATTTCTCAGTCATTTCCCAATAGCAATGTATAAGGAGAAAAATCCTATTTAATCCTTGGCACAAGCAAAATAATATCCTGGACTACAGGATTGCCAGAGCAAATATTCTGCAAAAGTCAACTTGGAAGAATATCAGCATCTCAGCTTATCAGAACTACAAAAGCTGTAGGAAGGGCTTCCTACTGCACCACTTGCAAACCAGGCTTAGAAAACTGTGTCTTGCTCACACCAGCCAGTATTTTCACTAATAAGTAGAAGGCCAAACAGATAGGCAGAAAAGAGAGCACAGGGAAAGACTGCTACCGTGCACTTTAGAGATCATTCCTAGCATAAGACCAACAGATGTACCTTCGCTCCCTCCATCTCTAAGCAACTGCATCAGCTTTCTATAAAGATTCCATAATTAAACACAAGGACCAAACCAGTATCACTTGACCAGTTATGCAGGTTTTGCTTGTACATTTTCACACCAAAGAATGAATGATATGCTACAAAGAGGCCTGTGTGAACACACCTCAAACACCAAGCATCTATACACCCTTGATCAGCCAAATCAGTGAGAGCTCCATCCTATGTATGTCTACTCAGAAGACCCATTACAGTCAAAGAGGCTCACTCCCAGGTAAACGTGGATAGGACTGAATCACTGTTATGTAGCACCCCACTTACAGGGATCTGCTGAGGTTTAAGTTCCTGGAGGGGGGAGGGAAGGGCAGAGCTGGGGCTGAATGGAAGAAGGCCAAGAGAGCGGAATAAAAATGTGTCGTCCCCGACCCCCCACTTAATATGGATCTCCTGAGGTTGATGTGCCTGCAGGGGGGTGGGAAAGCAGAGCTTGAGCTGAATGGATGTGGGGGGGAGAGGTGAATAAACATGTCCCCTTACAAGGGTCTGGTGAGGCTGAAGTGCCTGCAGGGGGAGGGAAGTACAGAGCTTGGGCTGGATGGGAGTGGGGGGAATAAAAATACCCCCTTTACAAGGGTCTGCTGAGGTTGAAGTGCCTGCAGGGGGGTGGGAAGGACAGAGCATGGGAGGGATGGACGTGGGGGAGAGGGGAAATAAACATGCCCCTTCTTACAGGGGTCTGCTGAGGTTGAAGTGCCTGGAGGGGGTGGGAAGGCAGAGCTGGGGCTGGATCGATGTCGGGGGAGAGAGGGGAATAAACATGCCCCCTTACAGGGGTCTGCTGAGGTTGAAGTGCCTGTAGGGGTGTGGGAAGGGCAGAGCTGGGGCTGGATGGATAGGAGGGGGAAGGGTGAATAAACATGCCCCTTTACAGGGGTCTGCTGAGGTTGGTGACTGCAGGGGGTGGGAAGGCAGAGCTGGGGCTGGATGGATGTGGGGGGAGAGGGGAGCTGGATCACGGGGCAGAGTTTGCATGAGGATGGTCCCCCTGGATCAAGCCAAAGGCCCATCTAGTCCAGCTTCCTGTATCTCACAGAAGCCCACCAAATCCCCCAGGGAGCACACCAGACAACAAGAGACCTGCATCCTGGTGCCCTCCCTTGCATCTGACATAGCCCATTTAGAAAACAAAATATGCCCCCATTTGCAGGGAGGGTTGCAGCCCTCCTCAATCCAGCCACTGGATTGCTCCCTGGAGACACTCAGCAGCACACTCACTCCTGTGCAAGCTGCTCTTCTGCTCCTGGGAGGCGCTTTGCACACAGAAAGCTTAGCCAAAGGCAATTCCAGCTTCCAAAGTGGCGCCTCCTGCCTACTTTGCCAGCTTCCAAGATGGAGTCACACATACAGGGCATGCTTAGGCAAGGCAATTCCGGCTTCCAAGAAGGCGCCGCCTGCCTAATTTACCAGCTTCCAAGATGGCGGCGCGCATCTTTCCGCGACCCCACCTGACCTCAGGTCGCGACCCACAGTTTGAGAAAGCTTGCATTGGGGTAATAGAAGTGCATTGAAAGTGGTTTAAAGCTACACCATGCTTTGAGAAACCAACATATGGGGGCGGGGAGTTGCAGGTGGCTGCTCTACAAACCATCTCCAAAGACAAAAATGCCCCGAATGCTAGCGGTAGCAGCACCCCTTAGTGAATGAGCAACTATGCCCTGAGGCGGCTCCCTTCCCTGAGCCTTGTAGGCCTCAACTATTGCATCCCTTACCCATCTGGAGATAGTGGATGGTGAAACCTTAAATCTCAGTTTGTTTGCCTTGTGCAGCAGAACAGCTTTCATATGTCTGAAGGCAGAGTTTCTAGAGATATAGTCCCTGTCCAGCACACATCCAAAATGTGCCAATCCCGCTCTCTAGGTTGAAAGGTTTGGAAAGAAAGAGAGGATCTGGGAAACACAGAATTAACCTTGGGTAGGGTTGGTGAGGAGAACCACCCTGTTCTTCTGAAACAGACACAAGTCCTAGTACAGAAAAATCTGTCAATGCAGACACCCATCTAGATGATGTTATTCCCACTTAAAAAGGGCAGTTTTCTGGGGGGAAAAAAATTATGTAAAGGACAAGTGGCCATAGGCCTGAAAGGAGGCCGTGTTAATGCCTTGAGAACTAGACCTAAGTTCCACAAAGGGGCCCTGGCCACCGGAGGGGGGTTGATCAGTGCCACTCTGCTAGTGAATTATCTAACATGAGGGTAGGAAGACAAGAGTCAACCCTCAGGATACCCCAAAATGCATCCACAGAGCCGAGCTCTGCAGGATCCAAGGTGCTTGGGCAGGGCTGCTCTCCTTACACGAGCGCCTTCACTTTAGCGGCGACCTTTTGGTCGCCGCTAAAGTGAGTAGCCCCATTGCGGGGTTGCTTTCCTTACTCGGGGGAGGGGGATGAATGTCCCCTTCTCTCGAGGAGCCTCCCACGGTAGCATGGGAGGCGCAGGATCTGGTGGGAGCCGGCCAGGGAGCCGCCTGACCCGGGCACTGCGGGCAGCTCAGGATTGGGCTGTCAGCCAGTGTGCTTTGATCTTATAGGGAGTAACCCATTCCATTGCCCAAATGGCTGAAGGACAGGAAAGCCTTGAAGTGCCTCCTGATGAGCTGGAAAGGACTGCCAAATCACCCCATTTATTACTATACAAACATTAAGCTCTGTTCCCCCATCAGTATAAGAAGACCTGTGATGGGGTCCTACTAACCTACTCAGGCCGACTCAAAGGCAAACCTGGCATCAAGTGTTGCATTATCTGTTAGACATGATGCTCTGGCTGGAGGATGCAGAGTTTGGAGATCTGTCCAATGGATGATGGGGCTTAAGCTTGGACCACTGAGATCTAAACTTGGATTGACCCTTGGGACGAAAGGATCCCCTAAGGGCGCAATCCTAACCCTTTACGTCAATGCTTTCCAGCACTGACTTAAGGGCAATGCAGGCATTGGCAGGCATCCTGTGCCTGGGGAATCCCGTCCTGGGGGAGAAACAGCTGCCCCAGGGTGCCCCAAATCCCCTCTCAGGCCGATCTCCAGTCAAACCAGCACTTTCCCCAATGCTCTGGGGAAAGGGAACTTGACCCTGTATACGCTAAAGCAGAGACTTCAGGCATGTTGTCGCATCCCTGGAAGCCATGAGAGAATCATGACTCACAAAATGGAGTCCTTGAGGCACCCCTCAGCAAACGCTGTGGAGAAAGGCGAAGCTTGGGGCGTGGAACAGGCTGGGCGCCAGACTGCTTTTAAGCCTGCCTGACCCTTCACGTGGCAAGGCACAGAGCATGGTCGACAGGAGGTCTGCAAGCTCCTGAAACCTCTGCCTCGCTGCTTGAGACGTGAAGGGATAACAGCCCCAGCAGGATGTGGTGCCTCATCAGGGATGACACGGTTGGCAACCTCATGACTTCTTAGGAGTGCAGCCTCCATCCTGATGGAACAGCTGACAACCCCTCAGCTGAGATGCTGAGGAGAGGGATGTGCCAGGAAGGAGCTAAACAGTCCTCTAACTGCAGCTACTGAGGGAAAAATTCTGAGGGGAAAATCCCCCCCCCCCGACACTGAGGGACTCGTACTTTTGGAGGGAGAAATCTCAACGGCTAACTCAGTTAGCCAACTTAGCCCTAGTGTTTTTAGACGCCCAGAAAGCCTTTGACAATTTACATTGGGACTTTATGATTAAATGTCTTCAAGAATTAAGTTTTGGTCCAAAATTTACTAAGATGATACAAGGAATATATTCTGATCAGAAAGCAAAGATCAGAACAAATGGAGAACTGAGGAGAGAGATTAGCATTCAACAAGGAGTAAGACAAGGTTGTCCACTTTCACCATTGTTGTTTATTTTGACACTAGAAATATTGAATAATGTAATAAGAGAAGATAACAGAATGAAACCGCTCAAAATTAAAAGTGAAGAATACAAATTACGAGCATTTGCAGATGATTTGGTGTTTATTTTGGAAGATCCACTAAACTCCATAGAATTTTTGATAGAAGACCTAAAAGAATATGGGGAAGTGGCTGTTTTAAAAATAAATTGTATTGGCAACCTTCAGTCTCGAACGACTATGGTATCGCGCTCTGAAAGGTGGTTCTGGCACAGCGTCTAGTGTGGCTGAAAAGGCCAATCCGGGAGTGACAATCCCTTCCACACCGGGAGCAAGTGCAGTCTGTCCCTGGTCTGTCTCCCTGGCTATGGGCCTTCCTTCTTTGCCACTTTGCCTCGGTCTGTTGACCAAGTGTTTCTTCAAACTGGGAAAGGCCATGCTGCACAGCCTGCCTCCAAGCGGGCCGCTCAGAGGCCAGGGTTTCCCACTTGTTGAGGTCCGTCCCTAAGGCCTTCAGATCCCTCTTGCAGATGTCCTTGTATCGCAGCTGTGGTCTACCTGTAGGGCGCTTTCCTTGCACGAGTTCTCCATAGAGGAGATCCTTTGGGATCCGGCCATCATCCATTCTCACGACATGACCAAGCCAACGCAGGCGTCTCTGTTTCAGCAGTGAATACATGCTAGGGATTCCAGCACGTTCCAGGACTGTGTTGTTTGGAACTTTGTCCTGCCAGGTGATGCCGAGGATGCGTCGGAGGCAGCGCATGTGGAACGCGCTCAGTTTCCTCTCCTGTTGTGAGCGAAGAGTCCATGACTCGCTGCAGTACAGAAGTGTACTCAGGACGCAAGCTCTGTATACCTGGATCTTGGTATGTTCCGTCAGCTTCTTGTTGGACCAGACTCTCTTTGTGAGTCTGGAAAACGTGGTAGCTGCTTTACCGATGCGCTTGTTTAGCTCGGTATCGAGAGAATGAGTAAAAATAAATTACCAGAAGACCAAAATGATATTCAAAAAGATAAAAGACAATGATATAGAAAGATTGAAAAAATTTGGATTACAAATAACAAAGTAAAATATTTAGGAATTATGATTACTAAAAAGACAACTACACGAATGGAAGACAATTATATTAAATTAATGAAAGAAATACAAAAAGGTTTGGAGAAATATAATAAATTTGCATTCTCGGCATCACCTGGCAGGACAAAGTTCCTAACAACACAGTCCTGGAACGAGCTGAAATCCCTAGCATGTATGCACTGCTGAAATAGAGACGCCTGCATTGGCTCGGTCATGTCGTGAGAATGGATGATGGCCGGATCCCAAAGGATCTCCTCTAAGGAGAATTCGTGCAAGGAAAGCGCCCTACAGGTAGACCACAGCTGCGATACAAGGACATCTGCAAGAGGGATCTGAAGGCCTTAGGAGTAGACCTCAACAGGAGGGAAACCCTGGCCTCTGAGCAGCCCGCTTGGAGGCAGGCTGTGCAGCATGGCCTTTCCCAGTTTGAAGAGACACTTGGCCAACAGTCTGAGGCTAAGAGGCAAAGAAGGAAGGCCCACAGCCAGGGAGACAGACCAGGGACAGACTGCACTTGCTCCCGGTGTGGAAGGGATTGTCACTCCTGAATTGGCCATTTCAGCCACACTAGACGCTGTCCCAGAACCACCATTCAGAGCGCGATACCATAGTCTTTTGAGACGGAAGGTTGCCAACAACCCCTAATGAGAAGAATAGCTCTACTGAAAATAAAAATATTACCAAAATTAATGTTTTTATTTCAGACTATTCCGATTATTTTGAAGATAAATGTTTTTGAAGAATTGAATAAAATTACTACAAAATTTGTCTGGCAAGGTAAAAAACCAAGAATAAGACTGAAATTACTTCAAGATGGTAAAAAAGAGCAGGATTTGGATTACCAGACTGGGAGTTATATTACCAAGCAGTAGCCTTAAACTGGATAAAAGACTGGGGATTCATACCAATTCCAAAATTTTAATATTAGAAGCACATGATTTACAAATAGGCTCTTGTTTTATGACAAAATTAAACAGCATGGATATTTTAGACAACACATTTTAAGATCTTTAATTTGGATATGGGAACAGATAAAATACAAAATATACTCTAATTACCCAGATGGATTCAAACTGGATTTTAAAAGACCAAAATAAACCATATAGCAACTTGTTGAATATTAAAGGAGATATTTTAAGTGAGTTAGAAAAGGAAGGAATAAATTTAGATTGGTGGAACGAAATGCAAATAAGAATAAGATTACGAGAAGACCAAAAAATAGGTTTTTATGAGGATATAAATTTCTATAAAATATTTTTGACTGATGAGGGGAAATATATATATAAAAATGTACAATTTTCTCTTTGAGATAAGAATTGAGGATGAGACAGTTAAAGATGCAATGGTGCGCTGGGCAAAAATTTTTGAATATACTGATTGATGACTGGAAACAAATTTGGAATATAAATATTAAGATAACTAAAGTGGTGACTTTTAAAGAGAATTTATATAAAATGTTTTATAGATGGTATTTAACTGCAGAGAAATTAGCAAAAATGTATTCTGGGTCATCAAACAAGTGTTGGAAATGTAAAGAGATTGAGGGAACTTTTTATCATATGTGGTGGACATGCAAAAAAACAAAGAAATATTTGAAAATGATACATAAATTGTTGCAAGATATATTGAATTGTGTATTACCATTCAAACCGGAAATATTCCTTGTAAATGAGACATCAGAAATTAAAGACCAATATAAGAAACACCTTATTGTATATTGCTACAGCGGCAAGAATATTATATGCACAAAAGTGGAAATCTACAGATGTTCTAACTAGAGAAAATTGAATAGATAAAATTTATGAAATAGCAGAAATGGAGGTTTTAACAAAAAGAATGGAAGAGAGAGATTTAGGTAGAGTAAGAGGATATTGGAAGCCTTTTTATTACTGGATATATAATTTTAACCCCCTAGGGGCTGGGGGATAAGAATAGGCCCTCAGTTTGGCTGTACTTGTCGTAAGAGGTGACTAAACAGCCATTGGGTAGATGGGACTCGTCAGCCTGGGAAGGCAGCTCATCTGAGAGAAGGAAAACTCTGATCCCAAACCTCCACTGCCTTGTGGCTATATCCAGTTATGCAAAAGGCTTCAGGAGACAACCTCGAGGCAAAATCCAGAGCCGGAGTCCCTGAGGTAGTTCATGGCTGAACACAGTCACGCTCTGGCAACTCCTGCGATGCCGCTGGAACCAACCGTATTGGCTTCTGCCTTACCATTGGACCATTTCAGTGACGTGGAGAGGGGAGATTTGCTGCATGGGAAACAGTCTATCATCCATATCTACTTTACCCAGGCTTCATGCACTGGAGAGGACACTAACCACCATTCAGAATGCGATACCATAGTCTTCCGAGACTGAAGGATGCCAACTCTAGATAATTTTAGTTAAACAATATTGATTGTCTAGATAAAACATTAATTTTTATACTGACAAATATGTTAGCTTTTGTATTGATGACTATTTTTTTTAGCCGTTTCTGATTTCTTTTTTGGTGGCGTGCATCTTTCCGCAACCCACCTGACCTCACGTCATGACCCACAGTTTGAGAAACCCTGCATTGGGGTAATAGAAGTGCATTGAAAGTGGTTTAAAGCTACACCATGGCTTCCTCATGAGGAAGCTGCTTGAACCATTCACTAATGAGGCTATACTATATCTCCAAAACTAGACGTGATAGGGCAAAACGGATGCCATTTTTGGAATCAGCACCCCAAATTCATATCAAACCACCATAAAGTTTGGGAAAAACTTTTCTGATCCTCAGTTTTGTAGACCTCGGACCTCCCAGAGGCAACCAGAAACCGGAAGTTCTTGACTGCCTCAGGAGTTCTATGAACAGATCCCCATGAATGCTGTGGCTCAACTGTAGTTTGTTTTTTCATCACCCAGGCACCACATTGTGGGAACAATATCTATTAGCAGATAGGGAAAATATGCCGAAAATGCCACTGTGTTGTGCCCCCTGCACCTTTTGCAGCAAAACGTCATGGAAATTGAGCAGAGCACCCCTATCAAGAAGGGTAAACATTGTAAAATGCATAAAGGGGGCAGGGAATCAGTGAGTCAAATAAAGAGGAAGACATGAGGAGGGATGCTGTAGCACATCATAAGAAAATAAGAACAGCCCCACTGGATCAGGCCATAGGTCCATCTAGTCCAGCTTCCTGTATCTCACAGCGGCCCACCAAATGCCCCAGGGAGCACACCAGATAACAAGAGACCTGCAAGGCTTCCTGGGAATTGTAGTTAAGAACATAAGAACAGCCCCACTGGATCAGGCCACAGGCCCATCTAGTCCAGCTTCCTGTATCTCACAGCGGCCCACCAAATGCCCCTGGGAGCACACCAGATAACAAGAGACCTCATTCTGGTGCCCTCCCTTGCACCTGGCATTCTGACATAGCCCATTTCTAAAATCAGGAGGTTGCCCATATATGGCTTGTATATTTGGGGGCTCTCTTTTCACCAGGGAGGGAGGCTCCCATAAGAACATAAGAACAGCCCCACTGGATCAGGCCATAGGCCCATCTAGTCCAGCTTCCTGTATCTCACAGCGGCCCACCAAATGTCCCAAGGAGCACACCAGACAACAAGAGACCTGCATCCTGGTTCCCTGCCCTGCATCTGACAGCCATCTGATTCCTAAAATCAAGAGGTTGCACATAATTAATCTTCACACAAATAGTTACTCCCCACCTAGAGTTTGCTTGCATGTCACTGCAGAGGAACAGCGAAGGCTTCTCCTTGAACTGTGCCCTGCTCTTCATGTTCTGTTTTTCTTCCCAGTTAACTTCGCCGTGGCTCTGGCTGTGTCTTCCTGCTGGCCCTGGGAAACAGCTGCTGTATAATTAGCAGGTGGAACATCTGGTTAGTTTTCCTTCTCAGAAGGTGGTTGAGAAATGAAATTGATGTGACTTAAGTCAGGCAATTGGTCCAGACCGGAAGGTTGAAATTGACTCAGAGAGTGTGAGACGGTTTTGAAGTTCCGTTCTGAGACACCGACTTGAGCCTGTGTACGGCCCTCAAAAGAGTCTCGGTAGGTGTAGTTGAAAATAGTCTATGCTTTTAGAGTGCATATTGTGCATCAATGCAATTACATCTCTGTGCCACAAAAATCCTACGAGTATACACTTAGCTGCCTTCCACTGAGTCAGACATGGATCTGTCTAGCCCATTGTTGTCTCCTCAGATTAGCAACAGCTCTCCAAGGCCTTAAGTAGAGGTGATTTTCCAGCCCCAACCAGTGGTCCTTTTAACTGGAGATGCTGGGGGACTGAATTTGGGGATTTTATGCATGGAAGGTATGTGCTGCAGCAAAGGGTCAGCCTACTTCTGTGATGTGGGTGACCCATGCAAATGAAGTCAATTTTGCATATCTTTGGCTTGGCATAAATCGGAGGGTCAGAGCTTTAAAGGAAGATTCCTAGTACAATTCAGAGGAACTCTTGTTAAAAGGAGTTCAGATATCAGGGCTGGAACATAAGAACAGCCCCACTGGATCAGGCCATAGGCCCATCTAGTCCAGCTTCCTGTATCTCACAGCAGCCCACCAAATGCCCCAGGGAGCACACCAGATAACAAGAGACCTCATCCTGGTGCCCTCCCTTGCATCTGGCATTCTGACATAACCCATTTCTAAAATCAGGAGGTTGTGTATACACATCATGGCTTGTACCCCATAATGGATTTTTCCTCCAGAAACTTGTCCAATCCCCTTTTAAAGGCATCTAGGCTAGACGCCAGCACCACATCCTGTGGCAAGGAGTGCCACAGACCAACCACAAGCTGAGTAAAGAAATATTTTCTTTTGTCTGTCCTAACTCTCCCAACACTCAATTTTAGTGGATGTCCCCTGGTTCTGGTGTTGTGTGAGAGGGAAAAGAGCATCTCTCTATCCACTCCATCGTTCCCATGCATAATTTTGTATGTCTCAATCATGTCCCCCCTCAGGCGCCTCTTTTCTAGGCTGAAGAGGCCCAAACGCCGTAGCCTTTCCTCATAAGGAAGGTGCCCCAGCCCCGTAATCATCTTAGTCGCTCTCTTTTGCACCTTTTCCATTTCCTTATGTCCTGTTTGAGATGTCACGACCAGAACTGGACACAATACTCCAGGTGTGGCCTTACCATAGATTTGTACAATGGCATTATAATATTAGCTGTTTTGTTCTCAATAGCTTTTCTAATGATCCCAAGCATAGAATTGGCCTTCTTCACTGCCGCTGCACACTGGGTCGACGCTTTCATCGACCTGTCCACCACGCTACCCTTGAGGTCCTGGATTTCAGTTTCCTACCTAAGCATCCCTGGAAGCATCTCTGTCTGTGACCCAAGAGAGCCATTTTTAGTCAGAGGGGACCATGGTGGTCTGGATGAGTCAGTGATCTAAGGGCCAAAGTAGAAGTAATGCAGGAAATACATACTTCAATGTCTCAACTTTCTAGAAAACTGAAAAGAAGCTGTGTGTGTGTGTGTGTGTGTGTGTGTGTGTGTGTGTGTGTGTGTATGAGAGAGTGAGGGGGGGAGAGAGACTTTGGATTGAAGGACTGGTGCAGGGAGATGTTAACCATTTCTCCCTATGCCATTTTGTTGGACAAAAGTGTACCTACTGCCTCCCCAATGCTGCAATCAGCCTCCCTTGGGGAAAAAAAATCAGGTATCTGCTTCCCGTCTTTTTTTTCTTTCTCAGTCAGATTAGCAGGAGCTGTGACAAATTTTCAGTTAAGAAAACAGCATGTGTTCTACACTAAATGCCACTGCCCTGATCTAACTTCCCTTCTCCCTGGCTGTTTAAAAATTTTTTTTTAACTTTTTTTAAAAAAAATCTCCAGACAATTTCAAATTTCAAAGAGAGCAACTAAGATGATTACGGGGCTGGGGCACCTTTCTTATGAGGAAAGGCTAGGACATTTGGGCTTCTTCAGCCTAGAAAAGATACGCCTGAGGGGGGACATGATTGAGACATACAAAATTATGCAGGGGATGGACAGAGTGGATAGAGAGATGCTCTTTTCCCTCTCACACAACACCAGAACCAGGGGACATCCACTAAAATTGAGTGTTGGGAGAGTTAGGACAGACAAAAGAAAATATTTCTTTACTCAGCTTGTGGTTGGTCTGTGGCACTCCTTGCCACAGGATGTGGTGCTGGCGTCTAGCCTAGATGCCTTTAAAAGGGGATTGGACAAGTTTCTGGAGGAAAAATCCATTATGGGGTACAAGCCATGATGTGTATACACAACCTCCTGATTTTAGAAATGGGTTATGTCAGAATGCCAGATGCAAGGGAGGGCACCAGGATGAGGTCTCTTGTTATCTGGTGTGCTCCCTGGGGCATTTGGTGGGCCGCTGTGAGATACAGGAAGCTGGACTAGATGGGCCTATGGCCTGATCCAGTGGGGCTGTTCTTATGTTCTTATGTAAATAGATAATGTGTGCTACAAAGAGGGTCTGGAAAGGACATAGCTATTTGCAGTGATGCAAGCAGGATGGATCAACAGATCAGGGATATGCAGTGGGTGGGGAGGCAGATGAGGCAGAGCACCGGAGTCCTTTGAAAAGTGTTGCTGCCGTGTAAGGCGCACAAGCATTCACAACCCACACACAGAGTGCGTAGTTTGTGAGTCCTTAAGAGCCTCACACAGTGGCGACGCTTTTTGAAGGACTAAGGTGGGCAGACTCTGCCTCCCCTGCCTCGCCTTCCCACCGCACATCCCTGCAACAGATCAACACACTGATAATGCTATCTTTTAAAAAAAAATGTTCAGTATCTGAACACCTTATTATAAAGCTTTTGGAGTGGCTTCCAAACCACCAATTCCCCAAAATAAATGACAGGGAGCCCAGCCACCTCGGCTGCTAGAGCTGCAGGGAATATTCCGAGTGAAGCTATTATCCTACAGCTGTCATAAATCTTAATATCTTAAGGGGCTGTCAAACTTATTTTGCCCATTAATTCAGACTTCATAATAACAATTAGTCATTTGTGAAATTACAGCGCATAATTTGTTAGTTCATGAATTTGCAATTTGTAGCTTGCAATTAGTGCTCAGTTTTGTCTGGCGAGGATCCAGGGAGCCCAGGGGTTTCAGAATGCCCAATGGGATGCTTAACTCTTACTTCTTTGAACAGATGACTACCCCTCCCTTGCCCCCCACACTGCCATTATTGCAGAATCTTTTTGGAAAGTCCACTAAGTGTAAAAAGCAGGTTGTAGCATGGAGAGTTGATGTTTGGGAAACATGAACCTAAAGCCTCCTTGGTCAGGCAGGACCATGAGAAAAAGCAGCAAGATACTAGTAAGTAACCTGCAAATAACAGGATGCAGAGAGCAGACAATTCAGGATCACCACAAAGTAATTATTCACCATCATCAAAGTTTCTAGCAGGTGATGAAAATTCTTTGACAAGCAGTCCTAGAACTGATAAGAAAAATTGACTTGTATGGTCTAGAAGAGATGGTTATCTGGGAACCAGATGGTGCCAGATCTGCCACGGTGCAAGTTTCTCCCTGTGTTGGCCTGCCAAACTACTAAGTGTTTTATGAACCTTTTGCAATGGCAAGCACCGGTGCAGCTTGTGTTTCACTGGCCCACATGCTAATCAGCATTGTGCGCATCAGTAAGACCAGATGTTGCTTCACAAGGCATCCACAGAGCCAGATATCTTCTCTCTGGGAATCTCTACAGGCAGCTTGTATGCAATGCTATGGCCTAATCTCTCCACTAAGTGGTCAGATGATGGCTCTCTTGGGTCCTAGCCATCATCTGACCACTTAGTGGAGAGATTAGGCCATAGCATTGCATACAAGCTGTGGATGCCTTGTGAAGCAACATCTGGTCTTACTGATGCGCACAATGCTGATTAGCATGTGGGCCAGTGAAACACAAGCTGCACCGGTGCTTGCCATTGCAAAAGGTTCATAAAACACTTAGTAGTTTGGCAGGCCAACACAGGGAGAAACTTGCACCGTGGCAGATCTGGCACAGATCCAAGTAGGCCCATTGGGGACGATGGTGTGGTGGAAGTACATCCTTTTCTGCCATGGCATGGTCTTTTGTAGGCCGATAGTGAGCAGCAGTGGCCACTCTGATACTCCTGCACTCTACGGATTGGCTAAGGGTAGGATTGGGCTGTTACTGTTTCACAGGGATGCCATCGACTTACATGGTTGATCACATTTACTTTTCAAGTGTAGACTTGAAGTATGCTGTGTCTTCAATTTTAATCCAGAGAAAGTGTCCCCAATATGAAAAGTTCATATGAAATATGAAAAGTCTTGGGAACAATGAGCAAGGAAAATGCCATTTCTTTGTGCCCACTTAACAGTGATTAATAGAGTCAGGCTGCCTTCTTGCACATTAGTATGAAGTCGTGCTTCACTTCTGATTGATGACTTCAGCTGGTTGAAACTCACATTTAAACATTTGACTTTGATTAATGTGCAAACAAAGTAGATGAAAACTGAAAGCTTCTCCAGAGTTTTTAAAATGATGTGCATTTAAATTAAGGCATTGGAGATACCAAATATTGTAGAGACTAATTTCTCTAAATAGGTTAAGAAGGTAGCCAGAATCAGGGCATTTCACACATTGTACTTCACCAGTCCCAGATTATTTTTTTGCCCAAGTGTGCTTTAATATTCACAAATCTTGTACAACTGCTTAAAATTTGTATGTCAGACTGCATGTTCTCTAAAAGTCAATTAACAGTATCCAAATTTCTTGAAATTTGTTCAGTTTGAATCATTGTCTTCCTAGTTCAAATGTAATGAGTTGTCTTTTCTGCTGCTTCTCAAGCCTTTCAAGCAACTTCTCAAGCCTTCTCAAGCAAATTTTTTATACCTGGTAGAAAAATGCTTTCCACACATGGAGCATGACAGTCTAGTTCAGGGGTGTCAAACTCATTTCATACAGTGGACCAAGTAGTTTTCTGTGAAGCGATGCTTTAGCGGAAGTAGCACTGTTGAAAGGGCCACATGAAAAGGCCACATGTGGCCACATGAAAAGGCCATATGAAAATTGGGCCCTTCCAGTGCTCCAGCAGCATCTCCCTCTACCCCTCTTGGTCTGCCTCTTTCTCTGTTCTGTTCCTTGCCTCGTTCCACTTCTCGTTCCACTCTCCCTCCAAGAGTCTTGGAGGCCTCGTTCCACTTCTCCCTCCAAGAGTCTTGGCAGAAGTGGCACTAATGAAAGGGCAGCGCTGAGTGAACACATTTATCATGTGGGTCAGATAAAGAGTTATTGAGGGCCACATCCAGCCCATGGGCCTTATGTTTGATACCCGGGTCTAGTTGCTACCAACAAATGATCACATACTAGGGCAAAGTTGTTAATAAACCCCCAAGATAACCTGTCATCAAAATATAATGTTCAAGATCTTGGTCCCAAAGATTCAGATTTTGGGGCAGCTCCATCACATATCTTCCTATTCCCCTTTAAATCTACACTCTTCCCAACAAAGTCCCAGTTTCCAGATTTGTTATTTTGTCCAGTCCCATGGAGGTGGCACCAAAAAAGTGGCACCCAGATGAGAAGGAAAGAAAAGGCTGTGGGGGCACCATGACATTGATAAGTTTGGGAACCACTGGCTTAGGCTCTAGATCAATCAGCAGCAGTGGAACGCCACTGTTGATTGAGGATCTCCCCACTGCCAGCCCTCTTCTCATCCAGCTTGGCACCATTCTTCTGCCCTATGCCAGTTTGGGATCTGCTGGTCACCTTGGGATCACCTTGGGACTGAGTGAGGATTTTGCCCAGCTACTAACATTGTCCTATTAGTGGCTGCTTTTTGCCTACTCTGAACAGGTTATTGGCTGGGCTAATGATCCTGGATATTGAAATCAATGAAAGTGGTCCATTTCATAGCAAAGCTAATCTTGTCTTATGCTATTTGTGGGGATACCAAGGACATGGGTTCCTAATTGTTATCCATATAAAAATGCAAACGGAACCTGCCAAATCTACCTTTAATTTTGGGTTTCTAGTGGCATTTTGGGGGGGGGGGGTGCGGGAATGCAGGCCACACTGGGTGATGCGCACACGGTGGGGGGGGATGATGACACACCACTAGTAGCCAAAAATTTTTTAAATCTTGGTATTTCTGAATAATACCATCATGTTATATATCATTTGATGAATGCAGTGAAATATCTCTATTCTATCAAAAGTTATAGCCAAAAAATCAGTGGGGCAGTTCTGACTTACGTTCACCAATTATTTATAAACCACAGAAATATTTCCTTGTTTTCCTGGGTTCAGTAGAATTAGTGATTTAAATTCTGTGAGAGCTCTAATTGAATTATGATGGTCTTTGGCCTAAAGCACCTGGTGGCAATCACTGACTATACCATAGTCTCCTTACCATAGATCCATCACTTGTATTGGGCTATTTGAAATCCATTGTTCAAAATACCCAAATTAGTTTGTCAGAATCTGAATTATTTTCAACCCTTTGCTAAGGTAATAGATCCAGAGCTAATGATTACATAGTTACTTGCAGATATTTCAGCACAGAGCTCTTTGGACCACAGCAAATATTGCAGTTTCCCCAAAATGTGCTCAAACACCATCTGTGTGCAGTTCTTCACTTCTTCTTCACATGGTGCACAGTTGGCACCATGGCCAATCCCAGCCTTCTGACAAGCAGACCCTGGACAATTGTATTTCTTGCACTCACTGTTGAGATTTCAGTGCTCTGGAATGAAGCAGCTTCTCTGGGTTGTTCTAAACTTCAGGTTTTGCAAAATGCCTAATGCCCAGAAAAGTGTTGGTTTAAGAATACTTGGCTCAGCGGTTGTGCTTTAGCTTGGAAATGGTCACTGGAATCATGGGTTCAAATCGTGTGGTGCTGCGTATCTGAAATTATTGTTCAGCAAATGGAAAAGCTTCTGTTTACACAAAAGGAATAATTTTCAATGATCCTCCTGTTACAATCCCCATATTGCATGCCGTCCCATTCTAGGATACTGCAAGCCCCAGGAACAGATTTTGAGCAGGAGAGGTTCAGCTGGTGCCTGAGGAAGGACATCATTGAGAGCCCAATCCTATCCAGATGCCCCCAGCGCAGCGGCACCAAAATGGCTACTGCTGCATCCTGTGGGGGGCAGTTGCAGAAGTCTCATTTGGGTAAGAAACATATGTTCCTTTACTCGGGGTAAGCCTTTGTGGCACAGAGTTCTGCATACTTGAACCTGCACCTGCAAAATTTTTGGTGCAAGTCTGAGATGACCCAGGACAGTGGATCGGAACTAGAAAGGAGTTAGGATTCAATGGTTGCCACTGCCATTGAAACTGCCCCATTTGCGGACTTGATCCACCCTCCCCCCTGTTGATACCTTGCTGTGCCTTCCTCCATCCCTGTTCTGCCTTCCCCCCACCCCGTTCTGCCTTCCTCACCATCTTACCTCTGTTGGCAGGTCCTCTCCACTGCCCTGGTGGCATAGAGCGAATCCAACAATGTGCAAGTCTGCATGTGGCCAAAGTGCTTTCATGACTACCATCAGGCAGGTGGTGCTAGTGGAATGCTAGTTCTGCTGAGTCCATAGGATTGGGCTGTGGAACATATAAAATTATGCATGGGGTGGACAGAGTGGAGAGAGGGAAGTTCTGTTCCTTCTTGCACAGCACCAAAACGAGGGGACATCCACTGAAATGACTGGCAGGATAGTTAGGGTGTGGTAATGGCACCTTGCCTAGATGCCTTTAAAAGGGAATTGGACAGATATATGGAGGAAAAGCCCATCACAGGTTATGCACAACCTCCGGGTTTTAGAAATAGGCTATCTCTGAGCACTAGATGGAAAGAGTGGCAACACAATACAGATATCTTGTGTTGTGTGCTCCCTGAGGCCTCTGGTGGGCCTCTGTGAGATATAGGAAAATGGACTAGATGGTCCCTTGGCTTGATCCAGCAGGGTTCTTCTTGTGGCTACATAGAGCTGGCATTTGAAGCAAAAGAATCTCACATTCATGGAACATCAGGTTAGGGTACAGCCCATGGTCTGCTGTACTCAGGGGGAGCCAAGCATTGTTATATTTTAAAAGAAGAATCCATATCTTTAAAAGAACTCTTGTTTTCCATGCAGAACATTCCATGCTCAGTCTCTCCGGACTCCAGTTAAAAAAAGGATCTCAGGTTACCCTATCTGAGATTTTGCAGACTCACTGCCAGTCAGAATCAATAATACTGAGCAAGATGGACCAATGGTCTGATGCAGGATGGCAGTTTCATCAAACTAAAACCAAAAAAAGGATTGTTAATAAAAGGCTGCCACCACCATTGCTGTTCAGTGGCAAAGCACATGCTGTACATGCAGAAATTTCCAGATTCAGTCCTTGGCAGCCCCAGAGAAGGATCCCAGGTAGGAGTGTGAAGACTGATTCAGCCCCAGAGAGACCGTGTAGTGAATACTGAACTAGATGGATGGAACCCTGGTCTGACTCAGAATATGGTGACTTTGTCAACCTAGTGGAAAGCCCACTTGCTCTGTGGTCCAGTGGGGAGAAGCATGACAGTTGCAACATCATGGCTTGCCAGTCCTTACATGGGAAAGCTCTTCCCTTCAGGAGGAAAGCTTGCTCTTTTAAATATATGTTGACCCCTGCATCCCCCTCCCCCCAAGAAAGACACCAGGCTGAGATTTTGGGTTGAACTAGGGCCACTTTACTGAATGCAAGGCAAACACAAAATGCAGCAGGGCAATATGGGGAGAAGGGGAGCTAGCCCTCCCTGCGTGCGGGAACCTAAAACTGGGGGAAAACTAATAATCTACCTCCGCTGGGGCTTGAGGGTGAATCAACTGACTCAGGTTGCCACCAGTCGATCGACTGCGTACAGCCTGTCTACATCACCCCCAGAGCGGCAGGGCAGCTGGACTGCAAGGCGAACTATGCAAGCGTGGCCAGACCAGTCAAGGGGGTTTGCCACCCTACCTCTCTGAGCCGGCTAGGCATCGTGTGAGTCATTGTGGCTCACCCCCGACCTTGCTGCCTTGGATGGACATCACCCATCTTGTTTTTGGTGGGCAGCGAGTTGCCCTACCTACCCTGCCCCGCACGCATCACATCAAGTGACCAGTTAAAGGGGGAACCTAACCAAGCCCCATCCCAAAGACAGCAGTTTGGGTTAGTGAAAAAGCTGCCACCCATGGCCAATCAGGGTGGCAGGAAAAAATTCCTACCCAGCCAGCTAGCGATCAGCTAGACTGAGTCAAGGGAGGGTGGACAAGGTCACTGCAGTTCCACAGGGTGAAATTTGCTCATGCAAGCTCAGTCCCCACCTCAGCAAGCAGCGTGGGCCAATGGGAGCCTGCCCCTCACCCTGCCTGCATGAGGCGGGACGGGGCAATGAACCACCAATGCGCAAGCTGCTAACAGCCTTTCTGCTATCACTAGCAAAAGAACACAGCCAGCAGCTGTGAAAAGTTGTGCTTAATGGAAAGAAAAATTTTCTCTTTTTTACATAAATCTCTTTGGTCTCAGCCTGTTGACCCTACAGGCCAAAACATCAGCTTTCCAATAAGCAGGTGGCGGTATTAAAGCGTTGGCAAAACTCCACATTTCAAAAAGATGAGAATGTTAACAGTTCACTACTAGGTTTTCTAAAAAGGTCACAATAAACATTTCTTAAGAGTCTCTCTCTCTCTCTCTCTCTCTCTCTCTCTCTCTCTCTTCCCCCCCCCCCCCCGCTGTTGATATAATGGGGAAGCTTAATGGTGATTGTCATAATCATGAGCAGCCAAATTAAACATGCATATGTAATGCATGACATTTACATAAATGGATTATTAGGTGAAATAGAAATTTCAGACAAGCCCCTTCTCTTTGTGCAAATGCAGAGCCTGCCCTTCTGTTTCCTCCTCCAAGGACTTTGCAAGCAATTGGCTGATAGCCCTATCGGTCTATTTTTGCCCTTGCAGGTACACGCAGATGGAGCAAGGGTTCTTGTTTCAGATTTGTAGTATGGGAGTCCAAGAGATGCCACTGAGAGAAGATTCTGCAAAGTCCAAAAGCTGGGATTGGGATATATTCCAGTCTTGGATATACTCCAGGGCATGTCCCAAAATCTATGTTCCAAAACGTATTTACTCCACATATATACCACAGGTATGCTTCAAAAGCTTCAGGTTCGTAAATATCAATTAAAGACCACAGACTCCAATCAATATAACAAAACCAATTCAAAATATTTTCAAAGTACAGTTAACAAATGACAATTGACAATCCACAATTGCTGCAATTTTCAAGGAAGGATTGCAAGCCTAGAATAAAAATCACCCCAAATACTCACCGTATAATTCTATGGACTTAACTGGAGTTTTTCAAGGTTCGCTCTGATTTTGCCTGTTGCTTTCTTCTACAGGGGGGGGCTCCACAGCATTCCACCACCATTGAGAATGTTCTACAGCCTCTTGCTGGACAATACTGGCACTTGGAGCAGGGTCCCAAATGATGACCTAAACCTGTGGAGAGGATCTTGCAGGAAGACACATCCATTGTTCATTGACTGAGTACAGGTAGAGGTATCCAGCTTGGTGTCAGTGCCTGGTATCTCCAACAAGTGGTGGAAAAATCCCTGTCTGAAGACCTGGAGAGTCACTGCTAGCCAATGCAAATAATTCTGAGCTAGATGGACCCGAAGTGTAGCTATGGGGGCGGCAGTGCAGTAAATATTGCAGGTGCTGCAGCACACCATGTAACTGCCCCCCCCCCAGTCCCACTCTCCATTGGAATCATATTTTAAGCATCGTAAAATTTGTCGTAGGAAAGCCTCTGGTTCTTGAAGAACTGGCTTGAAATAAGCTGAGCTACTTCCCCCCCAAAAAATGTTTGGCTACCAAGCAAGACTGATGGACTGCATTTGGCTTTGTGGCTTGCCAGTTGTGCAGGCCTATGGTCAAGTTTTAGCTGATTACATTTAAATTATACAGGGAATATTTATTTGCCTTCAAATTTGTCACCACGGCCCCCTTCCCAGGTGTTCAGGAATGATCAGGCATCATGCCGAGTTCTTATGGCCACCCTGGTTTATTTTACAGGCATACATTCACAACGATTGTCAGACCCTATTTATGGATGTGAAGATTTAATAACTGAGTAATCAAACCATGTGTCTACATAGCTTTAAACCTCATTAATTTGGGTAATGTAATTAAGACACAATTGGTGCCCTGTCAGTTCTAAATTATGTACTGATAGAAGGTGGAAGACCAACCCTGGTGGATTGTGGGTGGAAGACAGAAACATTTCAGAGTCTGATCTTCAACTGGGACTATGGGGCAGAAAGGAATTTGCATTTCTTAGCTGACAAGAGGTCTCTGTGAAATAAGCATCCTCAGATTTGTCTCATAGAATTAGGTCTGGGGTGACAAACTAGGCTTGACTTGAGCGACGTCCGTCCAAGGTTCAGCACTACTGTATGAAATAATAGAGTCTGAGATCAGATTCAGGACTCACGTTTTACTCAAGTAACAAGTATTCCATTGTCTTGTTATTTATATGACTGGTGAAACACCCATCATTATTTATATATATTTTTTTTGTTTAAAGCATTATAGCTCATCCTGCTGTTACCTGCCCCCCCCCCCAATAAATAAATAAATAAATCCACAACTTTGCATTTCTCCACACATAGAAACAATAGCATACAGCTATGGTATGGTTTTGTTGGATTTGTTTGGTGACATTTAAGGTGTTTTAGGGCCCAATCCAAAGCCAAGCAGCACATTCTCCCACATGCTGCCCTGGTAACTACTGTCGCAAATGTGCTGTAGGGCACATCACAGCAGCCAGGAGAGAAACAGTGCCAGCGGAGAAGCCAGCACCAATTGGTTCTGGCCTCTGCACCAGTGGGATGACCACCAGAAGCCTACGGTGCTGAGTATTCCCCTGATGGGTGGGGAGGTGTTTCAGGGTGGGTAGGTGGAAAAACCGGGCAGGGGGAGGGCGGCCTGGGGTGATTCAGACCAGGGACGGGGACTGGGATAATGCAGCGGCAACCCCTATTCCCCTTTCTGGGTCTCAGAGCCATACGTGGGTCTCTTTGTTTCTGCGCCAGCTAAATAGCTGGCACAAATCTGAGTAGACCCACAGGGGTTGCTGGGGCCTGACAAGGGGTAAGGGAGACCTCCAGGTGCCTCCTTGGGCACATGGGATACAGTGGTGGCAGTTTCAGTGCCCTGTACCACAGGGAAGCAGCCAACATAGGACTGGGTTGTTTGGTTTGTTACTGATTTTGATACTGTACGCCATTTTAAGAACAGCGTATGACAAAAACACTAGGAAAAAAAAAAAAGCTGGAAAAAGCAGCATCATTAAAAGCAATATCAGGAAGACCAAAAGAAAAGTTGTGTGGAAGAAGGGAGCTAAAACAGAACCATGTGAAGGGAGGTGCCCCATTAAGTGTGCCCTATTTTCTCTGCCCAGTTCCCTCCACTGTGGCTCCTACTCATCTCTCCTGCTGTTTCCTCTACCGAAGCCCAAATCTGGAAAACTGCAGTGAAACCGACATCCACAGCTCATCCCCGCAAGCACGGCATATTATAGCTCCAAACACCTGACTTTTCCCCAGCAATTGGTCCCACAATGTTGGAACCCTAATCTGCAATTACATTTTTAGATCATAAAACAGACCGGGAGGCTGCCATTACCTGCTAATGGCAAACAAAGGCAATGTTTATTCAGAGCAAGCTGGAGTTTTACAGTAAAATACAATCACCTTGGCAGTGATCAGGGGATCAGAAAATTCTTGCTCATCAGGAGTGGAGAAAGTGATTATACCTGACTGGAGTCCTCTCCAGAGGAGAATTCAGCCCACGGAGCTCTAATTAACAAGCGGAGTCAGAGTACTTACAGCACACCTTCCTTGTAATGCTTCCTATTGCCTTCCTATTGCTCCCTTCACAAATGCAGAGCAAAATCCTCTTGCATACCATCCGACTCTCCAGTACTCTGTTATGTATCTTTCCAATCCTTTTTGTTTTTTGTTTTAATTTTTTCTGAGTAGGGTCTTGCAATGATCCAATGCAAAGTTGTGCCCCTCCCACTTTTCAATTTCATATCAGGTCTTCAGAATCCATCACTCAAAATCTATCACTCATTGTTACTTAGTTTAGGAATGCACCGGGAGGGAAGAATGGGGGTTGCACTAGCCATTTCATCTTCTGACCTCCAAGCAATCAGTTGAGGGTGTGAATTGAGCCTACATTTGTGCACATACCAGCTTGTTCCATGTGATGGAACATGTACAAGGCAGAGTTTTTGATTGCACATACTCAGCCATGCATAGGATCTCTTCAGATCATTGGCTGAAACAAGCCATAGTCAGGCATAGAGCAACAGGTACGAACATGCTCCCCCTCCCCATGTTCATTATACAAAAGAATATAAGAAGAGCCCCACTGGATCAGGCCAAAGTCCCATCTAGTCTAGCTTCCTGTATCTCATGGTGGCCTCCCAGAGATCTCAGGGAGCACACAAGACAACAAAAGACCTGCATCCTAGTGCCGTCTCCTGCATCTGGCATTCTGAGTCAGCCTACTTCTAAAACCAAGAGGTTGCTCATCTGAATGTTGTGGTTTCTTGAAAGATAGAAACCTTCTTTCAAATTGTAAAAATCCCTATGGGGATTTAAAAATTGCCTGCCTATGTAAACCGCCTTGATTATTATTATTTATTTTGCTCCTACCCATCATGGCTTGTAACTGTGATGGACTTTTCTTCCAGAAATCTGTGCAATCCCCTTTGCATCTGGGCCAAACACAATCACCACATCCTGTGGCAAGGAGTTTCACAGATCAATTACACACACAGGCTTCCCTGGCAGCAGTGGGTGCCATAGGGGACGCAGAGCAGGGCACTGCCCCACGACCCACAGTAACCTGCCGCACGTACAGTACAGTTTGTTGAAATCAGCTGGAATAACAGAGGATTTTATTCCAGAAATAAATATTTTAGCCATCCCAGAGCGCTCTTATTCCAAAGTCTTTTTTTGTGTTGTGACTTGAGAGTTTTAAATGTCATGCGTACAATGAATAATTCAGAGCAGACCATATTTCAAAGAGCAGCAATTGTTGCAATCCACAATTGTTGAGGTATTGTGTAATGCCTTCTTTACAAATCTTGCTACAATTGACACAAATTCAAGACTTTATTGGTTTACTTGCAGTTGTCTCTAAGTATCTGAAGTGCTGTCATACAGAAGATGGGAGGGGAACTTACTCTCAACGGCTCCAGAAGGCAGGAGCACTGAGTTGAAACTGCAGGGAAGTAGATTTAGGCTAGATGTGAAGACAAATTTCCTAATTGTACACACTGTCAATCACTGGAACAGTCTGCTTCATGCAGTAGTGTTGTCCCTGTTGGAAGTTTTCTTGCAGAACCTGGGTGACCACCTGTCAGTGATGCTGTAGCTGTTGCCTGCACTGAGCAGAGAAATGGACTAGATGGTCCCAGATCCCTTCCAAATCCAGCCTCCCATCATTCTATATTGCTTTCCAGCTTAACCACAGGAATATTACCAAGAGTGACATTTAACGTGGAACTTACAGGGTACCACCTCATTAGGTAAAACACCCAAGAAGCTTGACAAGACAGGCCAAATTTCTTTGATGGGTTTTTCAGCTCTCTAAACAAAAAGAAAAAGTCAGGTATCTGCCCCAAGAAGCATGCAGTGACAAAGCATACAGGTGGGACCTCGGTATCCACTGATTTGACTTACCACTGATACAGAGGTCCACTTTTAAATTGTAATAAGGAGAAAAAGCACCAAAATCCCTGTTAAATAATTATTTATTTCCATTAGATTCCATTATTCACCCCATCTAGTGACTGAATGCAGTGTAGCGTCTATACAATGCACTCTCATGCAACAATAGAGGAGCAAGAAACTATGAAGTGGGTCTTTAAAGCTATTTTTCCACTGATTTGGTATCCACTGATTGCCACACCCTTGCACCCGACATTCTCAGGTGCAAAGTACCTGCTTCCAGGTGTCATTCCGAGCCTTGATACCTACATCCAACAGGCAGGAGCTGTGAAGGAAGGTGATAGGAAGTCTCACTCCCATTTTGTTTTTTCTTCTCCCTTTTTCACATCCAGAGGGAAGGAGAGATGCCAGGGCAGATGGGTGCATTGGGCTAATTGATTTAAATGTGCCTCCCTCTCTATCCCTATAACTCAGGACAAATATTAATGTGAATAAAAACTATGGGGTAGTCACCTTAGACTGCACAGACACAATCTGGCGACTGTGACTATAGCCACCTGGCACTCAAGACAGTTGTGGACCTGGCCCCACAACTCAGGGTAAAGGACCACAATATGCCGTCATCCCCCCTGCAGCACATCACCCCCAGGAGATACTTACCTCCAGTAGGGGGAGGTAATGTCGCTTCGTGCAACATTCCTGGGCACTCCAAAAGCCTTCTGAGGTCTTTGGAGCACCATTCTTATGAAAACCGAAGTACTGTTTAAAGGTGCTCCAGAGACCTCAGAAGGCTTTTGGAACACCTGTGGACACTGTTCTGGGTTTCGCCTGCCCATGGAAAGGCTCCAGAGTGTAGGCGGAGGCGACAGTGTGGCGTGGTGGACAGAGGCAGCTATGGCGCCTAGGGCTTTTGCCCTGCCCTGACCTCCCCCAGGACCACCACTGACTCAAGCTCCTCCTCTCCCCTAGCATCAATGGGTGGAGTTTCCTCATCACACACAAAAGACATACAAAATTATGTACATGTTGAACAGAGTGAATAAAGAGATGCTCTTTACACTCTCACACAACACCAGAACCAGGGGACATCCACTAAAGTTCAGTGCTGGGAGAGTTAGAAATTTTTTTTTACCCAGTGTGCAATATGCCTGTGGAACTCTTTGCCACAGGATGTGGTGATGGCACAGCACAGATTTCTAGAAGAAAAGTTCATCACAGGTTACAAGCCATGATGGGTCTGTGCAACCTCCTGATTTTAGAAATAGGTTAAGTATCCACAGGCCAGATGCTAGGGAGAGGCAGTAGGATGCAGGTATCTTGTGGTCTTGTGAGCTCTCTGAGGCGTCTGGAGGGCCACCATGAGATACAGGAAGCTGGACTAGCTGGACCTTTGACCTGATCCAGCAGGACTCTTCTTATGTTCTAATCACTGACGTGGTGGCTTCTCCTTCTGACCCATCTTCTGTCTGCCCTCTGTAGTGGGGGCTGTTTGGGGTCTGCTGCTCACATGAGTACCCTTGAGAAGGTTGCTCCTTCCAACACACATCAGAGATCAGGCCTGCACAACTTTCAATCAAACAGGCTAAATACTGCAGCCTGGCAACCATTCTTGTGACCCACCAATTCTATATTCTATAGATTCTTATTTTTGAAGGCCCAAACAGGGCAGAGGTTTATTTGTCACTATTCTGAACAAACTGTCAAGGCTGACTTTGTCTCATCATGAGTGCAATTGTGGAATTGGGCCTTCTGGGTGGATCCCCTGCCTCTTCTGATGAGACATTATCTCCCAACAAACCTGAGTGGGAAATGTGTTGAATACTTAATGAGCCCCTAGGGGCTTTTGTTGCAGTGGGAATTGAATGCTGGATAATGTCATCCGTCACACTGTTCCGATGAAGCACGTTGCCATGCAATATTCATAATGTACCTTGAAGGCTTCAAACCAGATTGAGCCACTTCTATTTCCATCAGCTCATACCCAGGTGTGTTCATTATGTGTTGTCAGCTTGGTAATTTTCTGAGGTCCTTCATACCTTTCCTCTTCCACTATTAGAAGGTGAACCACCTAGGAACACCATCTTGGCAGGATCAGATAAACTTCTAGGGAAGTAATGAAACCAAGGAAACAGTCTGAGCCTCTGTAGGGTACAATTATGGTTTTTGGCCATTTGCTTGATATTACCAACCAGACTTGAGAGTTCAAATGGTGGGGATTGTGCACTTTTGGGTGCAAAGCATTTTTTTTTTTGTCTATGTTTAGGAGGTTAAGCATTCCATATATGTTAAAAAATACATACATACCTATTTTCAACTAACCTTTGCTAAGTAGGAAAAGAAAACTGAATCAAAATGGCGAACAATCAGATTAACATTCATATGATTGCAGAACAAAGGGCACAATCCTAACCAGGTCTGCTTAGAAGTAAGTCCTGTTTTGTTCAATGGGGCTTACTCTCAGGAAAGTGTGGTTAGGATTGCAGCCAAAGAATTATTCAAGCAGAGAGCAACTTTGCTGTTTAGAGACAAAAAGTTGTTTAGGAACAAAAATGATGGAATTGAGAGATGGGGCTTTGAGAAACCACTTGGGAAAAATCTAAAGCACATTATATACTCCCCAACCCCTCCCACTGTTGTGGGTATATTTGCTGGCACAACCCCCAAAGAAACTAAACACATTTTGGTAGATGTTCAAGTAATCATTCCCCCTAACGGGAATAATGTTGATTATTTCTGCCTGAGGGTATAAACACGTTTTTCTAAAGAAAACCTTGACAGAATATAAGAACTGATGCTGAAAAATGGATCTGCTCTCCAACTCTGGCTCCTCTTATTATTGTGGTTATTTCAATTCTGTTCTCATGTTTTTGGAACCAGCAGGAAAAAAAATAATAATAAAGAGCTGTTAACAGAGACCACAAGACACTTGTTAATAAACTCTTTCCAAATTCCTTTTCCACCTACAAATATATGTAGATATCAAGTGAGGAAAGGAGCATGGATGCCTGATCTATATTTGTATGTTTCAGAAATTGGTTTGAAATTGAATGCCATCACCATTTGTGCTCTACGAGGCAGCTTTTGAAAGTAGCCTAGAAGCTCCAAATTTGCTCTAGATTTTGCTTTGGTGTAGTTTTGATGTTCCCCTGGGGGCTGGGGATAAGAATAGGCCCTCAGTTTGGCTGTACTTGTCGTAAGAGGCAACTAAACAGCCACCGGGTAGATGGGACTCGTCAGCCTGGGAAGGCAGCTCATCTGAGAGAAGGAAATCTCTGATCCCAAACCTCCACTGCCTTGTGGCTACATCCAGCTATGGAAAAGGCTTCAGGAGTCAACCTCGAGGCAAAATCCGGAGCCGGAGTCCCTGAGGCAGTTCATGGCCGAACACAGTCACGTTCTGGCAACTCCTGCGACGCCGCTGGAACCAACAGTATTGGCTTCTGCCTTTCCATTGGGTCATTTCAGCGACGTGGAGAGGGGGGATTTGCTGCATGGGTAACAGTCTGTCCTCCATATCTACTTTACCCAGGCTTCGCGCACTGGAAAGGACACTCTGTTCCAGAACCACTTTTCAGAGTGCGATACCATAGGCTTCCAAGACTGAAGGATGCCAATGAATGAGTTTGGATGGCATGTTTAGAATATATCCTATCAAGATTGCAGAAATTTAGACTTGAGGACTCAGTGTGTTGAGGTCTGCACATGCCTTTTTTAGGGTCACAAGGTGGGAAACACGGTCCACACAAAAGCTGAGCATGCAGTTAACCATTTCTGCCCAACCCACATTTGACCCTGACTGCATATTGGCAACTTTGGGTGTGAATGGCTTAATGCATGTGCTTAGCTCTCCCACTGAAATCAGAGTGACACTGGAGGGCTTAACATCGGTCAGAACTCTCTCGTGGTAACTTGCCCGGATACAACATCTTTACGAACAAAACAATCCAGAGAACTCCCAAACTCTAATGAATTTCCAACTGATTTTAGAGGGAGAAACTCAAACTGATTTTGGGTGCCTAACAAATGGATGAGCCAGTTATTGCATAGATGGATCAGATTTCTGAACCGGAAACCAGAATTGTTGCATGTTTTTCCTCCAATGCATTCAACTATGGGAAAACCCCAGACAGTATTCCTTTTGGACAGAGGGCAAAAAATGGTAGCAGCAGTAATAGTAGCAGCAGGCATCTCTGGCTTGAGGCTACCAGTGGGGGCATAATTTCAGAAATGTTCTGGGAAAGTAAGAATTCTAGCCTCACTAGAGATCCTGTTTGGTGCCATTGTTTCCAAAGTTTATTGTAGGGCTGGCCAAGTGTTCCCTGCAGGCTATGAGAGGAGAGCATTTCAACCATCTGTTCAGAGATGAGGACATGAATTGTGGAGGGGGGGCAAACATTAACCATGGTTGCAGTAGCTCTCTACCAGTAGCCACCAGCCAATCTGCTAGATGCCATTTCTCTCTCTCTCCCCCCCCCCCCAATAACTCTCTTGGCACAAGAATATGTCATGATACAGCATCAAATACATAATATTATAGAAAAAAATGGCAATGCCAGGAGGTGCATGTTAGCTCTGTGTTCTGAGAGAGCCAGAAACACAGCTAACGAATTGGTTCAGGGACAGGTGCAGGCTGCTGAGTCAGCTGAATCAACCAGCACCTGTGACTGCCACACTCTGGGTGTAACCAAGACTACACTGTCCAAACTACTTAAGGGTTAGTATGCTGAACCTCCAGTGCAGCAGTAGGAGTGTAGTTGGAGACAACTGTGGAACGGCTGCCAGAGACTGCGGAGGCTGGATATATGCATGTATATGTTACTGACCGTGGACTGAACTTTGACTGTGTATTGTGGGAAGCTGATTTGGATTTGTTATCACTGGACTGCTTGCTCATCGTGCTGACTTGGACTGTTTACTGATTACTCTACTTGTGGTATCCCTTGCTCTAAAATACATCTGCTGCATTTAAAGTACTCTGCTGTGTATGCTGTTTTGTGCACCCTGCTCACACTGGGAAGAAACCAAGGTTCCACCACCACCACTATATCCTCCTTAACCTTAACAGTGCACACTGTAAAGGCAGCAGTGGCAGCAAAAGGTCCCTCTAACGCCCCATTTCACCTCCCAAGCTCCAAAACTTCAGTTTCTCAATTGAGATTATAGCTATTCCCCCACACGTCGCAGCTGCTTCCTCCAGAACAAATTAGCAGAATCAGTGAACCTACCACTCATGAATCTTGCCGTCAACAGATGATGTCACAGTTGTACAGAACTAATCAGGCTGGGTGATGAGATGACATCACTGAAGGCAGTTGAGGCAACTGAGGTCAATGAACAAAAAAGTGAATGCTGGAAAAGTTGGCCAAGTTTATTTTATTTTATTGGCACTGCTAAAAGTATTCATGAAAAAAATATGAGTGGTTTGGCCCAGCTTTCATACTAATTTTGACATTTTTTTTAAAGGAGCTTCATTGCAAGCATTTATAGAAATTCGGAACAGCTCAGAGCAGTGGTGTAACTAGAGTGGTGTATAACTATGTTTTGCTCCCACCACCCGGAATGGTTTCGAAGGGGAGGGAGAGGGGCTGCTTGTGTGGCGTGTTCAGGCACCTGCAAAATTTAGTGCTTTGCACCCCCTTTAGCTATGCCACTGGCTCAGAGACATGAAGTCATTTCATTCACAGACTCCAATTCTGTTGCCTACAGGAAACTTTTCACCAAAGTTTTAAAAAGTCCACTTCTGCCATTCCCTATTAAGCCAAGAAGTAGGGATGTGGATATCTTGGATGAAAGACGAGGCGTGCTGTGCCTAAGCCATTTAAAAAAGATTGCCTTATTCCAAAGGGAAAACATTTGCACCTGCCTAACTCCTTGGATGTTCATTTCTTCTTGTTAGTTGAGAAACAGCTTGCTGGAAGCCTTTGTTTGCCTGTAAATCCAAGCTATTGAGTAGGCTTGAGGAATTTCTCAGTGGGTTCTTCTGACCTCAGCACTTTCTCCGACTAAGTTTGTCTTCCTCTAAACAACACATGGCACCTTCACAATGAGAAAAACCTGATGTGACTGCTGAGTTGGCTTTTAGTGTCCATTCAAGCACATTTAACATCTGCTGGAACAGTCCAGGCATGTAGACTCCAGCCACTCCATCTGCCCTTGTTAGCAAATGGTGGAGCAGGTAATTGTGCGAGGGAGCAGAGGTGCTTGCAAGCTGGTGCAAGTCCTCGTGAATCCAGGAAGGTGGGGGACCAGATAGCAGCTGCCGCTGATTCAGAATCCACTCCTTTTGTGGGATCTTTTGATCCAGCATCCAGGACTATAGCTGGGATCCAAAGAACCACACATGGGGTGCTAAAATGCTGCCCCAAATGCTGAATAACTTTCCCAAACTGCTCATGCACGTGTGTAATTGCTTAGGGTGTCTACACAAGAAGGCCTGAATCCATACATTAATCACAAAATCATAACAGCGTTGGAAAGAACCTTGGAGGTCGTCTAGTCCAGGGGTCTCCAAACCTCAACCCGGGGGCCAGATGTGGCCCGCAGCAAGCCTCTTTCCAACCTGCGGCCAACCTCTTGTCCCCAGAAAGCCTCTGCCCCACTCAACTGAACATGACCAGAACTGTGCTCTGATTGTGTCTGGAGGGTGTTCTGAGGGCCAGAGAGGTTGAATGAATGAGCCCATTCATTCATTTATTCACTCATCTAAGTTCCATCTCAAATTTATTTAAATTTTATATTTAAATTTTTTTCCAGCCCTCCACACCAAGCCAGATATTTGATGCAGCCCTCTGGCCAAAAAGTTTGGAGACCCCTGGTCTAGTCCAACACACTGCCCAGTACAAGCAACTGCTACAGGACCTCTAAGAGGTCCATCTCTTTCTAACCCTCCAACCAAGGAGGGCCCACTACTGCATGAGGAAGACTGTTCCAGCACTAGACAGCTCTTAACAGTTAGGAAATTCTTTGTTAAGTCTAGCCTAAATGTTCTTCCCTGTGGTTTCAGTTCACTGGTTCTGGTCCTGCCCTCAGGAGCCACAGAGATTAAGGGCCCAATTCTATCCAACTTTCCAGCACTGATGCAGCCATGCCAATGGGGTAGTCATGGGGGCTTCCTCGAGGCAAGGGAATGTTTGTTCCTGTCCTCTGGCAGAACCGAAGGTGCATCAGCACTGGAAAGTTGGATAGGATTGGGTCCTTAATTTGCCTCTTCTTGTTTCACCTGTACCTTCCAGCCTCCTGCCCTCTCTGACAACAGGAAAGTTCTGCCAAGAGAAAGTTCCTGCTTTCCAAAGCTGTCTGTTCAAACATCTTCTCCCATCCTTACTCTTCCATCGCTGCCAACCCTGCCCAGTCCTCCATCACTTTCCTACAATGTCTTCCTCCCCTTGTGTTTAGATTGGGAAGTTGCATCACTGAAGGGTCAGAGCACACAGTGGTGAAGTTAAGGGATCTGGTATCCAGGGGCACAAACATTTTTAACACCCCCCTGGGGTGTTAAACACACCCAGGGGCCAGATACCCAGAACACCCCTCGGGTCCACAGGGATGGATGGGTGCATGGCCTACCCAAGCCTTAGAAGCCCTCAGAAATCCTGCCAGAGGCCTTAGAAAGGCACTTTCAGTTTTCACTAAAATTGGAAATGGCTTTCTAAGGCCTCCGGCAAGTCTTCTAAAGCTACCCAAGTCTCAGGGAGGTTGTGCATGGCCTCCCTGGTCCTCAGAAGGCCTGCTGGAGGCCCCCACCTGCCTTGGGATCTGCCATTGGGGTGCCAGTTGGCACCCTCTCAAGGCATGATACTGGAGCATTACATTCCCCTGTCCCTCCTATGCCACTGAGAGCACATTGACACTTTCATGGGTGTGCAGCCTTGTAAGCATGGAAGGGAGGGCATGAAGGCAGGGACAGACAAAGTGGGGTAAGAGGACTGTCAAGAATTGCCACTGTTGCAGACTGATCTTGGTGGGAAAGACTCGTATGCTTTACAGATGCCAAGATCCCCCTGAAACCTGTTTCTCGGGGCCGCCCAAATGGTGCTCGCTGGCTGTCTTACTAACCTCTGGGTTGCTTTCTCCCTTGTTTCCTTTTGTTTCCCTTCATGTCAGTCTGTTCCCCCTCGGCTCCCGGCAAAAGGGTTTTGTTGTCAGGTTCAACAGCCATGGAAAACACACAGGGAGGCCAGCAGGCCTGAGAAGCAGAAAAGAAAGCAATTAAGTAGGACCTTGTAACAAGCTCCAATTGTGATGGTGTCGCTACGGAGCCAGCATTTACGGGAGATCAGCTCCTTCAAAATCTCTCACAAATGCAAGAAAGGAAAGCGCTGTTACTGCAGGTCATGTTGTCCATTCTCCAGGGTCAGTGCAGAATGAGTTTCCTACTATATAATCCCCCCCAATCTGTCCAGAACTGTTTTAAATGGTATAAGGGACAAACATTTTCATTGCTTCTCTAGGAAGCCTATTGATTTGTTCCATCAGTGCTCAGGGCGGGATTGTAAACAGTAAAGTGGCAGAAATGTGCAGATGCTGGAATGATACAAAACCAGAGTTGGGGTTCCTTTGTGATTTTTGTGTTGGGCTGGAATCCAGGCTCTCTCCATTCTCATCTGTAATACAAACAGACGTTGGCTCAGTGCACAGCAAGCCAGCTCATCGGTCCGTCCTGTTCCATTTGGTCTACTCTGGCTGGAAAGACCCTCCAGGGGCTCAGGCTGAAGGTTCCTTTTTTCGACTCCGATATTGCCAATCCTTTTAACTGGTGATGCCAAGGCCTGAATCTGGAATTCTATGCCTAATTACAAAGCAGGGGTGCAGATGTGCCTGAAGTGTTGTCTGCCATAAACAGCAGGCTGATAGACGGAAGAGGCCAATGAACCAAAGGCACCGAGACCTGGAAAATGGCACGTTCTCTAATTCCAGACTGGATGTTAGAAATTCTCCTTGTTCATTTAGAACTCAAGGTTGGGATGCAGGGCAGAGCAAACCAGATGAACAAGGAAGGCTGCAACTGGGGCTAGAAGTTCCATCAGCCCAATGGCGAAATGAAACTCTACATGTTATTTGCAAGCGAGGGCACCAGGATGCAGGTCTCTTGTTGTCTTGTGTGCTCCCTGGGGCATTTGTTGGGCCACTGTGAGATACGGAAAGCTGGACTAGATGGCTCTATGGCCTGATCCAGCAGGGCTCTTTTTTATGTTCTTAACAAGGGGAAGTTCCCTGGGACATTTTTTTGAGAATTTTGCTCTTTACACTCTCACATAACACCAGAACCAGGGGACATCCACTAAAATTGAGTGTTGGGAGAGTTAGAACAGACAAAAGAAAATATTTCTTTACTCAGCGTGTGGTTGGTCTGTGGAACTCCTTGCCACAGGATGTGGTGATGGCGTCTGACCTGGACGCCTTTCAAAGGGGATTGGACAAGTTTCTGGAGGAAAAATCCATGATGGGTTACAAGCCATGATGAATATGTGCAACCTCCTGATTTTAGAAATGGGCTATGTCAGATGCAAGGGAGGGCACCAGGATGCAGGTCTCTCGTTATCAGGTGTGCTCCCTGGGGCCTTTGGTGGGCCATTGTGAGATACAGAAAGCTGAACTAGATGGACCTATGGCCTGATCCAGTGGGGCTGTTCTTATGTTCTTATGTAATGTTATTTTGCCCTCACCTGCATCAATAAACACACAAGCCAAGGGATTTTGAAATAGCACTGGGCTACATTTATTGACAAACCAATTATGGATTAAAAACAATCATCCGTGGGTCCTGTCTCACACTTCCCCCCCTCCCCCCAGTGCGGGCAACTAGACTAGATGTGGGCATCTCCTTCCCTTCCAGGTGCTCCCACCCTGACTCAGTAGCTTAGCTACAGGGTGCAGTGCAGTAAGTAATTGCAGGTGCCACAATGCATTGTGCAACTAGCCCCTCCCACTCGCCCTTGGAGCCATTCTGGATAGTGACGGCAACACTGTGCCTGCAATACTTACCGTCCCACACTCTTGTAGCTATTCTATTGCCCTGACTCCAAGTTGTGGGCCACCAATTGATAGCCAAAGCTTATCAAAGCTAAAGCTGAACCGCACCACTTCTCTCAGACCAGTAAGCGTTTGTGCCAGCTCTGCAGTCTGAGTCCAAAGGACTACCAGCAAGCCTCCTTAAGCCAGGACTGGTCTCCTCTCTGGCCCTGCTTATCTCAGGGTGCATATCAAAATCTCTTCACCTACTCCCTAGCCTGCATCATACTTGCCACATTGGGGCAGGGGCTAGCTGGATGCATACAAAGCACACTAAAGTGAGAGGATGCCTGCATCTGCAGCAGTCGCTAAGCCCAGCCACTTGCACAAAGTGCCCAAAAGGTGCTAGGATTGGCTCCCTTGCATCAAGTTATGGAAGGGTAGGGGGAAAATGTCATGATCATTGAGAAGGGGGCAGGAGCAGTCTTCCTGCAGGGACTGCTTGGGCTTGAAATTCCAATTCTGGCATGGAAAACAAAACCTTGTGAGCTTGGAGTGCCTGCTCCCTCCTCTGATAAGTCAATTGAAAACTTCTGGCTATCCCAACTTATGTTTATGGTTGCCCAAGGGCAAGAGGAAGAAAAATAAGAGGTGGTGACAGCAGACAGAGGGGCCTGAAGCATCATCCTGTTTAGAAAGCATTCAAGAGTTCCTGCAGTAACCAGTAACTGTCAATCAACCCCTGACCTGAGTGAAGACTAGTTTTCTCAGGTCCAGCAAGAAGGCCTTGCCTTACATGGGAAAAAATCTGGAAAGTTCTTTGCGAGAGGCAGATCCAAGGAGGGCACCATTTATGCGTGCCCCCCCACCCCAACTGTCTGCCAGCAGGGAAAGGCGCCGGTTGGACTGGGCAGCAAAATCAGAATGCAAAATCTACCTGCTGGGTAGACCTGGGCTCCCGATTTAACTTAAAGTCTCATTGACCGAGTAGACCTGGGCTCCCACCTGGACTTGGAGTCTAGATCTACCAGCTGGGTAGACCTGGGCGCCCAGCCAATAGCTGCAAGACCAGGCAGGAGCTCAGGTCTAACAGCCCAGTGAACCTCGGTCATGGTGGCCATATATTAAGTCAGGAGTTCAGGTCTTTGTATTGGCAACCTTCAGTCTCGAAAGACTATGGTATCGCGCTCTGAATGGTGGTTCTGGCACAGCGTCTAGTGTGGCTGAAAAGGCCAATCCGGGAGTGACAATCCCTTCCACACCGGGAGCAAGTGCAGTCTGTCCCTGGTCTGTCTCCCTGACTATGGGCCTTCCTTCTTTGCCTCTTAGCCTCAGACTGTTGGCAAAGTGTCTCTTCAAACTGGGAAAGGCCATGCTGCACAGCCTGCCTCCAAGCGGGCCGCTCAGAGGCCAGGGTTTCCCACTTGTTGAGGTCCATCCCTAAGGCCTTCAGATCCTTCTTGCAGATGTCCTTGTATCGCAGCTGTGGTCTACCTGTAGGGCGCTTTCCTTGCACGAGTTCTCCATAGAGGAGATCCTTTGGGATCCGGCCATCATCCATTCTCACAACATGACCAAGCCAACGCAGGCGTCTCTGTTTCAGCAGTGAATACATGCTAGGAGTTCAGGTCTACCAGCAGCTAAATCTGGGTTCCAAGTCCAGGCTGGAGAGCAGGTCTACCTGCTCAGCGAACCTTGGCCACAGAGGCCATCAAGTTCAACCTGGAGCCCAGGTCTACCCTCCTAGCTGACCTGGAATCTGGAGTTGTTAGTGATTATGTCCCCCAACACAAACACTGGATCTGCCCCTGCTTTGCAAGGTCCAGAAAAACACCCTCAGGTCCAGCCTGAGGAGTAAATAGAGTGGCAGACCTTGAAGAGAGCTGAACTACAGTTTTAAAGAACTGGAACACCATCTTGAAGGAAAGACCCTGAGATCCAGCTTTTGATCCAGTCCTTAGGGCTTCTGATATTCTGATTTGCACCCCTCTACTCCAGGGCCTACCTGCTTGTTCTGTAGCTTGTCCCACTGCCCACAGCTGCCTTCCTCTACCTCAAGGCAAACTTCTAGGAGGCAGTAGCTGAGGCGGAAGGAGTCATGTGCAAAGCCCAGGTGGTGTGATCTTTCCCTTGGAATCAAATGCACCCAACTCCGGTCAATTTTCCCTTCATTCTAAAGTGCAGGCATACCCTTATGGTTAGCAGAGGAAATTGTTAAGCTCCTGACTTGCGCAGGCAGCTGACTATGTGGATAGCACAGGATAACACTTCCTTCCCTCAATGATGCTTTCATCAGAGGCGGAGGGGGCCTCGTATCCAATACGGGACATCTGATGAGAAACTCTGATGCTGTTTCTGTCCATCAAACATGGGATCATGTATTGTGGTCAAAGAGTTGCAACAGGTGGGAAAAACACTTTAGGTTGAAATCTGAAACCAAACAGTTCATGGTTACAGAACTGGAATATATTTGCTAATTTAAGTTAGAAGAAGGAATAGATGCTAGATCACCTCAGATCTGCCCTCTTGACATATGGCCATTTCTCCGGCTGCTCATTTTGTGTTCACCTTTCTGCAGAAAAAAGGAACAAGGAACTTAAAAGTGGCCATTCTAACAGTCGTACCATATCCATCTTGTGCTTTTAAGCTTTAAGAACGCCCTTGTGATGAAAATCACAGAAATTGGTTAACTCCACACAGTATTCTGGGCTATTTCAATGTCTAACATAGGCTGGACACTATATTTGTATCAAACCACTGGGGGAAAAATGGGGAAATTAGCTGTGGCTGAAGAGGAGTTAAAAACTAAAGACTGGGAATGTGTGGAAACTCTCTCCCCTGAGAAGAGTTACGTGTGGGATCAAAGCTATTGTTGCTTCCCTCAGAACTCCTTTGATATTTCTCCTGAACAGGAGTCACCTTGTTCAAAATTTCACTTGAGGAGCACTTCAGCTTAGCAGCTTTTGCCTAATGCATGGTGAGTGTCTTCCCAAAACTGCAGACCCCCAAGAAGTCATCCAGTGTGACGGTGAATGGCAGGAGGTCTGGTCTAGAGGGTAGAGCCTCCATTTGCCTGAAGATAACATCCACAAGGTCGCCAGTTCAAGGCCACCGGCACCGTGCGAACTTGAAGCAGCTGACAAGCTGATTCAAGCTATTTCCATCTGCTCTGAGCGTGGGAGGATGGAGGCCAGGATGGAGGCCAGATCAGAATGAAACATCTGTATTTGTTGTGGCTCTTGAAAGATAGAGCCTTCTTTCAATTGTAAAAATCCCTACGGGGATTTAAATTAGCCTGCCTATGTAAACCGCCTTGAATAAAGTCTTGAATAAAGACCAAGAAAGGCGGTATATAAATACCTGTGTTGTTGTTGTTGTTGTTGTTGTTATTATTATTATTATTATTATTATTATTATTATTATTATTATTAAAGGCAACTGAGAAGTGAGCAAAAGTGAGGTGGACATGAAACATTCAAATTCCACCTCTGGTGAAGCTCCAGATGTCGCAAACCATGCTATTATCTTGCTGTCATTGGTTTCATACTGTTGTTTTACCTGTTCTACTGCTTTATGGATTGCTGTTGGCTGCCCTGGGAGAACTAGTTGTAAAGGGGAGGGACAGGGCCGGCCCACCCATGTGGTCAACTGAAGCAGCTGCCATAGGCAGCAGATTTGCAGGGGGTGCCCCATCTCTGTACTCCCCACTTGCCTTCACTAGGAGGAGCCAAGACTTGTACATCTCCTGGTAAGGATGGGGTAGTATCTGGCACACTACTGGGAGTATCCTATACTACTGAGATAGTATACTGCTGGGAAGTACCCAGAGAAGTCTACATATTTTAAACAAATGAGTAAACTAGGCCATTCTTCAGAGATGGGGGAGGGTGTTGTTGAACGTAAGGTGCACCCCAGTCGCAAGGGAGGGCACCAAAATGTGGGTCTCTTGTTTTCTCATGTGCTCCCTGGATCATCTGGTAGGGCCACTGTGAAAAACAGGAAGCTGGACTAGATGAGCCTTTGGTCTGATCCAGATGAGCTCTTCTTATGTTCTTATGTAATGGGCGAGGCTAAAGAGAATAGAACTATCCAATGGGTACAAACTGCAAGAGAAGAGATTCCAGTTGGACATCAGGAAAAAATTCTTGATGGTAAGTGAGGTTCAGTAGTGGAACAGATTGCCAAGGGAGGTGGTGGATTCTTCCTCATTGAAGATCTTCAAGCAGATGCTCAACAGGTGTCTTCTGGGGATGCTCTAGGAGGATTTCCTGCTACAGGCCGGGGGCTGGACTACCTTGTGCGTTCCTTCGAACTCTATGATTCTATGATATTGTTTGTACTTAACATTACTGGTGTAAGTGGGTATTTAAGAGAGAGGTGAGAGGAACACAAGCCCTTTCAAAGGAGAATGCAAAGAGTTATTCCCAAACTATAATGCCATTCCTGAATCTTATCTGTGACTCCTGTGCTGAAGTCACATCTCCAAACACGATCCATGCTCTTGCTGCTAGACTGTAATTATATCTGATCCCAGCACATCTCTGTTCGGGGAGAGGTGAGAATGAGTCCTATTCACTCTAGTCAAATCGCAACCTTGCAAACCACAATGTCGGTTTAATCTCATTTTAATCTTTAATATGTCTTACCTCTGAATTGGCTCAGTGTCAGCAGAAGCTGCATACATCTCTTTGCTGCTATTATTTAGTGTGGAGATCAGTTCACTGGTGAATATGTATTTGCTGGAATTGCAGCTTAGAGGTCAGGTGGCTTTCAAAACATCAGAGACTTGTTCTCTGAAATAACGGGAGGCAAAATCTCGACTTCTAGCTATTTCTAGTTCATAGGGAACAGTAAAACTATAACAGTTCAGTAGAACATGGACTACTGGTACCAGGAATATACTGGATTTTTGCTGGTGCAATTTTCTGGGCAGAAGGGCTCAGTCTGTTGGCCAGAGAAGTTTCAATTATCCACAAAAGGTGTTGACCATTTGGGGGAAATAGTCACATATTTGGGGGAGGCAAGTCACGTATCTCAAGGGGATTCAGAGAATGGTTTCTTCAGTAGCAGACGTGCTAGTCTTATGGTTTGATTTAAAAGGACTGCACAAATGAAGGAGCACCTTTGTTTGCAGGGTCCCTGTAGATCAAATCAGAAGGCCGGCACTTTGCCTTTGAAAAAAACTGTGTTTGGAGAAAGGTAAGGAGATGAGTGGTCCACTTTCTGTTTGTTTTTAGTGGGGGGGAGGGGGGAATGGAGCAGGTGGCAGGCTGGAGGGAGACAGTAGTGACTGCAGACTTGGGCAGAAGGTACCCCAAACCTCCCACCCTCTGTCCCCTACAATCTGCTTCTGATGCAACCCACATCACCTCACTTAATGGATAGGCTGCCCCTGGCAAGTACTCCCCTGACTGGGAGTAAGTCCTACTTAGACAATTAAAATCCCCAGTGAACTGGGAAGCTAACCTGGAGGTTCTAGTCACTATTGCTTGCACAGAGAAGAGCAACGAGGATGATCAGAGGGCTGGAGAACAAACCCTGCAAGGGAAGGTTAAGGGTACTTGGTATGTTCAGTCCAGAGATGAGAAGGCTGAGAGGGGATATGTTGGCAACCTTCAGTCTCGAAAGACTATGGTATTGTGCTCTGAATGGTGGTTCTGGCACAGCATCTAGTGTGGCTGAAAAGGCCGATTCGGGAGTGACAATCCCTTCCACACTGGGAGCAAGTGCAGTCTGTCCCTGGTCTGTCTCCCTGGCTGTGGGCCTTCCTTCTTTGCCTCTTTGCCTCAGACTGTTGGCCAAGTGTCTCTTCAAACTGGGAAAGGCCATGCTGCACAGCCTGCCTCCAAGCGGGCCGCTCAGAGGCCAGGGTTTCCCACCTGTTGAGGTCCACTCCTAAGGCCCTCAGATCCCTCTTGCAGATGTCCTTGTATCGCAGCTGTGGTCTACCTGTAGGGCGCTTTCCTTGCACAAGTTCTCCATAGAGGAGATCCTTTGGGATCCGGCCATCATCCATTCTCACGACATGACCGAGCCAACGCAGGCATCTCTGTTTCAGCAGTGCAGACATGCTAGGGATTCCAGCATGTTCCAGGACTGTGTTGTTTGGAACTTTGTCCTGCCAGGTGGTGCCGAGGATGCATCGGAGGCAACGCATGTGGAAAGTTTTCAGTTTCCTCTCCTGATGTGAGCGAAGAGTCCATGACTTGCTGCAGTACAAAAGTGTACTCAGGACGCAAGCTCTGTAGACCTGGATCTAGGGAGGGGATATGACAGCACTCTTAAAATACCTGAAGGGCTGTCAGATGAAAGAAGGGACAAATTTGTTCTCAACTGAGAGCAGAACTGAATCCAATGGGCACAAACTGCAAGAGAAGAGGTGATGGATTCTCCGTCACTGGAGATCTTCAAGCAAAGGCTTGACAGGCCTCTGCTGGAGATGCTGTAAGAAGAGTTCCTGCTACAGGCAGGGAGTTGGACTGGATGACCTTGTGGGTACCTTCCAACTGCATGGTTCTATAATTTCATGATCACGCGGGGTTGGGAGGATTGGTTCAGTAGGGGAATGTCTGTAACCCTGAACCCACAGAGGAAGGGCAGGATAAATCAAGTCATAAATGTAAAATAAATTTAACTCACCAGAACTTGACATGTTTAGTCAAACATGTATAGGACTGTGCTGCGCAACCAATCTCCCAAAGGCTGACTTTTCATTAGAATGCATACCTTGCTTTGCTATTCTTGACCTCAGCTTCCTTCTCACAATTTTGAGTAAGTCAGAAGACCTTCTGGTTTTGTTGCATACAAACTCCATGTGCTTGTGAAGTTAATTATTCACTGGGCCCCAGCACCTTTGACTCCATTGATTTCTGTATCTCATTCTTGATTGTGTCTGGTAAATTCATTCCTTTTTATGGGCATTAAGTACTCTGAATAATTAATATGGTAATTTATGCCATCTGGACAAGCTAAAGGGAAAATATACCCTTAAGGGCACTCTCCCTGGGTTTGTTTAATGTCAAAGCGGTACTTTGATATCCGTCGGAAAAGCCAAGGCTTCTCCTGAACTTCTGCCAAGCATGCAAGGCCTGCAGAGTGGAAAAGAGGAGAACTTCAGCTATCTGTAGTGAGACTTGGTGCTGAGAATATTCAGGGTGCTGAATAGAGTATGTACACGAACATCATGCTGTTGTATGAAGATGTGACTTTATGAGTATGGCCTGGATAATGATGGAGGGCAACATGCACTAATGTATAAGAACAAAAGAAAAGCCCTGCTGGATCAGGCCCAGGGCCTATCTAGTCTAGCTTCCTGTATCTCACAGCAGCCCACCAAATGCCCCAGGGAGCATACACAAGACAAGTGTGGATGATGAAGCAGCTGATGGAGCTCCGATAAGGAATGTGGAGGAGTGTGGACTGTAGGGGAGTCAGCTGACAAGAAATGGATAATATTCTGAGAACCAGCCTAAGGTGTGCCTTGCAGCTGCCTGTAAAGTGCAAGATCTGTAGAACTGATGGAAAGTACAAGAGCTCAGGAGTCAGGATGAGACTGCACTATGAATGGAAACAGCTAGAGAATTCCGGTGGCACGTGAATTAACGCGCCACCGGTGTTTGCCCTGCCTCCGCACGAGGCACAAGAGGGGCCAGCCCTGCAGCCTATTGGCTGGGGGCTAATTGGATTGGGGCCACATGCAGGCTGCACGGGGGAGCCCGCTCAGTCGGGACCAGGCAGCGATCCCCCTCCCGCCCACCCTTTGGCAGTCTGAGACTAGCTGGTCGCCAACTGGGGCCAGATAGGAATTTTTTGCCATGAGCCTAATTGCCACGTTGTTTGGTGGTTTTATCGCCTACCCCGGACTGTGGAGTTAGGGGCGGAGTTGGGCTTTCCATAGGTCTTGTTGGTCACTTGAGGCAGGTGTCATGCAGGTTTTGGGTAGGTAAGGTCATCTTGGTATACACCGCAGGGTGGCAAGGGCCGGGTGGACTTAACGCTTGGTCATGCTGGCATTCCCGGCTGGGTGACGCAGGCTGGATGAACCTCAGCCTGGTGGCAAAGGTGCATCGCAGGTTCGCTTGGGTGGCCTGAGCTAGCCTGCCACCCTGGCCCTTCAGGGTGACAATGAAGGGGGCAGCAGGCTTGTACTGATGCTGCCCAGAGTCGGATGTGGTTGCCCAAATTGTTATAGGGGGATGTAGACGGGCAGCTCCATTTCCCCCATGTAGAACCTGCATGACTTATTTGTTAGGCCCTGTTGCAATCTTAAGTGTATTTAAATAGTTAATAAAGTGGCCCTTTGTACCGTAAACCCTTGCCTGTGTCTTTATTGGGGGGTGCTGGATAAATGGAGGATTCTTTCATAGAATTACACTTGTAAAAGCCCTGTTTGATAAAAATGGAGTTTATGGTCATCGGATCAGACCATTCTGGAGGTGCTGCATTCCCCTCGGCTTGCCCTTTGAAGTAGACCGAGGCACATTCACCTACACATGAGTAAACACATGTGTATTGCTCTGTTTTGGTTTCCACAGAGCTCAGTATATTTTCCTTGTCAGCTACCAGCTTGACAGTATTATTGTCACGACAAGGGTGGCAAGTTTTTCACGACCCACCCAAAATTGGGTTGAAACCCATTGGTGGGTTGCAACACATAGTTTGGGGACTACTGATGTAGTGAGTTCATGGCAGAGGTGAGTTTCAAGCTGCACATGTCCCGGGTTGACCTCAGTTGTTCAGATGCTACACTAGATCAGGTCTGCTACAGAAATGAGTAGAATGCTGAAACAGATTTCAGATCTCCAATACTGAAATCAAATGTTTCAGCAAAAGCTTGGATGATGCCTCCTGTGTCTAGCTGTTCCTTCAGCTTTTGTGCCGGCACAGAAATTTGCCAGCAAATTGGACTCCTGATATTCATCTGGAATTGGTTCAAAGCACAAAGTTTACAACTAACTTCAAACACCTTGGATGCAACTAGAAGACCTTACAGAGTGCAAACCTTCGCTGTGAATCATTTTCTGTGAATCATTTTCTTCAGAGAGAAAAGAGGAAGCGTGAACCAAAAAGACAACCTTCTTCTGGGGATCTTGCGGGTGATCTTCCCCGCTACAAAAATCTTTAGAAAAGCTCTAACAATGATGTATAGCTTCCCATTATCCTTAGACAATGTTGGTTGAGAAAGAATCTTTTTAAGGGGAAGCATCCAGATGCAGCTGGCTCTTCTGGAAACATTTTCAGGCTCAAAATTCTGTTCAGAGTATGGACACTCTCCTTGAGCAATAATTTGTCTCTACCAAAGTTCTCAGTTGAGCTCTGAAAGCCATCACTTCCCATGGGCAATTTTGTGATCTAACTTTCATTTCCCACCGGGCTGCCTGCTGTTCTCGAAGATCCCTGCATCTCCAGTTATCAAAAGACATAATCTGCCCGTTTAGTTGACAGCAGCAATTTCCACATCTGGTACTAATTAACTAACAGCATCTAGAGAGAAGGGTGTGTGTGTGAATGTCTGCAAGTTGCCCATTTGAGAAATGCATGCTGTAACAGAGTCCAAGAACTCTGGAAGGATTCTGAATTGTACCTTCATATCCTCTGCCTATCAAGTGGAGAGGAGGATTTCAATAAGAGTTGCTTGAGTCAACATTGACAGGAGTCTGCAATTCAAATTCAAGCAAGTTGGAGTATGTGACATCGTTAGAGGGAGTGCAAAGCACTAAGTTTTGCAGGGAGCCTTGCCGAAGTGTGCAAGCAAGTGCATAAACCCTTCAGAGTCATTCTGGGAGTGGGGAGCAAAACAGAAGCATTTGCCTTGACTGCCCATGCGCTCCATCCTGCATTCTCCTCTGTTTTGCTTCCCCCACCCGGAATGGCTCTGAAGGAAAGGGGCAGGGGCTGCCTGCATGCCACGGTGAGGCTCCCTGCAAAACTTAGTGCTTTGCACCCCTCTAGCTATGCTACTGGTTGGAGTTACTCGTTCAGTTCAGGGTGCAAAAGAGTTTCTGTGCTCAGAGTACATAAAACAAAAAAAACAACAAAAAAAACAAGACATAAGGGCTATTAACACATGATTCTAAGTGCTATTTATTTATTTTTCACATTTTTATACCGCCCTTCCTCCGAAGAGCTCAGGGTGGTTTTACACAGCTGCTCCTCCCCTCCTTCTTGTCCTCACAACAACCCTGTGAGGTAGGTGAGGCTAAGAGAAAGTGACTGGCCCAAGGTCGCCCAGGAAGCTTTGTGGCCAAGGGGGGATTAGAACCTGGATCATCCAGGTCCAAGTCCACCTCCCAAACCACTGCACCACCCTGGCTCTCGCACAATGATCTGCGCACAATGGAAAATCATTCACATGGTATGTTCATTGTCATGTTCATGCAATGTTCATTGCAGTGGATTCACAGTTCATCCTTTACATGAGAGGGGCCTAGTACCCAGGTTTCGTTTTAAAACAAATGCATGAACACTTTCTGACACAGAAATGTGTCTATACAGGCACATTATTACAAACGCTTTTATTATTTGATCTATAATACATTTACCAATCTTAAGAGCAGTAGTAGAAAAAGACAAGATAAGCGATATTCTAAATTGTGTTGTGATCCCTAATTTGCTCATAGACCCTACCAATGTGCCTGAATTTCCATGGCATACATGAGGTTTCTGTTAACCTGTCTCTGGGCATGCTAGTTCTTTGGTTTCAAGCTGAAACAAAGACACTCCCATGATTACTCAGAACAATAGATAGATAGATAGATAGATAGATAGATAGATAGATAGATAGATAGATAGATAGATAGATAGATAGATAGATAGATAGATAGATAGATAGATAGATAGATAAAAATGTAAACACACTAAGCAGGAAAGCAGTCACAATTTTTTGTACAGTGTTGGTCATTTGCTGCCTCCACTGCCTGCATTTTTTACCCACACTGATGACACTGCATCATCCTGGGGAAGTTATGGGTAGAAATTAAGATGGCCAACATCAGGAAAGGACGATACTTTGGAACTCTGGCCACTGATGACACAGGCAGCCTTTCCTCTGTCAGAGCACTCTGGCATCGTAATTCAAATACAAATCTTTCCTTCTGAAAGAAGAGATACACTTGCTGTTATATCTGGGGATCCATTTGCTCTCCATCCTGGAGCCCACGTTCCACTCTGCATAGCATTTATCCAGTTGTTCGTCCACAATGCAAAGCACTTAATATCTAGCGCGGTCTTAAATAATTCATTAGCACTCAATACGGCTAATACCTCTGCGGAGAATGCCGATAAACGAGGTTAAATGGGAGCCCTGCTGGTTTCTCATGCCGTTGTTGGTTTAAGTGATGATAAATATATGCTCTCTCAGACAGGCAGAGAGCAGTAGGGAATGAATTCATTTTCATCAAAGAAATAATAAATGGGAAGCATTTTGCTTTCTGTGAAAGAAGGAGTCCGCCATTCTGGCAGACTCTTATTTACTAGACAAGCTCAGGTGGAATGGGTGGTCAAAGCGCACTCAATGGCTGCCACCAATAGGCCAGAGTAGGAGCATAGCTAGAGGGGGTGCAAAGCACTAGGTTTTGCAGGCACCTCACCACACTGAGCAACTGGCCCCTCCACCTCCCCTTTGGAGCCATTGCGGGCTGCTAGAGCAAAACAGAGGCATCTGCAATCTAAGGGGCTTATAGGAGAAAGCAGCCTTTAAGATACCCTAATTTCAAGCCTACTAAAAACAAGCATTGCTCTGCTTTCACCTTCACTGCTGCGGGGAGCCCTGCCAAAGGTTGCACCGGGCTCCCTGCACCCCAGGGAGGCTGCAGGAGGCTTGAGTAAGTGCACCCAAGCCCCTGCAGCCCCCTGAGTGGCGCGATCCTGGGGATCGCGCCGCTGCCTCCTCCCTGCCTCCAGGCTGCCCCCCCCTTAAGGGTGCAGAGGCCAGGGCCCACAGGCTGGGGAGTCGCGACGCCCCAGTTTGTAAAGCCCTGATATAGTGGAAATGGAAAAAGTGCAGAAGATAGCAACCAAAATTATTACTGGGCTGGGAGCATCTTCCCTATGAGGAAAGGCTACAGCATTTGGGCCTCTTTAGTCTAGAAAAGAGGTGCCTGAGGGGGGTCATGACTGAGACAAAATTATGTAGGGGATGGTCATAGTGGAAAGAGAGACGCTCTTTTCCCCTTCACATAAAACCAGAACCAGGTGACATCCACTAATATTGAGTACTGGGAGGGTATTGTATTGGCAACTTTCAGTCTCGGAAGACTATGGTATCGCGCTCTGTCCTTACTGGGAGGGTAAGGAGAGACAAAAGAAAATATTTCTTTACCCAGCATGTAATTAGTCTGTGGAACTCCTTGCCACAGGAATTAGTGATGGCATCTGGCCTGGATGCCTTTAAGAGGGGATTGGACAAATTTCTGGAGGAAAAGTTCATCATGGGTTACAAGTCATAGTAGGTATGTGCAAGTTCCTAGTTTTAGAGGTAGGCTGCCTCTGATTGCCAGATGCAGGGGAGGGCACCAGGACACATGTTGTGTCTGTTGTTTTGTGTGCTCGCTGAATCACTTGGTGGGCCACCGTGAGATACAGGAAGCAGGACTAGATGGCCTTTGGCCTAATCCAGTGGGACTCTTCTTATGTTCTTAAAGTCCTTTACACATTGAACCATGAACCAGAAACCTCTCAGCAGGGAAGCTATATACAGAACAGCTGTTCTTCTCACACAAGACATCAGGCTGTTATGGAGGCACCAATGTGGTTCATACAATTAATTGTGACCATAACCTGTGCATAAGTTTGTGTGAGCAGAAATATCCAGTTGGGTGTTCTTCATTGGTCTTGGACTTTCGGATCTCAGTCACAACATTTTATATAATATTCCAAGTACAGTTTGGAATGGGCAAGTCAGTAAAAAACAATTAATCAATCTGTGCCAATATCTTTTGTGTCACTTAGAAAGATGTTTTCAAGAATATTTCCCAACAAGATGCCATTTCCCAGATGAAATTTTAACGGCATCATTTCCATTTCTCATAAAGACAATAATTTCCCACATGCACACCAAAAATGTGGCATTTTGATGAGACATGAGCCAATATTTATGCTCTTTATTGAGTAGGATGAACATTCTGGTTCTCTCCCTCACTACGATTTTGTCAGGAAGATGAGATAACTTCTGCCCCATTGAAAGCAAATTTGAACACAATGCTGATCCCCTGCGCTGGAGTCATGGTGAATTCGACAGGATATCTGTTTTTTTCACAGACACCATAGGGTATGTGGTATATAATATTTGCATACACATGCTCAGGAACATACATATGCTCATACCTGTGCATCCCAATAGCATGTAAGCTGGGTCCTTGGGGTTGTTGGCTCATAGCATGTCTATTGGACATTGCTGTTTGCAGAGGATGGGAGACAAAAATATCAGTTCACACACAATAATATTGACTGGGGGGATAAATGTACAATAATGTATTGGAGGAGGAGGAAAGAATAGAGCAGTGGTGTAGCTAGAGGAGGTGCAAGGCACTAAGTTTTGCAGGGATCCTCACCGCAGCATGCAAGTGGCTCTCCTCTTCCACTTCGGAACCATTCTGGGTGGGGGGGGGGGGCAAAACAGAGGCAAATGCCTGCCTCTGACAGGAAGGGGTTGCTTGCATGCTGGGGAGAGGCTCCATGCAAAACTTAATGCTTTGCACCCCCTCTAGCTACACCACTGGAACAGAGTAACTTGCGGCAAATGAGCATGATCTCATAAGACACTATGCATGTTGGCAACCTTCAGTCTCGAAAGACTCTGGTATCGCGCTCTGAAAGGTGGTTCTGGACCAGCGTCTAGTGTGGCTGAAAAGGCCGATTTGGGAGTGACAATCCCTTCCACACTGGGAGCAAGTGCAGTCTGTCCCTGGCCTGTCTCCCTGGCTATGGGCCTTCCTTCTTTGCCTCTTTGCCTCAGACTGTTGGCCAAGTGTCTCTTCAAACTGGGAAAGGCCATGCTGCACAGCCTGCCTCCAAGCGGCCGCTCAGAGGCCAGGGTTTCCCACCTGTTGAGGTCCACTCCTAAGGCCTTCAGATCCCTCTTGCAGATGTCCTTGTATCGCAGCTGTGGTCTACCTGTAGGGCGCTTTCCTTGCACGAGTTCTCCATAGAGGAGATCCTTTATCTCCTCTATAAGGAGATATAAGACACTATATCTACTTGAAAATAAGTCCAACTGAGTTCAGTTGAACTTGCCCTCAAATACGTGTGCATAGGATGGCAGTTCTAATTACTTCTGGGTTGCACTGTTTGCACGCAAAGCAATGCGCCTCTTCTGCCCAAGGCAGCAGCAGCCGCAGCAAGGATGATTTTCTGACTGAGACAGACCTGCTCTGAAACGAGGTTTTCTCGACTCTCTTTTCGGCTTCACTCAGCCGTGACTGCAGGAGCCGTTTGGTACTGCGGGCAAGTAATCTCTTTATGGGATGTTTTATCATGGATCTTCACAAGACAACTATTAATCTTAAATCATACTTTTATCAAGTGTTTATTTTCCCCTTCCCCTCAGGCACTTTGGTGGATATCAATATCGCGCCTGTCACTAGGAGTTATGAACTGCAGCTCTGGCACCACGAGGCGCCCAAGCTCAGAAAGAAGCGAGATGGAATTCAGAGAAATCAATGTTATTTTTACAGATCGGCTGCCTCGGACGAGCTGCTCTCTCAGCAAGCCTGGCCATTCAGGGCGGGAAGGTGTCTCATTAAGCTGCCTGTTACCTACTCCAGGGTCCGGCTTTCGCGGACGTGTTACAAGGAGACAGAAGCAGAGTTGGCACCGACCTTTCAAAAACTAACATTTAAATGAATCAGGGTTTCTTCCAAGAAGTACCATGGACATTCCCAGAAGACAAGGGATAGTTCTCAGGTGTGGGGGCAGTGATGTCGCTACAGGGGCGGCGGCCCACTGCCCAGAATGGCTCCGATGGCGAGTGGGAGGGGCCGCTTACGTGGTGTGCTGTGGTGCCTGTAATACTTTCCATCCTCCATAGCTAAGCTACTGTGGGGGGGGGGGGGTTCCACACATCCCTGGCAAAGGGAGAGCTTCATGGAACAATTCATTTCTGTTTCAGTTTGGCCAGAGAAAGAGAGAGCGGTTTTGAGCTGCTAACAGCCCAGTCTTATCCAGCGCTGGCTCAGCGGGGCCACACGGCTCACCCTGTATCCAGTGCTGGGACTGAGCAGGCTGGAGGTCTGAGCAGGCTGGAGGCTAAATTGTTGGTGCAAGTTTGAGACTAATGTAGTGGTTATCTACACAGGCGCTAGCCTTAGCCTTGTATGTTGGCAATAAAGCAAAGCAGACTTTACACATGAGCAGAGCAAATCTGCACGGCCTTGGCGACATACTGAGTCTGAAGCTTTGTAGCCTGTCAACACGGCAATGTTATAAAGAATCATATCTAGGAATGTGATTGTGGTTAAGCTTTTGAGGACTACTGGTTACAGCCAGTGTGATTCTTAACATCCTCTTAGAAAAGTCCCTATTATGGAGACTATTGACTCATGGGTTAGTATTGTAAACAAGATGAGAGAATGGAAAACCCCAGCCTATTGTGTAATGTTTGAAGAAGGAATAAAAGGCAGAAAAGGCTGAATCTCAGAACTTCTTCTTCTGCATCAAGCCTTCCTTCTGCATCTAGCTACTATACTTGTCTGTTGTATTCATTGCTCTAACTCTTTGCTGCCTCAAGATCTAACTTTCAAACCCTCAGAGTGCTCCCGCTTTTAGCACTCTCCCATCAGGCCACAAGATATAGTCTTGTGTGTCTCCCACCAAGCACCAAGGCCCTCAAAAGCCTTGGGTGCTCCCCAGAGCAGCATCCTGCACTGCTACAGACTAAGAAGCATCATGTCAGGCTTCTAGGCCCTGGGAGGGGGAATAGGATTCGGCACAGTGATCCTGCTCCCCTCCCGGCCCTGAACCGCCCTCTTCTTGCCCTCTGCACGCCCTAATCATCCCTCCTCGCCTCCGACATGACTGCTGTCTATGAAGTCCTGTCACAGTCCTTTTAAAGTTGAGGGGGTAGGCCTCCTGGGGAAGGATGCATCTAGCCTAGGTGCCAGGAGCAAGAACTACCTGTCCTATGTGGCAACCAGTCTAACCACAGAGGTGGGACACAGAGTAGAGCCTAAAGTTAGCTTGGTAGATCTGTGGGACCTGACCTTCTTGCTGGAATAAGGCCAACTCACCTGTTCAGGAGTACCACAGTGACTTTGCTCATGTCTAACATACATCTCCCAGTCTCTCTCTGCACCCTTCATTGTCTTCACATCCATTAAGAGAAAATGGCTCTAAAAGAACAAACAAGTGTAAAGGCACAAGAAATCTTTACTTAAGGATCAATGCATGACAAAGTGTAGATGGATGTGATCCGAAATGCCATCAATTATTTTTCCATGTTGATGGCCACCTTCTCTGTGATCCGTGACAAGAACTTCATGCATTAATCAAAGGAATTCTTCATAAATTCCCTGGCACAACTTTTGGGTCAGGATAGTAACAAGTGATAGAAATCAACATATTGTCTGTGTATGTACCCAGGAATAAGTCTCATTGGCCACTCTCTTCCGAATATTTCATGCATAGGATGACACCGTAAATACTCTTTTATCATTGCCTCCTGACTTTACAAGATGTAAACTGATACAGTGGATAATAAATTGAAATGCAGCAATATAAATTAATCTGATTTTTGACCTATCCTCTCCTGTGACATGTGGATAGGCTCAGCTGCTGGGGAACATTGAAGGTTTTCTCCAGAAGGGAACACCAGGAGATATCTTTCAATATGTCTCCTTGCCCCTTTTCTCTCCTTGGACATGTGCCAGCAAAATCGCTAGTGTAGGTCCAAGGAGACCTGGGAGTGGGAGGCTTACTGAGGTATGAGGTGATTTAAATTCCCCTCCAAATTCTATTGTTCTGCCCCCATCCATAGGATACAGCATGCTGTAACCTGTGATATTGTGTTGGCACCCTTCAGTCTCGGAAGACTATGGTGTCACGCTCTGAATGGTGGTTCTGGAACAGAGTGTCCTCTCCAGTGCACGAAGCCTGGGTAAAGTAGGTATGGAGGATAGGCTGTTACCCATGCAGCAAATCCCCCCTCTCCACGTCACTGAAATGGTCCAATGGAAAGGCAGAAGCCAATACGGTTGGTTCCAGCGACGTCGCAGGAGTTGCCAGAACGTGACTGTGTTCAGCCATGAACTGCCTCAGGGACTCTGGCTCCAGATTTTGCCTCGAGGTTGACTCCTGAAGCCTTTTCCATAGCTGGATGTAGCCACAAGGCAGTGGAGGTTTGGGATCAGAGTTCTTCTCTCAGATGAGCTGCCTTCCCAGGCTGACGAGTCCCATCTACCCGGTGGCTGTTCAGTCGCCTCTTACGACAAGTACAGCCAAACTGAGGGCCTATTCTTATCCCCAGCCCCCAGGGGATAACCTGTGATAGCATGTGCAGAAATGCTGTCAAGCAAGGGGGGGGGGTGATAGAATTGGGCTGTTATTCCAGCCTATGGCTCTGTAGACTACACTTGATTTGATGTGTGGCTACAAAAGCTTCTGCTGAAATCAGTGGGTGAGACTTTACGATGCCCCAAGATGCTTTCTCATTTTTGCTGCTACAGACCAACGTGGCTAGCACTCTGGAAGCAGTTGACATAAGACAATTACAGGGGAGAGTGGGCACTAAAGGCTCATAGCACATGGATCATGGAAAAGGCTGTTTAACCAAAAGAAAGAAGAAATGTGACTTCAAAAGCACACTTTACTAAATGTATCAGGTAGCACTGAGGAGGAGTAGCCAGATATGCCGGCTCGCCTACCCAGTTGTGGAAAGGAGCTAAAGAACAACCTGAGCAGAGGTCAGGAAACAGGCTACACTTAGCCACAGCCAGGAACAAGAACTGTCATTTCAGCTCCACTTTGACAGTAGCCTATTGTGAAGCAAAAGGAGAAATGTTCTTTGCCTTGTGGACAGGAGTCCTTAGATGCAGGCCAGCTCCTCTTCCCCTGAAGATGACCAGAGAAAAAGAGCTCCCCTGCCTGTCCTAAAGTGCCCTTTGATGAATTTTCTGCTTAGGAACTTTTAAAACTTTTTAAAAGAGTTGGAAGAGAAACCAAACTGCAGGTCTTTTAAATGTATTATGTTAATACATACAGTGCTCTATCTCTTTAGAGGCACAGAAACTTATATTTTTAAAAACTCCACTATACATATCCCAGACACTGTATAAGCTCATCACTATCTATACATCTGTTTGTGAAATCAAAGTCAGTTTTGGATATTTCTTAAGGGACCTTCTGTACTCATAAACATAAAAAAGAACTTTCAAATTGGCTGTTATCCCACTACTTGTGGTATAATTCTGTGGTCTCCCTGCACTGGCAGAGAGTGTGCTCCACCAACACAGGCTGTCATAGAAGGGCCATAAGGAACTTTGCAACAGTGTAAGAATTAGCTGTGCCTGCAGGAAGGCCTGCAGCATCCCACTGAAGCCATTTCAGTATGAACAAGCACACAGCAAGCAAATCAGCTGAATGTCTATTCACCTAAATTAATTCCTTTCAACAGACCCATGAGAGCCTTCCCTTTTCATTGCATGAACACATTGTGGTGACATTTCCCAGTAAGATTTTCATTATAGCATCACAATCTCTTTGGTTAGAGCCAGTTTGGAGTCCATCCACATCTACGTGAAGTAAGGAATTTTGTTTATTTGGTACCCAAGGGCATTCCTCCTATGCACTTATTTGCACTGTATCTCATGTGTCAGTCTGTTGCCCAGTCCGAAGTTTTTTCTGAGCTCATCACAGTCTCCTTGGATGTTTACCATCCTGAATACATTGGCAATCTTTTGCAAACTCCACCATAGAACCCACAGGGAGCATGGAGTGATGTTGTTAGGGATGGCGTAGTTCTTCACAGCTAACTATGATTGGATCCACCATTTCAGAGAGTCTTGGGTAATAAGGAATATGCCTTCTGCTGATTCAGTTTGTTGGTTCCTCTGGCCCAGGACTCTCTGTCCTGATTGGCTGGCTCTCAAAGGCCTTTGACGCTGCGGCCAGAGGTATTTTTCTACCTGCTACCTGAGATACTTTCAAGTGCAGGTGCACAGAATGCACCTGAGACCTTCTGCATGTAAAGTATGTGCTCTCGCATGGAATTATGGCCCTTCCCCAAGCCATGGTGCTTCTTATAGTGAGTCAGACCATTTGTCTATCTAGCCCAGGGGTGTCCAAACTTTTTGGCAGGAGGGCCATATCATGTCTCTGACACTGTGTCAGGGGGCGGGGGAAAAAGGAATCAATTTACATTTCAAATTTGAATAAATTTACATAAATGAATATATTAGAGATGGAGCTTATAAGAATGAATGAAGCTCTAGCAATAGTTCAAGGCTTGTAAAAGGCCTTACACAAAGCAAGGCCGGCCTTTCCTTTACTGCTGCTGCTCATTCACAGACATGAAACAGCACGCAGAGGAGGGAGCCCTCGGTCTGCAGCTCACACGAGAGGTCAAACAGTCGCCTTCATGCTGAGAGCAGTCGCATCAGGCCAGCATGGGATCCATAAGAACACAAGAACATAAGAACAGCCCCACTGGATCAGGCCATAGGCCCATCTAGTCCAGCTTCCTGTATCCCACAGTGGCCCACCAAATGCCCCAGGGAGCACACAAGACAAGACACAACTTGTCCCCTGGTGCCCTCCCCTGCATCTGGCAATCAGAGGCAACCTGCCTCTAAAACCAAGAGCTTGCACCACGACTTGTAACCCGTAATGAACTTTTTCTCCAGAAATTTGTCCAACCCCCTCTTAAAGGCATCCAGGCAAGATGCCACTACTTCCTGTGGCAAAGAGTTCCACAGACTAATTACACTCCTGCAATAGGTCTTCGATTTTGAACTTCTGCAATGAGCCGTTCTGCAATAATGCCGTTGTACAAATCGATGGTAAGGCCACACCTGGAGTATTGTGTCCAGTTCTGGTCGCCACATCTCAAAAAAGACATGGTGGAAATGGAAAAGGTGCAAAAGAGAGCGACTAAGATGATTACGGGGCTGGGGCACCTTCCTTATGAGGAAAGGCTACGGCGTTTGGGCCTCTTCAGCCTAGAAAAGAGGCGCCTGAGGGGGGACATGATTGAGACATACAAAATCATGCAGGGGATGGACAGAGTGGCTAGAGAGATGCTCTTTACACTCTCACACAACACCAGAACCAGGGGACAGTCACTAAAATTGAGTGTTGGGAGAGTTAGGACAGATAAAAGAAAATATTTCCTTACTCAGCGTGTGGTTGGTCTGTGGAACTCCTTGCCACAGGATGTGGTGATGGCGACTAGCCTGGACGCCTTTAAAAGGGGATTGGACAAGTTTCTGGAGGAAAAATCCATTACGGGGTACAAGCCATGATGTGTATGCGCAACCTCCTGATTTTAGAAATGGGTTATGTCAGAATGCCAGATGCAAGGGAGGGCACCAGGATGAGATCTCTTGTTGTCTGGTGTGCTCCCTGGGGCATTTGGTGGGCCGCTGTGAGATACAGGAAGCTGGACTAGATGGGCCTATGGCCTGATCCAGCAGGGCTGTTCTTATGTTCTTAACTACAATTCCCAGAATGCCTTGCAGGTCTTCTTGTTATCCGGTGTGCTCCCTGGGGCATTTGGTGGGCCACTGTGAGATACAGGAAGCTGGACTAGATGGGCCTATGGCCTGATCCAGTGGGGCTGTTCTTATGTTCTTATGAGCCCTTGGAAATCAGGGCTCTAGCTACCCCAAACATGCCTTTTTGATGAGCTGGAGCTGGCCTAGATCAACTAAAGAGGAAAACCCACACTTTGCTCAGGATGGAATATTGCTTGATCTCTTCTGCCCCTCTCCGTACAAAGAGGATTAAGGAGCCAACCTGCTATGCTGTGAACAGCATTTTCTTTTGCATTCTCTCCAGCGGGTGCAGATTTTGTACCACCAAATCCCGGTTATTTGAGCACAGTGTGCTTTACGTGTGAGAACATTCCGTTGCCAGCACCTTTGTCATTTGGTCTCCCACCCGCCATCGTCAGTCTCAGTGCTGTTTATTTGAGCCTCTTAGAGAGTTTTGTCTGCTGATGTTTTAAAGCGGGTCTCCGCTGAGCAGAGATAAGTGAATGGTGCTGCAGCAGCAACAATTCTCTCTGCTGGTATCGATCCACAGGCTGGTCTGCACTGCTAACACTCATTTTCTTTCCAGCCAGAGGAAGTGCGAGATCCTTCTCCCCCTCACTAAAGTGACGGCTGGGACAGTGAGTCACACCAGAAGTTTCTCCCTTTGGCAATGCTCAATTAAGGGCTCGCATCCTGTATTTCCTCTGGCACCTCGTGTGCGTTCGTGAGTTGTTGTGATTACAAACCAGGGACCTGAAGTCAAAGATGGGTGAGTTTGAATCAATATGTGGAATTCTTTGGGCTGCAGCCTTCATTCTCTGCAGCCCCCTTGAATGTCTTCTACTGCCAGCAGCCCAGAGTGTTCTCAAGCCCCGTATCAGGTTCTTCACCCAGCTCGACTTGCTGGATCAGGCCAAAGGCCCATCCGTCCAGCATCCTGTTACACACAGTGGTCCATCAGCTGCCTCTAAGAAGTCACAAGCTGGAGAAAAAGGCACCTGCTTCCTCTCCCACCCACGGGCTCCCCTGCAACTGGCATACAGACTCATAGTGCTGCTGAACCCAGTGGTAGCACATAACCATCTGAACTAGTAGCTGTTGATAGACCTCTGTCCTCTGTGGATATCTAACCCCCCTCTAAAGCCATCCAAGCAAATGTTCATCATTTCAGGATGAAGGCTGTTCAGGATCCCTGCCTAGATTGACAGTATGAAATTCTGATTTTGCTCCATTCGGCTCCCCCTCCTTCTCAAATTTCATTATGCATCTCCTTGTTAGAATCTCCTTTTTCTTTTCTCCTATCCAGAAACTGCTGTTGTTTAGGGCCTAGTTGTGTTAGTGAGTGTTGTGTACATTCATTGCACTGCAGTTTCTTTCTGATTCCCCTTCTCAGTTATTGCATTCTTATCCCCACCATAAAAGATGTCTACTGTTGCACCTTTAACCTTTAAGTGTTGTTAAACTAGACCCGAAATCTCAACAGGATAGATGCCGTATCTCTGAGGGGAAGCCACCACCAGTGAGGCCCTGCCTCCGGTCATCACCCACCAAAGGAGTCACCTAAATATTTAGGACCCTCTAAATATGATAATAATTAGGCAGATATGTTTGCCCATGGCAAGCTGAGAATAACAACAGCCATTGTTCTGATTCAGGACTGTTTTCAGTTTCATTGCCAAGCTTGTCAGAGGGTTTCAGTTGAGTGTTCATAAATATTTATTATATTTTAAATAGAAGAAAGGAAGAAGTGAATCCCCAGGGATTAACCATTTGAAAAGGCTAAGCTGTCCTTTGTTCTGTCTTGAACTGGTGGTGTTTTTTCAAAAGTAGCTTTCTGAAATGGAAAAGTTTCTTTGACTCCATTAAGCATTGTCTGGGCATGTTTTCTTTGATCAGAACACATCAACAGTGGCAGAATATTTCAGCAAGACAAGGGGGTCTGAAGAAACCGATCAATTTTTCAACCCTTCTTCCTTGTCTATATTTTGGGCCTGAGTGTGTTATTATTGAGCAAACCAAAGCTGCAACATGTTTGTGCATGAGAGCAAAAAAAAAACAAAAAACAAAAAAAAACAGACATTGCCTTTTCTCTTTCCCTCCATAGCAACATGGCTTCATTTATAAGCTTCTGTTTTTAATGCTCAGCTTTCCAGCTATGATTTTCGCGTGAAACAAGGGAATTGGGAAGGGCCCAGAGAGGTCTGATGGTCAACCTTGCTAGAATCAGAAATCAGGTCTTCAGCCCTGTTGTCACTATGGCATGTAGGGGGGGAGGGAGGGTTGACACCACTAGTGACCAAAATTTTGAAACATTTTGGAAGATTTGTATTTATGAACAATATCATCATGCTATATATATCATTGGACAGGCAATTTCATGCAGAATGTAATGAAACAAACTGTGTTTAATTATCTATACTATTATGACAAATCAACTAGACAAACAAAATACAACTGCCTTATGTAACAAACAGTGGATTTCTTTGACTCAAAACTGACCAATGAGACTGATTGTTCCACCAGCCAACAAGGTGTTGCTATGACAAAGCAGGGAAGCAACACTGGTTTTTTTTTTTGGGGGGGGGGGCGGGATACTGAGTTTCTTCAGGAGCCTGGCCACTGGTGTAAAGCAGCCCCTCCTCCTAGCCTTCAGAGCAGGTCATGAGTGCAAAATCAGCCAGGTTCCTGAAGAAACTCCCCCTCAGGAATGCAAGTGGGAGCCAATAAGTTGTTAGTATGGGTCAGCTCTTATTTCCATGTATCAGTAATGCACTCTTGGGCCCCAAATATCCATATCTTTTTCTTCCTTTGAAGAAATTTAATTCAGTGAACACCCGGAGGTGATTCCTGCACATCTCTTTCTAACACAATAAAGTCTAAGAACACAGCAAGAACCTCTCTCTCTCTCTCTCTCTCTCTCTCTCATTTGCTACTTCCTTATTGCCCACGGCAAACGAGAGGGGGGAACAAAGAAACAATTATAATATTGATTGCAGTTCCTTGTTATGCTTTTGGTGATTAAAAAAATATCAGCCACCTAATCTGAGCATTAAGTCCTGATTGATCATACACAGAGGCCCCAAACTAATAAGTGGATAATTTATGTAAAAGTGTAAGAACAGAGAGCATTTAGGGAGCCGAGTCAATGGCTATGCAACTTGGTGGGTGTGTTGTTTTTTTAAAACATTGGTTTCCAAGGTATGAGAGTAAAACGTCTGAAAGAGGGGAAAGAAATCAGCTTAATGAAAGCAACCCCATTGGACCGATTGAATGCAGGGCTTTGGATCCGGTGGAATCGAGCTCCACCGGTCCTGTCGTCCTGTCGCCCCACTCCCTCCCCCGCCACACCTTCCCCTGCCCCAGAATGCCCCCCCCACACTATCACTCACCTCTTCGCTGCCCAGCACTTCACACACAGTGGCAGGCTGGCCTCGAACAGGTGCTGACCCAGGGCAGGCCCCCGCTGGGACTGCTCTAGCACTGATTCAGCGCTGATTGCTACAAGCACACTTGATGGCACACTTGCAACAGTGCTTGCTGGTAGCGGGCCAGCACTCATTGAATAGGATCGGGCCCTAAGTCAGCACAGGGGGAAGGATGTGAGAAGTGGAATGCGGCAGGGAGAAGGAGGAATGGGTGGAGATGGGCTTGAGAGGAGGGTGGATTTAGACTGGGCAGTATCAGGATATCCTATTCCCCTCCCTGGCCTCTATCCCCTGACCTGGGAATTGCTGGCACATGTCCACATAGACCCAGTGGGTCAGCATGAGCTTACCCTGGAAGGCAATAAATGTTCCCTTACCCCAAGTAGGCCTCCAGGGCTCAAAACTGCACTGCAGGATACAGTGCGTGACCCATTGGTGCGGCTGCGTCCCTGTGCAGGGACTTATCGAGGATTGGGGTGTTTGACACTTATTGGCACAAACAGATCGGATATTTTTGCAGTGATATTTTTGTAGTTTCTAAATTGCTACTGCCCACTGTCCATAACTGCGTGTTGCTTCCTCTACTGATCAGGTATTATTGCATGCTGTTCCTCATTCAAAAGTGTTATCAATACCGTTTGGAGTCATTGCTATACAAAACACTGATTTAATGGCTATAAGAGGGAAGAATGTGCAACTGGATTATATTAGGAATGCTTTTGAAATTCTCTCCCAGCTTTTTGAATTGTGAATTTGCTTGGCCTTATTTCTGAAATGGACCCCATAGATTAGGAATTCTGCTTTGCTCCATTGCTTATTCCTAATTTTTTTACTAAGCTGTGTGCATGCAAAGTTTACTAAAGGTGATTATTCTTATTCTTTTTGACACAAATGTTTGCAAATGATTACTGGGCTGGGGCACCTTCCTTATGAGGAAAGGCTACGGCGTTTGGGCCTCTTCAGCCTAGAAGAGAGATGCCTGAGGGGGGACATGATTGAGACATACAAAATTATGCAGGGGATGGACAGAGTGGATAGGGAAATGCTCTTTACACTCTCGCATAACACCAGAACCAGGGGGCATCCACTAAAATTGAGTGTTGGGAGAGTTAGTACAGACAAAAGAAAATATTTCTTTACTCAGCGTGTGGTTGGTCTGTGGAACTCCTTGCCACAGGATGTGGTGCTGGCGTCTAGCCTAGATGCCTTTAAAAGGGGATTGGACAAGTTTCTGGAGGAAAAATCCATTACGGGGTACAAGCCATGACGTGTATGTGCAAGCTCCTGATTTTGGAAATGGGCTATGCCAGAATGCCAGATGCAAGGGAGGGCACCAGGATGCAGGTCTCCTGTTGTTATCTGGTGTGCTCCCTGGGGCATTTGGTGGGCTGCTGTGAGATACAGGAAGCTGGACTAGATGGGCCTACGGCCTGGTCCAGTGGGGCTGTTCTTATGTTCTTTAGAAAAGACAATTGCACAGTAGAACAGATGGGGAAATGGTTCACTTTTTATTCTCCTCCCCCCACACTCATACGACCAACACAATAATGCACAGTGAGAAAACCATGCGAAAAAATAAAACCCACATTTTATATGACCAAGTACAAACCACATTCATTGTTTCTAAGTCTATTTTCATAAAAATTAAAAAAAATCTTGATGTCATCATACAATATATACAAACACATCAATAAATGTGATTACTATAATGAACAGTATAAGATACAAAGTGATTGTGTATATTTTAAAAATTATTAAAGCTTGTCTTTCTTAGGCAGCAGTTCTAACTGGATGCTTGGCTGGTGCAAGTCCCTTGTGCCGGCCGAGGAGTGTTACAAACACGCAGAAAGGCAAATCTACGCCTCCTTTGGAGTTGGGAAGTTGGAGTTGGCAGCTGGCAAAGGGAGATACCAGTTGCTCTTGCCCTGCCCAGCATAAGAGGAAGTTTGCTTTAAAAGGAGACTCTTATCACTGCAATAGGAGCATGGAGAGGGAACAGGATGCACATGAACTGAAGGAATTGAACACTGCAGCAAATTTTGCAAAACTGCAGATTCTCCAATTCTGGAATTAATTCTGGAAATTTGTTTAAGCCTTAAGAACATAAGAAGCACCTTGCTGAGTTAGGCCAAGAGCCCATTTAGTCCCAGCTTCCTGTATCTCACAGTGGCGCACCAGGTACCCCAGGGAGCACTCAAGATAACAAGAGACCTGCATCCTGTCCTCACTCCCTTGCATCTGGCATTTGGAAATAGGCTGCCTCTAAAACCCAGAGGTTTCATACAATCATCAGAATTCACCAAACCAAAATTCAGGAGTGCGGCACAGAGTGAGCCAGAGGGCCAACAAAGAAAGGCCCGACACAAACCTCTTATCTCTGCTTGCAAAGCACTATGCACAAGCATGTGTCTTGTTCAGGGCACTTATCCCCAACAGTGAAAATGCCATTTTTGCCTGGGGAGAAGAAAAACACACACATTTGCAGCATCTCTAGTACACAGACAGACAAAAAAGGGAGACGTTTGCCTGTAAATTGGGTTAGAGACCTCCAGGTGTTCACGGCGGTTTCCCCTGGAGAAAACAAGCCAAATCACAACAGTGAAATTCAGGAACATGAGCCAGGAACAATGACAGCCGTGACCTGTAGCGCTGTCTCTTGATATGAGGTGCCAAGGAAAAGACTTGGTGCCACAGTCTCCATTGTAACCAACTGAGACAGGTGATGTGGTCAAAGGAACCATGCAGGTTTCTGGAGGTGCTCAGACCCAGCCAATTGCTTGCTCATAAAACACACACACACAATTCGAAAGCAAGACATTGAAAGACACTCTCCAGGGGACAAATTGAGAAACCTAAAGCGGGAGCCTCTGCGAGCTCAGCCAGGGATGCTGGTGGCTCCGACTGAATCCAGATTCCAGCTTCTAGAATGTTTAGAACTTGCGACAAGTTATCTTTGTTTTACAGGATGTGGTGCTGGCGTCTAGCTTAGACGCCTTTAAAAGGGGATTGGACAAGTTTCTGGAGGAAAAATCCATTACGGGGTACAAGCCATGATGTGTATGCGCAACCTCCTGATTTTGGAAATGGGTTATGTCAGAATGCCAGATGCAAGGGAGGGCACCAGGATGAGGTCTCTTGTTATCTGGTGTGCTCCCTGGGGCATTTGGTGGGCCGCTGTGAGATACAGGAAGCTGGACTAGATGGGCCTATGGCCTGATCCAGTGGGGCTGTTCTTATGTTCGGGCCACATTTATTGAATACAGCCAATCAGAAATCAGCAAATAACTCAGCAGATGGTTTCCAAACTACACCCATTATGAAGTAGCCATATTTTATGTGTAGACTCAAAGGCATATCCTGGGTGGCACCTGAAGGGTACATGCCCCGGGTGCCATTCTGGGGGGGCCTGACTGCTGCAGACTCTATTCAGTCACTTCCAAAGGCAGGGCACTCCAAGCTTCACAGCGCCTGCTCCCAGCTTTGGGGAACACTCCAAACCTTCCCCGATGCAAGGAGAAGGCACTGCAAAGCCCTGCCCGCAGGGAGAATATTGTATTTTCACCCCTCCTTCACTTCTTGGGACTGCAGCAGCTCTCCTCAGGGTAAGGGGAAGCTTTCTCCTTGCTCCTTTGCTGAATTTCATTTCCATGGCTCTTCCTGTTCACAGAATGTCAGGCTCATGTTCCTGTCAGTCTCCCTGCTAAGAAGGGGAGAGACAGAGATTAGGTAACAGTTTATGTCCTTACAGCTGAGTGATAAACTCCCCAATGACAGAAGTTTCTTGTCTTTCCCTCCTCCAGCCATTACGGGCTCTGGCAGGGAGTTCTGGACAGGTAGAGGAGATGGGAGAGGGGTGGGCAGACTGGGCCTAGGAGGAAGGTCTTCTGGCAACTTTCAGCTGGGAACCACAGTTGAAACCTGACACAGTGGCAGCACTAGGATTCACGTCACCTGGTGCGGTAGGCCTGTGCATCACCCCATGCAGTGGGCGGGGCAACCATCGCCCCGCCCCCACTGGTTTTTTGGCTGTACCTTTTGTTAGAACACAGGTATTTCAATGTGGTTTGTTTCACTGCATTCTGCATGAAATTACGCATTGATTGATATATAACATGATGGGATTATTCCTCCAAATTCTGATTTTAGTGATTTTGAAAACTTGTAGAGTCACATACACACACCCCATGTCAACTTACTAACAACTTATTGCAGCAGTTCTCAAACTTTTAGCACTGGGACCCACTTTTTAGAATGACAATTTGTCCAGGACTCATTGGAAGTGATGTCATGGCCAGAAGTGACATCATCAAGCAAATTAAAATAAATAATTACAAATAATTAAATTAAAATAAAAGAAATAATTAAATAAGGGGGAGCCAGTCCTCTTCCACCAAGTGAATCTACTCTGAAGTAACAACAACAACAACAACAGTATTTATATACCGCTTTTCAAGTAAGTCCTATTGTGGTCAATGGGGCTTACTCTCAGGAAAGTGTGGGTAGGATTGCAGCCTGTGAGCCCAATCCTATGCATGTCTACTCTGAAGTAAGTCCCATAGTGGTCAATGGGGCTTACTCTCAGGAAAGTGTGGGTAGGATTGCAGCCTGTGAGCCCAATCCTATGCATGTCTACTCTGAAGTAAGTCCCATAGTGGTCAATAGAGCTTACACTGTAGTTTGCCTGCAATAATAACCCCCCAAGAAGAATCAGTGAGATTTCCAGCCCTCCCAATGCCCAGTTTAAAGTTCTTCTACTTCAAGCATATCAGAATAAAGACCCACCTGTCTTTTCAAGTGCAAAATAGAAAACTTTCCCCTTACCAGTTCAAGCCTCTTTTCTGACCTTCTTAGTGGGGGGGGGGAGGCTGCCTTCTGGAGCATTTGTTGCGTTCAGATCTGGACCATTCTGGTGTCTTCACATTCCAAGGCACCAGCCAAGGCATGTCTACCTACTCATGAGTAAACACGACCGTGAGGCTGCTTTGCTTTCGATAGAGCTCAATAGACTCGCAGCTGGGAAGGAGGCAGGGACCTCCTTCTTGGGTGTTTTTGGGGGCTGCATTCATTGGATCAGGACCATTCCAATGTCCTTGGAGTCCTCTCATCCTGCCCTTTCCGATGGACTAAGGCAAGTTCACCTACTCGCGAATAAACACGGTCACGTGGCTTTGTTTTGGGCTCAATAGACTTGGAAGGAGGGACATTCTTGGGTGTTTTTTGGGGGCTGCATTCATTGGATCGGGACCATTCTGGTGTCGTTGGATTGCTCTCAGCCTGCCGTTTCCAACAGACTATGGAAAGTATGCTTACTCCTGCGTAAACGCGCGATACGGCTCACTTTCACTTTCCATAGGGCTCCATGCATTTTTCCCTTCCGGTTTTTTGGCCATAACTTTTGAAGGAAAGGAGCAATTTCACTCTGGTTTTTTGCATTGCATTCCATTGGGAATTCCGCATCCAACAGTGTATGGGGTAGCTCCTGAAACCACAAAGTTAGCACATCAACCCCCAGGGCACATCACCCCCCAGCGCGTCACCTGGTGTGGCCTGCAACCCCCGCACCTCCTAGCGACGCCACTGACCTGACATGCCTTGGCATGGCAAAGATCCCACAAGATGTGCACAATCACATCTCAAAGCTGGCCAACAGCAACGGAAGCACGGTAAGATATAGGGATGCCCATTTGCACTGTGACAGAATAGCCAGAAAGCAGGAGACCACAGCCAGGACATTGAAGCCACCTGGAGAAGGAAGAAGGGAACCAATCTGGAGGTCAAGTGGGAGGGAGCCAGGGCTGGATCAGCAGGGCCACTGGCTCAAAAGACAACTCAGGTGCCAGTGGTGAGACTGGCCAGTCAAGCTCTGCTGAAGAAGCAAGAAGGTGTGGCACCACTTAGCTCCTACGTAAGCAGTCCAGCTTGTGGTCGATCATTGGGTGAAGGAATCCCTTCCCCACTTGAATCTCTGAGGCCCCATGTTGAACTGTCCCTGGGCTGCTCATTTTTCCTCCCCAACATGAGCATCCAGGAACTGGCCAGCCTTCAGCATGGAGCCCTCGTGATGCCTACACCCTCCGAGATCTCTCCCGCAGCAGTAGGGACATATACAGGTGAAACTGAGACGGAGATTTCAAACCAGCATCAAAGCCAAGCACAATAACTCACTACGGTTAACACAGAGTTCTATTCATGATGAAGACAGGTGAGAGGAGAGGAGACTGCAATTATAGACAAAGTCAAGTTTTTCAGTTTGCATTCTGAGGGACCTCTCAAAAATGGTGAGAATTAAATAGGACAAACATCTCTTACGCACAAAACGCAGTGCGGGTTCTAGTTTTTGGCAAGAATGGTTTGATGCAGGTTTAACACTGTCGTGATAGGGGTTGGGATGGGGAAACCCTGAAGCCAACAGCTTTCTCCCTTCTCTAGATCTGCCCCTATGGCAGGGGCCAAAATCCTTAGATTCTGTGGGCCCCATGAGGACAAGCCAGGCAGAGAGAGGCCACCCTCAAAAGCCTTATGTGGATAATTCTGCAAAGCCAATCCAACCACATGGAGACATGGGTTGAGAAGGACTGGGGCAAGGCACTGACTGAATTCAGTCAACTCTCTGCTCCCAATGGAGGTGGAAGAGAAATATGCATTCTCTGAGAGTGGAAAAGCAGAACACACTCAAACATCCTCAGCCTCGACTTTAAGAAACCTAGGGTTGGTGATGTCATTGGTCACTCTATCTGACCTGCTCTATGCTATGGTTAGGAGGGCTTGGATGCTCAGTCACTTGGAACATGCTAGTCACAGTTGATGAGCTGGCTAGAACCTATTGTTACTTGGAAAACCAGACAAAGAAGACAGGGAATACAGGAGCTCATCTTCTTGTTGAAATTTCCAGCTAAATAAATCAAAACAAGATGCCTTTATTTTAAGATTACAAGGGTTACAAGCCATAATGGGTATGTGCAGCCTCCTGATTTTAGAAATGGGCTATATCAGAATGCCAGATGCAAGGAAGGGCACCAGGATGCAGGTCTCTTGCTGTCTTGTGTGCTCCCTGGGGCATTGGGTGGGCCACTGAGAGATACAGGAAGCTGGACTAGATGGGCCTTTGGCCTGATCCAGCAGGGCTCTTCTTATATTCTTATGTTAAGAGTTTTCAAGGACTGGGGGAGTGGGGATGCACTAGATAAATCAAGAGGGTATTGTGAACCTGCTTACACCTGCAGTTCATATCTCAGCCATGTCTATGTGGCACAGATAAAAGAAGGGCACCTAACCACTGCAAGCTCTGAGCCTACTTTAGTGCAAACTGCAATTCTTGAGGGCAACAGACATGATTTAAAAGCAATAGTTGATGTTATTTAATTTTTCTAAACGACAAACCACAAACACAGAAAGGACATTTCATGAGAAGAAATTAGCTCTCTTGACAACATGTTTTCAGAAGGGGTCATATATAGAATTGCACCACTGGTCCACCTGGCTCAGCATTGTCAGCGCAAACTGGCAGAAGCTCTCAAGGGTTCCAGGCAGGTATTTTTGCAGAGGCCGCCAGGGATTGAAACAAGGCTCTTCTGCAAGCAATGCAAGTGTGGTGCCCCAGAGCTACAGCCTTTGTTTTGAAGCAGAGAATGCTTGATCAGAAAAGGGAACTTAATATTAATATTGGGATGTTGGCAACCTTCAGTCTCGAGAGACTATGGTATCGCGCTCTGAAAGGTGGTTTTGGAACATCGTCTAGTGTGGCTGAAAAGGCCAATCCGGGAGTGACAATTCCTTCCACACTGGGAGCAAGTGCAGTCTGTCCCTGGACTGTCTCCCTGGCTATGGGCCTTCCTTCTTTGCCTCTTAGTCTCAGACTGTTGGCCAAGTGTCTCTTCAAACTGGGAAAGGCCATGCTGCACAGCCTGCCTCCAAGCGGGCCACTCAGAGGCCAGGGTTTCCCACTTGTTGAGGTCCACTCCTAAGGCCTTCTGATCCCTCTTGCAGATGTCCTTGTATCGCATTGTATGTAATATTAATATTATATTAGTAATAATATAATATTATCATTATCATGCCATGTATATTATTCTTATTTCTACTTTTCAGTAATTAACATCCCAAAATCAGCTTAAAATGAAATTAAACAATCATAAACACTAAAAAAAATTAGAACATCATAATGAAAATCCTTAAAAGCAAAACTTAAACTCTCAAGGGAACTGCAACTAGTTGCAGAATTCTTTTTGTTTGAACCCCCACCAAGAAATGTATAGTAATTTCCTTGTCTAGTATGGAAGGCTGATCTCAGCTTTCTTCACACACACACACACACACACACACACACAGTTAGAGAGAGAGAGAGAGAGTAGCATAACTAGAATGGGTGCTTTTTTGTGTGTTGGCAACCTTCAGTCTCGAAAGACTCTGGTATCGCGCTCTGAATGGTGGTTCTGGAACAGCATCTAGTGTGGCTGAAAAGGCCGATTCGGGAGTGACAATTCCTTCCACACCGGGAGCAAGTGCAGTCTGTCCCTGGTCTGTCTCCCTGGCTATGGGCCTTCCTTCTTTGCCACTTTGCCTCAGACTGTTGACCAAGTGTCTCTTCAAACTGGGAAAGGGCATGCTGCACAGCCTGCCTCCCAGCGGGCCGCTCAGAGGCCAGGGTTTCCCACTTGTTGAGGTCCATCCCTAAGGCCTTCAGATCCCTCTTGCAGATGTCCTTGTATCGCAGCTGTGGTCTACATGTAGGGCGCTTTCCTTGCACGAGTTCTCCATAGAGGAGATCCTTTGGGATCCGGCCATCATCCATTCTCACGACATGACCGAGCCAACGCAGGCGTCTCTGTTTCAGCAGTGAATACATGCTAGGGATTCCAGCACGTTCCAGGACTGAGTTGTTTGGAACTTTGTCCTGCCAGGTGATGCCGAGGATGCATCGGAGGCAGCGCATGTGGAAAGCGTTCAGTTTCCTCTCCTGTTGTGAGCAAAGAGTCCATGACTCGCTGCAGTACAGAAGTGTACTCAGGATGCAAGTGTGGGTGCAAAGAACTAAGTATTGCACGGAGCCTCATTGCAGGGTGCAAGTGACCCTGACCCATCCTCTTTGGAGCCATTCTGGAGCCGTGCCCCCTCCCTTTCAAAGCCATTCTGGGCATATGCCTATGTTTTGACATAGCAGCCCAGAATGGCTCCAAGGGGGGGGAGGGGTCACTTGCATCCTGTGGTGAGGCTCCGTGCAACACTCAGTGTACTTAGTGTTTTGTTTTCACTTAGTGTTTTGCTTTGCACCTCCTCTAGCTACACTACAGCACTCACACACTTCCCTCCTTTCCAGTCTGTCATGCCCCAAAAGCCTTCAAAAATTTTGCCCACGTTTAAATTCTCCTCCAGCTGGCTCTGTTTGTGCTTTGGTTCCACTTTGTTGACTTGTTAACGGAGCGGCCACTCTGCTCCAAGAAGCACTGGTACTGTCTTGTGAGTCCGCTTAGCGGCAGCCCCAACCTGTCTGGGACCTGAGTTTGTACCGGATCACACTTTGCCTTGTGATTAATGCAATTTGCCCCCCCCCCTGCTGAGTCACAAAACATACAGGGGAGGGCAAAGCATTAAATACTGAACATCAAAGTCCACGGAGTGGGAAACCAAACAAGCACATTCCTTAAAAAACCAAAAACAAAACCAACCTGTCACTAATTTATAATGCCATTCTCCATAAATATTGCTGTTCCTAGAATTCTCTATGGGATTTGAAGACACCACTAAGATCATGTAGGATTAAAGTACAATACATTATCTGCAGGAGCAGACACTGTATCAAAGTCATCTGAAGCAGAGATGCTTGCATCTTAGTTAAGCTTTGCCTGGGGCCTTAGCTTTGACCAGAGGGATGCGGGAATTGAGCAGCATCATGAGTAATGAAACTAAGCGGGGAGATGTGGGTTTCACAGGGGGAAGCAATTGGGAAAAGGACCAGGAAGCCTCCGGCATCTCAGCAAGGTGCCACTCCCTCCCCGCGACTTGCTGAAGGCTGAATTGTGAGCGCACAGCCAGAGAACACAACAAAAGGTCTTTCTCCAATCGAATGTCTGATGGAGTTTGATCGGGACGAAAGAAGATCCTTTGTTTCGGGTGAACACACACAAGTTGCTGGGAGAGTGCCTCAAGGAGGCTGTACAAAGGCCCCATCTTGTCCTTGTGGCAATTTCCAGACTGCGGAGCTTGGCAGGAATCTCATCTTTCACATCTTGTTCTGCTTTCATGATTAAATCATCCATCCTCTCTTCTTGCTGTTTCCTATTTTCATTTTAAAAAAGAAATCTATAATGGAAGCGCTTTTCCACTGGATGTTGGATGTACCTCCAAAATGTGTGAGCTTATTGTTCAGTCTCAAAAGGTGTCAACCAGGCTACTTGGAGTAAAACCTGCTGTTTTGGGGGGAAGGGCAGCAAGTTGGATATCAACAGACTCACCAGCAAGTTGCTATCTTCTTTCCTGACAACAAAGTTAGGAAGAGCATCTTGGCACTCTGCTAGCTCTTCCTGGAGCTCCCATAAATTGAACCAGAAGCTTCTCTTTGTAAAGTACGTATGCCATCACTCAGCCAATCCCAAGCCTCACAAGTGTACTGTTACTCCTCTTGTCCTCAGTCAATGTCCGGGACAGTTTCTGGATTAGTGCACTTCCTTGTGGTTGATAGCTAATTACTAAGGTCTCAATCCTGAGCTCCCATAGAACCAACACTGGGTCCCAGTGCTGGGTGCGAATCAAGCACCTGGCCCAGCGCCGGCAGAAGAAGGATGCACCACCAGCAGGGATAACTGAGACTGCTGGGTGGTGGTGTGGCCTCTGGGTGGGGTGGGTGAAAGGCAAAATGAGGGAAGGAACAGGGTTGAGAGAGAGTGGGACCAGCAGAGCTGTGCTCTGCTGGATCCTGAACTCCATGTTGGTTCAGAAGGTCCGACACAGTCTCGGATTCTGAATTCCATGTTGGGCCAGAAGGCCCAACACAAAATAGCTGGCACAAACTTGAGAAGCCCCACAAAAGTCCCCTTCCTCCAAAGAGACCTCCCGTGGCTTCCTGGTGCCCGCTGGATACAGCATTAACCACTTTGGTGCCACTGATCCAGCAGGTGCCAGGAAGCTCAGAATTGGGCTTGCTCATTACCAATCTGCAAACTGGAGATAAATAGTAATCTCACAAGTCTGCTGTGAAGGTAAATAAGGTCCCGATCCCTAGGGGCAGGAGCTGTGGTGCAGAGGTTGTACTGCATGAAAACTGCCTGAAGCGAAGCAGGAGCGGCCTGATTCCTGCCTCGAAGGGAGATGACCAGAAGTCACTGATAAGTTGACAGGACTCTTAGTGAGAGAGAAGAGTCACTTTTGCGTGTCATGGTGAGAAGACGGACTGGAATGTTGAGAATGTTGGTGACGAAAACTGTAACAACTAAGAACATAAGAACGTCAGAAGAGCCCCACTGGATCAGGCCAAAGGCCCATCTAGTCCAGCTTCCTGTATCTCACAGTGGCCCACCAAATGCTTCAGGGAGCACACAAGACAACAGACACAACCTGCATCCTGGTGCCCTCCCCTGCAGCCGGCAATCAGAGGCAGCCTACCTCTAAAACCAGGAACTTGCACATCCCTACCGCGAGTGCTCTGTGTGATTTGTAGCTGTCTGCTGAAGCTTGAAGCATGTGTTGCGCAGCTAAGAGAGATGGCTACACCCTGGAAAGGAAACATCTGGAGATTGAAGAGCGATATTGTAAAGGCCCTTATTGGGTCTAGGACAACCTGCCTATGTAAACTGCCTTGGGTAATAACTGAAGAGAAATCGGAGGATGAGAAAGGCAGTTTACAAAAATAAATTTTAAAAAATTGATCCTATCAGAACAAGCGAGGCCCTTTATAGCAGTGCAAGAGCCAGGAATTACATTAGGATTGGGCTGTTAGTTAGCCTGGTTTGATTTCCTGAACTCGCACACGCTGTCATGTCTAGAAACTAAACAGTAATTTCCAGGTCCCATTAACTAATTACTAATCTCTTCTCCATTTCAGTTCCCATGAATCATGAGCATTCTCATCAGGATGAATGACAGGAGAATGAGTGATACCAACACTTTCACAATAATGAGTTATTAATTAACACTAATTGACAATGTGATTCCCCTGGATCTGTATATTACATCTCCTTGGGTGTCAAGAAAAGCCTCTTCCACATAATTAATGTTATTGCAAAAACAAAAAACAAAGAACACCCATTTTATTTTTGCACTGAATATCTAACCCTGATTTTTTTAAACATGGTAATATCTCATCTACATCTCATGTTTCCTTCAGTCTCTTGAAAATACAATTCTCACTTTGGGGATGAGTAATCTGCACTCTGTAACTAGATTGTGTTTCCTAATATGATTCAGTTGAGACAACCTTTTTGTCGCCTTCAGTCAGTCTGAATTTTTCCTTTAAATATAGCTCATTCTTGTGATTATCTCCTCAATATCCATAGGAGTTACAGTTACAGTGGTTAGGAGAATGAGCTGTGAACTCTGACATCTTGTGTCTAAATCTCATTCACCACTGAATTGCTAGGTGGCTAGAGATAAGGAGTCTTCCTTCAGCTTTAGCATCCAGCCCCACTCAGTGGCGTCGCTAGGGGAGTGTGGGTGGTGCAGGTCACACCGGGTGACGCGCACAGGGGGGAGTGACATGTACTGGGGGGGTGACATGCTAAAATCATGGTGGTTAGGAGTAATACCATTATGTTATATATATACCGTTGGGTGCTGAATTTCCAGCAGAATGCAATGCAAAAATCCAGAGTGAAATATCTCCTTTCTATGAAAAGTTATGGCCAAAAAACCAGACAACAAAAAATGCATGGAGCCCTATGGAAAGTGAAACTGAGCCGTATTGCACGATTATTCGTGAGTAGGCGACCTTGCCTTAGTCCATTGGAAAGGGCAGGCTGAGAGGAATCCGACGACACTAGAATGCTCCTGATCCAATGAATGCAGCCCCCCAAAACATCTGAGAATGAAGTCCCTCCCTCCAAGCAGACAAATGTATTGAGCCCTATGGAAAGCGAAAGTAAGCCTCACAGTCGTGTTTACTTGTGAGTAAGCAAACGTGCTTTGGCTGGTGATTAGGCCAGGCAAAGGGGAATGTGAAGCCACCAGAATGGTCCTGATCTGAAGGAACTGGAGCTCAACAAATGCTCCAGAAGGCAGCCTTCCCCTCCCACTAAAAAGGATCAAAACAGAGGCTTCAGCTGATAAGGTGAACCTTTTTGAGACTTGCAAAACCAGGTGGATCCTGACAATGATCTGGTTTAAATAGTGTTGTGAAAGACTTGGTGGAACAGGGCTGGCTTCTGCTTATTTAATTATTTGTTTTACTTTAATTATTTATACTTATTTATTTTAATTTGCCTGATGATGTCACTTCCACTATGACATCACTTCTGGTGGGTCTTGGACAGACTATCATTCTAAAAAGTGGGTCCCAGTGCTAAAAGTTTGAGAACTGCTGCAATAAGATGCTAGTAAGTTGTCACCCGGGGGGGGGGGGTCACCACTAGTGACCAAAATCACTAAAATCACAATTTGGAAGAATAATAACACCACGTTATATATTAATCAATGTGTAATTTCATGCAGAATATGTTCTATCTTTGTTCTATCAAAAGGTACCGCCAAAAAACCAGCGGGGGCAGAGTGATGGTACATCACCACGCCCACCACCTGGGACTTTGCCCCGCCTACTGCATGGGGGGTGACGCCCTGGCATCCCGCACTGGGTGCCGCGAACCCTAGTGATGCCACTGGCCCCACTTCCATACCCAGGGACAAAAATCCTAGCCTACTTAACATAGAAGTCAAAAGGACTGTTGAGTTAGCAGGTTTGGATGGGAGACACACTGCTTCTGTGGGGAGGAGTCTTAGCTCGGTTTTAGAGCACCTGCTTTGCATGTAGTCCCCATTTCAGCCTCCAGTTGCATCATAACTGGAAATGTTCAAATGCCCCAATCCTATCCCCTGCCAGGCGCATAAGCAGCCATACCAAAAGGTACATGCTTTATCTTGGGGGGGGGGGGGGCAATCCAAGGACAAATGAGAGGTGAGTATAAGACATTTAGCCTTCCTCCTAGTAAGCCCTGGGGCTGCCTATCATTCATTCATTGTTGGCAACTTTCAATCTCGAAAGACTCTGGTATCGCGCTCTGAAAGGTGGGTCTGGCACAGCGTCTAGTGTGGCTGAAAAGGCCAATTTGGGAGTGACAATCCCTTCCACACTGGGAGCAAGTGCAGTCTGTCCCTGGCCTGTCTCCCTGGCTATGGGCCTTCCTTCTTTGTCTCTTTGTCTCAGACTGTTGGCCAACTGTCTCTTCAAACTGGGAAAGGCCATGCTGCACAGCCTGCCTCCAAGCGGGCCACTCAGAGGCCAGGTTTTCCCACCTGTTGAGGTCCACTCCTAAGGCCTTCAGATCCCTCTTGCAGATGTCCTTGTATCGCAGCTGTGGTCTACCTGTACGGCGCTTTCCTTGCACGAGTTCTCCATAGAGGAGATCCTTTGGGATCTGTCCATCATCCATTCTCACGACATGACCAAGCCAACGCAGGCGTCTCTGTTTCAGTAGTGCATACATGCTAGGGATTCCAGCTCGTTCCAGGACTGTGTTGTTTGGAACTTTGTCCTGCCAGGTGATGCCGAGAATGCGTCGGAGGCAGCGCATGTGGAAAGCGTTCAGTTTCCTCTCCTGTTGTGAGCAAAGAGTCCATGACTCGCTGCAGTACAGAAGTGTACTCAGGACACAAGTTCTGTAGACCTGGATCTTGGTATGTTCCGTCAGCTTATAGATTGGATATAAGCCACCATTTTTGGTGGCATATGTCCTAGGAAAGCAAAGGGGTAGCGAGCTTCAGAAAGGAGGGTACAGCATCCAGCATGCACCATTGCCATCAGATACACCCCTTCCCACCTCTCCCCTACCCACACAGAGTTCCTCCCCCCAGTTTCACCTTCTGTCCTTCCCCTCCCCACCCACCTCCCACCCCCACCACCGACTTGCTGGGTCTAGCGTGTGCAGCAGAGATTAGTGGTGCAGCTATTGCCTCTTGCGGCAGCAATCTCAGAATAGCCACCAATGGCGCACTGCACGCGCCATTGGTGGCCATTTTGTGACAGCCAAAGTCACCTCAGTTGTCATAATGCAGTCCACCCAGCAGCCCAATTCTGAGGATTGGGCAATAAGACGTGTGTAACATGCCCACACAGGAAAATCAACCAATGTGCAGAGACCAAGTGCAGTGGCTGATGGCACAACTCAATGGAATGGCATAAAATGAGGAATAAGGCAAGGGTAAAAGTGCAACATAAGAACATAAGAAGAACCCAGAGGCCCATCTACTCCAGCTTTCTGTACCTCACAGCAGCCCCCCAAATGCCCCAGGGAGCACACAAGACAACAAGAGACCTCATCCTGGTGCCCTCCCTTGCATCTGGCATTCTGACTTAGCCCATTTCTAAATTCAGGAGGTTGCACATGCACATCATGGCTTGTAACCCGTGATGGATTTTTCCTCCAGAAATTTGTCCAGTGCCTTTTAAAGGCTTCTAGGCCAGATGCCATCACCACATCCTGTGGCAAGGAGTTCCACAGACCAACTACATGCTGTGTAGAGAAATATTTTCTTTCGTCTGTCCTCCCAACACTCAATTTTAGTAATAATAAATACATAGCATTTATCATAACTAGCTATTCAAATAGTTTCGGGAAAGAGAATCAAAAGCATAATGCAACACAATATTAAAAAAACACACGCCTAGGCTCAAAATGTCTGTGTGTGGTTTTTAAGGAGGAGAAAAGAAAAGGAAGAAACCCTTACGAGAAAAAGGGGAGGTGAGAGAGGCTGTGGGTTAAGTCTGCATTCTCTGTAGCTTGAACTAGGACTGCGGGCAAGGAGCCAGGCCAGCCCCTCGGTAGGCCAAAAAACATTTCACACACTTGCAGTGGGAAATTCTGCAGCTCTTAACTAATGTCCCAAGCCTCTAGGAGAGAAGTCAAGTGGAAGAGTGTCCTTGTTTTTGGAGTCCTCCAGAGATCAATTAAGGGGAACCATGTGCTGGTGGCCTGGGGTGGAGAAGAATTCTGGACTAGATGGATGCTGGCCTCTGGTCCACCAGAGTAATTCTCATCTTTTTGTCTTCTTCGAGAAGAGGAGAAGGAAACTTATTAGCTTGTGTATATTCAATCCACCATCCTGCAAGGTAATATAGCAACAATGAGATATAAGTACATCCAGAAAAAAATATATATTGTAGTTAAGCAGTCTGCTTGGGGGTGAGATAGGCTGTTGGAATGGCCACCAGTGGACCCATTCTAAATGATGCACTCCTTTTTTCTCCTGAATGATTGCCTTTATGATACAAGAGGGATGGATTTCACAAGCCAGTTGAGATCACGTCTAACTTAAATTGTCCCACTGAGCAGCTGGAAGGAGCCTCATCGAGCATTTCTAATTTCTAATAATGTCAAGCTTTTCTAATTTGGATATGAAATGAGTTATGGGCTTCTTGTGCAGAACAAGAAGCACAGAACTGTCTCGAGCCATATGATGAGTGTATCAAGAGCCTGATGTTGTGGAATTTATTTATTTTTTTCCCAGTTGGTTATAATCCTCTGTAAGAACTGCAAGGGTGGGAATCAGGATTTAGAAAATCCAGATTGCTGGATCACTTGAAAATAAATGCAACTGTTTGGATGACACCAGAAGAGAAGTTTGAAGTTAAAGGTTCTCGCCATCTTGCAAGATGTGCATTTGAATGAGAACCAGTTTTCACAGGACTCCACAGTGTACTTTCTGTATGCACCGGGCATGGGAACAGACTCCTAGCTGCTGTTGGAATGGGCTGACCACATAGGGGGTTGGCATTTTGCCTCATAGTCCAGGGCAAGCAGTAAGATGGCAGCCTATTGGTGTTGCCCGGATGACAGGAGCAGAGTATGGCAGCATCTGTTCTGGCCTTGATGTCTTCCCCTTGGTCTGCAGTTCCCACCCTTACCCAAGAGGTCAGTCTGGGATTAGCCAGTCTATAGGAGGCCAAGTAGGGTTTGTTGATCCCCTGTTGAGTTTTTTGCCTACTTTGGATGGGCCAAGTGAGTTGTGGAGCACAAAGAAAAGTACTTTTCCCAATATTCCAGCATCAGAACAGCAGATTAGGTGAAGGGAGGGTGAGAAGGAGACTTGTCTCTCTTCCTTCATCTCATTGCTACAGTCATTAGGAAAGCAAGGATACATGGGTAGTTGGGTGAGAAAGGGTTTGGAAGTGGGCAAGTAGTAGAAGAGAAGTTGCTCTTTACTTCTTCCTCAGTTTGGATGACAATAAGAGCCAGAGAAGAATGTTTGAGGCTAACAAACATCTTGGCAAGCATTGTGAGCTCCCAAGATCTGTATTTCTGAACCGAGAAACATAAGTCTGTGTGACATCACTACGCAAGAAAAGCATCATCCTCCAGCCTTGTGCCTCTTCAGAAGAGGGTGTGACCAAGTCTACCCTCTCCCCGAAAGACGAGCTACACTGAAGGGTGGCTTGATGACAATGATGCACTGAACATTCCCCCCCCCCCCCTTAGCTTAGTTTCCTTCTTTTCTGAGATGTGGTCAGGATGATAAAAATAAAATCCCGGATGGCCATGTACAATTCTGGCAGGGTGACAACAAAAAAATTGAGTTTATGTCAAGCCTGAATGCTAAATGGGCTCTCATGAAGAGAAGTCTGTGAACTCGTTTGACAGAGGAGGAGAAAATGAACCCAGAATCTTTGAGAGAGTGAAATCCCTTCTTACCTTGCATCAAAAAGATCTTAATACTGATTAAAATCAAGTTGAGAAACACAGTTGTGGGCCCAGCAGGAGCTTTTGCATTTCCTCTGCCATGCTGGGATCTTTGTGGTACCCTCATTCTATAAGGTCATCCAGTGGTGTAGCTGGAGGGGGTGCAAAGCACTATGTTTTGCAGGGAGCCTCACCGCGGCATGCAAGCGGCCCCTTCCCTTCCCTTCAGAGCCAGGCATATGCCGCGGTGAGGCTCCTTGCAAAATGTAGTGCTTTGCACCCCCTTAGCTATGCCACTGAGGTCACCTTCTGTTCTGAGGCTGCCCTTGCACCTTAAGGTGGAGCTAATGTTGGCATTTGCACTAACTTCTGACTGTGCATTTTTACCACCACTCCAGGCAAGCTCCTGCAAAATGAACGATTACTTCTTGTGTTCTAGACTCTAGCACCACAATCCTAGGCATGTCTGCTCCGAAGTCCCGGTGGGTTCAATGGGACTTACTCCCAGGTAATTTATAGGAATGCCCTAGGCCTCTCTTAACACATCCCAGCATTGCATCTCAGGCAACCCTGCATTGCATCAACTTCTTTTGCAGTTGTATCCACTGCTGGTTCATGTTCTGCTTGTGGTCCATTAAAGGCCTAATCCTATCCAACTTTCCAGGGCTGATGCTGCCAAGCAAGGTCTCCCCCAGTGTATATTTGTGTCTCTGATTTTTTTATACCTACATGCAGGATTTTACACTTGTCTCCATTGAACTCCATCTTGTTGGTATGGATCCAATGATTAAGCCTGTCAAGATCATTTAGAATCCTTCTTTGGACTTCCAGAGTGTTAGCTATCCCCACAATCAGCTCTTTCCCAAAGTTAATGGTATCCCCCCCACCCATGTCATTTATAAACACGTTGAACAACACAGGGCCGAAGACCCATGGCACCCAACTATTCTTGTCTCCATTGATGTGGAACCATTTGTTGGCAGTTCTTGGGAACAGTCGTTTAGCCAGCTTTGAACCCACCTAACGTGGTGACACGTAGTCCACATTTTACCTCTTTATATATAAGGATATCAAGGGAGTCTTGTCAAATGCTTTGCTGAAATCTAGCTACGCTACGTCATGGCAGTCTTACAATCTGCCCATGCCCGAGTTGCTGACCTTTAAATATCACGGCGGTGTCATTGGATGAAATTGCGGGGAAACGGCTTCCACGCCACTCCTGTAACATCTAAAGAGCACCATCATTTTCACCATTTTAAGGCAGCTCCAACAGTAAAACTGATGAGAAGGAAAGCAAAGTTGAAATGTCAAATCAGAAGTGAAATCAGCCTGAACGTCTGAAGTCTCCTGCTTCAAACGGAAGGAGATGACAGCACATCTGAATAAGACCATAAGCTGGTACAAATATATTCCACTCAGCAGCAAAGCAGTGGCTGGTGTACAGGTTAGAGGATGGTCTTGCTGAAGCCAAGGGCGGCCAATTGTCAGCTTTCAAAAATCAATAATGGATACTGCAAAGAGTTTCAGCTCTTGGTCTAGCAGAAGCAGCGGATCGCTACAAGCCAGTCTGCTAGGTCTGGATCATAAAACCCTTTATGGGTCCCAAGCACAGCTGGCCACTGCAGGAAAATGCATAAAAAACTGTGCACGTTTTTCCAAAAATATTAAATAATTCATGGCTGGATAAATATTTTACATGGATGTGGCCCAAACATAAATCCCTCCATTGGTGGAAGACAAAACGAGCCAAAGGGCTCTGTAAACTGTGTAGCAACTGTAGCTGTTTGGGGAAAGGGGAGGTCAATGCAGTTCACTGAATTTCCCTCCCGCAGATGTTGGTTCTTCTTCCAAGCTGTTTTCCTTAGAACTGAGCTGTAAGTTATTTTCAGATCTGGGGGGGGGGAGGGGGAATCAAAATGGGGCCAGGAGTGGGGCATTTTCACCACAACTCCATTCTGCTGATTTATTTTGCTACTGCCTGTTTCAAACGGAGATAGTGGCAGAGATCACAGCTGCCACTGTGGTCTCTGGCAGGTCTCTGGCAGGCTGGCAGGTTTCTGAGTGAAGGCAGAGGGAGCCGCCCTCCCTCTGATCTGGCTTCCTGATGACACTGCCTCAATATATGGTCTTATGAAGCAAGTGGAATGTGATCACTTATGTCTGCAGGTTTGTTTATTGCATGTATAATCTGCCTTTCTTCCATCATAGAGGTCCAGGTGCTTTTGTAGGGTTTGGTGACCATCATTAGCAGGTAACCCCTGCTAATTGGGTAAGAGGCACTTTTTCAAGTGGGTGCTCCTTTTTTTAGTAGGGGGAGAGTAACTGGCCCACCTCACCCCAGCACTGTCTGTTCTAGTGGCTGTCTGCTGGCATCTTTTCCTTGGCATCTTTTTAGATTGTGAGCCCTTTTGGGACAGGGAGCCATTTAGTTATTTGATTTTTCTCTGTAAACCACTTTGTGAACTTTTAGTTGAAAAGCGGTATATAAATACTGTTAATCATCATCATCATCATCTTCCTCCCCACACTGAGTAACTCAGTGTCAAATGGATTGTTATATGACATACAGCCAGTTCTCTTTATATGTGAATTTCCTATCTGCGAATCCGCTTACCTGCACGGAGGAGAATTACTACCTTCTCATGTTATCCGTGCCTCTGTTCTTGTTATCCACTATGTGGAGACCTTCTGGAGGTTGCAGGGCCCTTCAGAATGGTGCCTGTGACCAGCGCAGACCCCTTTACAATGACTGGTGGAAGCCCATTCCTGGGAATGGCCTATGGGAGCAATGGAGGGCCCATTCCAACAAGTGGTGGATGAGGAAGCAGGATTTTCAACATTAAAGATCAGTGTCAGGCTGCCTCCCCAAGCATGAGAGTGGGTGTAGCACCTTGGCCCCGTCTGGAGCCCTGACCCTTGAGGGGAGTTTGATGTCTGGGCCCCTCAGACACGCTGTCCCACCGGTGGCCCTCTTCCTCTCTACCTCCATTCCTCACCTCTTGCTCCCCCTTTGCTCAACCTGCCTCTCTACTCTTTATCCTCTATTGGCCCTCTCCACTGCTGTCTCTGGTCCTTTCGTCACCACCTTCTTCTCCCCCTTTGTCCCATCTCCAATGTTACTTTCATCTTGGACTCACACACTTCTCCTCTGCCTCTCTTTCCCTGTGTCCACTTTGCTCTCTGCCTCTCTCCACTCCTCCACTCTGGTCCAGTCCCTTTTGAGGGAAAACACCAGTAGCCCAACCCTTCCCCCAGAAGATTGCTGGCAGCGGGGGTTTCCCTGGCATGGGCTGCCTGGCCAACCAGCACCCACTGTGCATTTGGCCAGTGGCTACATCCTCCTGCCTGGAGGATGCAGGCTCCACTTGGAGGCAGGCTGTGCAGCATGGCCTCTCCCAGTTTGAAGAGACACTTGGCCAACAGTCTGAGGCAAAGAGGCAAAGAAGGAAGGTCCATAGCCAGGGAGACAGACCAGGGACAGACAGCACTTGCTCCCGGTGTGGAAGGGATTGTCACTCCCGAATTGGCCTTTTCAGCCACAATAGACACTGTTCCAGAACCACCTTTCAGAGCGCGATACCAGAGTCTTTCCAGACTGAAGGTTGCCAACATGACATCCTCCTGGCTCTTACCTTTTGGTGGGCTAATAATACAGGGTTCATAGTCTCTCCAATTCGAGGCACCAGACCAGGCCTTGAGTATCTTCAGCAAAGCGTCTGTTTCATATACCTCCGAGATCAGGCCCTACTCTCTGCTTTGCCTTGTTTATAACCTTACGCTTCAAGTCACTGGAATGCCCCTGAACTTTGCATCCTATAAAAAGAATGATGCAGTTGAGTATGCATTTCAGTTCAACTTTACTTTTCATTTTATGGAGAAAAATTGAGACTTGCGCCTTTGAGGCTGATTTTGCTTAAAAAGAAAAGCCAGAGAAAGCATGCAGGAGGCTTTGTGTAACATATTGCTGCTTTGGGCACCCTTACCAAGAGAAAGGTGGGATAGAAATTAATTAAATAAATAGTTTGACTTTGAGACGTTATTCCAATTGCAACAAACGAGAGACCGAGCCCCGGCACCAAGGTGTGGCCCAACAGATGAAGAGGAACTAGAAGCTATAGGAAGGAACCCCAGTGTGCCCATTTTCCAAATCAACACCCCCTTTTCCCCTAGCAGCTGGATATGCACATTACATCCCTGGTGATTTCTTTTGTGCTACAGAAACATGCGTCATAGATACATTGGAAACAGCTCTATTTTAAGTCAGTCTGTGGATCCATCAATAATGTCTATACTATCTGGCAGCCGCTCTCCAGAATTTCAGGTGAGTGTCTTTCCTAATTCCAAGCCTGACCTGGAGAAGACAGGAATCAAATCTGGAAACCCAGGGGCAATGCAGATGCCCTCCTCGCTGAGCTCTGGTTTCTCTCCAACGGCAGGGATGACCCTCCAGCAGCTGGACTCATCCAGTGTTTTAGCCTAGCTTGGAGTTGGACATCCAACATCAAATTTGACATTTCAGCAAATGTAGCAATTTGTCGGAATTGCCTCGGCACTGACATTCAGTTCGGAGAAGGCTCGGAAAGAGCTTGAGATAGAAATGCCAAGGCAATTTTATACTCTGGGACCTGTAAAGAACAGTAAGCAGGCTTTCCGAACCCAGTGGCTAATTATGCAGGTAGCTCAGTCCTATCTTGTATTCAGCCTGTAAAGGAAGCTGGAGAAGGTGAACTTGCATTGACCACTGCAGACAAACATATGGGTCCAGCCCACTGCCTGCTAGACTCACAGGCCAATCCCTGAGCTGCCCGGCATGCGGGGCTGCAGTGGTGCTGAAAATGGCTACTGCTGCTGCATCCAGCACTTCCCAGGCAGCCACCGCCGCCTCCTCAGGAGAAGGGAACTTTCATCCCCTTCCCCCGGGTAAACCCCCACAATGGAGCTACTCAATTCTACAACGACCCAAAGGTTGGCGTAGAATTTAGAGCCTCCATGTTGGGAGGACAGCCCAACATGGAGGCTCAGGATTCACCAGTCCCGCCTCCCTCCCACGCCGCTCCCTCCCCCAGCACACCTCCTCCCCACCCGCTCTCTGCCTCCCCGCCTTAGAACATCTCCTCCCCCCTCCCCTCCCCCACCTACCTCTCTGCTGCCCAGTGGTCTGCCCAGTGGTCTAGGGTGGTGAGCTGGCAGACACTGAATAGGATTGGACCCTCAAACTCTTGGAAAGAGGATGGGAGAAGCAGAGCAATCAGTGAAAGCACCTCCCTTTTATGGTAAAATAGCCCACCTGGCTAGTTGCTATTAAAAAGGAAAATCATCCGTAGGAGTGGGGCCGCTCAACTTGGCTGGACCTGCTCTCCTATGCAAAGAATCCTTCCTGCCTGCAGAAAACACACTGCGTCTGGGGAAAAGGCTCTAGCATAGCCCTCTTCCTGACATGTGCCATGTCTCTATACCTATTGCAACTCTGATCCATGGTTTGCACCATCCCAGAATAACTCGATCACATGATTTTGCTGAATGTGTATGGGATGTTCAGCCTCAGAGGGCAGGATCCAGGGTCGATCATGTACCTCAAGGCTGAGAAGTGTTATTCCAGCGAATGGGGGCCGTGCCTTAATCACAGCTTAATAAATCTACGTCTTTTAGAGGGGGAGAGAAATATATAGGATTCTCGGCTCCCACTGGTTTGCTACCAGCACTCCTCTCACCAATGGGTTTGGTATGGCTCTGTGGGTAAGCTAGGAAGGCGGCAGAGGTTTTGTAGCCGCTTGCTGTGGTTGCTTACACACTATGGCTGTGTGGTCTTGGCCCAAAAGGCAACTTTGGGAGTTGTCCCATTAATCTCTTTTTGGGAAGCATGGATAGGTCAGGGATTTCTCCTGTTCTCCTGCTTTGCTTTCTTGCTCTTCTTGCTAAGCCAAGATCCATTCTGAGAGGCTTGTCTGATCTATGGAACAACCACACCAGAGGTGTGCCATTGCCTCTGTCCTTGTTTTTGGTACCAGGAGGCCCTTCCAGTGTGGCGTTTCACAATGAAAGTCTGCACTCCTTTGATGCCAGCATCTGGGTGTGTCCATATCCCCAAGCCTGCCTTACTAACCAGCTGATTTTGATTGCTGTGTTAATAATGTCTCCTTCTAGGATTCTGTTCATTTGACTTAAGTCCAGGAAGCCTTGCCTATATCTGGCAGTCCTGTGCAACAGCATGCATTCTAGTTTTGTTGCATTTTTTTAAGGACATCATTGTGATTTACTGACATCTCAAGTGACCCAGGTTTGGTGGGATGATTTGAAGGCCTGTGAAATCAATGCGAAGGGGCTGAGGATCAACCGACAATATTTTATCTCCTTTGGGGGGGGGGAATGAAAAGAAACCTCTGTTTTTACCCTCAGATAATTAATACTTTTCAGTTGTCTGCAGCCGTAGTTATGGCAATCAGTTCAACTTAGCAGAAGTCTCGGATTTCATACATCAGTAAGCACTCCATCGGGATGGGCGAACTATCAAGCATTGTTTACAACCTATTCATCTTCATAAGCACTTGAGCATAAGCCGAATATCTTTTCATGAAAGTTTTGTGAAAATATTCATCAATATGACTTAAATTTGAGGGGGATGTGCTTGGAATGACTCGATAGGAGAAGTCTCTGTGCTCTTTACAACAGAAAGCTCAAGAAAACATCACCCAGAAGATGCTACCTAAGGTGTACGACTATAATATAGTGAGCTCCCTGGCATATCTCCCTGATTTTAGTCTCTGTTTGCCTCACCTCTCTCAGATGCGATTGGCTGAGCTGCTCTGATGTCACAGTGGATCTGTGTTACAGTTGCAGATGAGTCAGCTACCTGGCTCTTGATTTTAAGAAATCTCCATGACAATCTTGTATGTTCCCTGAGGCATTTGGTGGGCTGTTGTGAGATACCGGAGGCTGGACTAGATGGGCCTTTGTCCTGATCCAGCGGGGCTCTTATGTTTTTATGTTCTTAGCTGAGAGTGCAATATAAGCATCAAGTGTCACAGTCCCTCAACGGATCCATTGCCACATAAGGCTTAGTAAGTCTGAGAGTCAGCTCCTAAAATGCTGGTGCAGTGGGCTCCCAAGTTTTACACACATGCCATCAAGCATGTTTGTGGTGACTTGGAAGCAGGCTGTGCTGGCCCAAAGACATATGCCAGTCTGCTCCTGCCGGATCCCATGCTTGTGCCACCCAGGCTGGGTAAGTTTGCCATTACCCAGGCAGGCCGGAGCAGGGGGTGGGAGAGGGTGACAGGAAGATATTACAGGGTGGGGATGGGGCATTTTTGGGTGGGGTAAAGCAGTCTAAGAAGTGGATCAGGATTGGGAGGGGGTTGGGACTTGCTGAAGCAGCCAGCACCATATCCTAACCCTCATCCCTCATCATTGATAAATTAAAGATCAATAAGTCACCGGGCCCTGATGGCATCCACCCAAGAGTTATTAAGGAATTTAAGAATGAAGTTGCAGATCTCTTGACTAAGGTATGCAACTTGTCCCTCAAAACGGCCACGGTGCCAGAAGATTGGAGGATAGCAAATGTCACGCCTATTTTTAAAAAGGGAAAGAGGGGGGACCCGGGAAACTATAGGCTGGTCAGCCTAACATCTATACCAGGTAAGATGGTGGAATGCCTCATCAAAGACAGAATCTCAAAACGCATAGACGAACAAGCCTTGCTGAGGGAGAATCAGCATGGCTTCGGTAAGGGTAAGTCTTGCCTCACGAACCTTTTAGAATTCTTTGAAAAGGTCAACAGGCATGTGGATGCGGGAGAACCCGTGGACATTATATATATGGACTTTCAGAAGGCGTTTGACACGGTCCCTCACCAAAGGCTGCTGAGAAAACTCCACAGTCAGAGAATTAGAGAGCAGGTCCTCTCATGGATTGAGAACTGGTTGAAGACCAGGAAACAGAGAGTGGGTGTCAGTTTCACAATGGAGGGAGGAGAAAAGTGATGTGCCCCAAGGATCTGTCCTGGGACCGGTGCTTTTCAACCTCTTCATTTATATAGTGCATCCCCACTCCCCCAGTCCTTGAAAACTCTTAACCTAAGAACCTAAGAACAGCCCCGCTGGATCAGGCCATAGGTCCATCTAGTCCAGCTTCCTTTTTCTTACAGTGGCCCACCAAATGCCCCAGACAGCAATTTTCTGGTACTCAAATTTGCACCAGAAAATTTGCATGTGAAGATCTGAGTAAGGGTGGCTGGGGTGTTACTCAGGATAAGAGGGAAAATATCCCCTTACCCTCTACTCCCTTTCTTGAAGCTCTCAGCAACTTACTGTCCTTTAGGGCAGTGGTTCCCAAAATGTGAGCTGTGGCTCCTCATGGGAGCCCAGAAATACTCAAGAAAAACCCACTGCCCTATACAATATATAGCAGTGGTTCTCATAAATTTAGCACCGAGACCACTTTTTAGAATGAGAATCTATCAGGACTCACCAGAAGTGATGTCATGACCTAGGCTGCAATCCTACCCACTCTAACCCAGGAATAAGTTCCATTTACTATCATTGTTTAAAGAATATACATAGTAGCTTGTTCAAAGTACAGGTCTGTAACATTTCCCCAGATGCAGTCACGTACCATGGTAGCATCAAGTCTAATAAATTAAAAATATTGAAATGAATGGAGACCCACCTGAAATTGGCTCGCAACCCACCTAGTGGGTCCCAACCCACAGTTTGAGAAACACTTATATATAGGATTGTAACTAATGGGGAGCCAAGGCAAATGGTCCAGTAGGTCAAGGGAGCTGCTAATCATAAAAGTTTGGAAACCACTGCTTTAGGGGAAGAACCAGAGGTTGAATCAGAGACATTTTATCTGCAACACATATGATATGTCCTTGATTATAAGTGATGAAGTGTAGCATCCACCTGGGAGGTGCTCAAATACTCAAGCCAGTTTCTACTTTCAGTTTTGTTCCACTTAATGAATATTTCTCAGGATGCCACAGGTGATGAAAGCTGGTATTATTTACCACATCAAGACAAAAATGCTCCAGGACAAACTGGCTCCTTGATGTGGTGAGTTCTGCTGTCACCACCAGCAGCAGACGCATTGCTAAGAAGTGTTCACACAATGCAACGGACGAGATGAAATCCGTTTGTTGACTTTTTACAAGAAGCTGCAGGAGGCAATACTGGGGCCAAAGAGTTCTACCAAGAAGAGTAGGGCTTTACCCGTAAGTCAGCCTGCTGGACTCTTCCACATATGCTAACTCTTTTGTACCATGACAACTCCCAGTTCTGAAGGTAGATGTCCTAAGTGAGAATGGGATTTTAGCCTGGAAGAATAAAGTTTTAAAATGTTCAAAATGAAGGCTGATGGTGATTTTTTTTTCTGGTTGGGGGGGGTATTTTAATGAGGGATGAACGGTTTAACAAAAGTCACCCTATCTTCATTCATTCTTCATTGAGGGAATATTTGGCCTGGAGCAGAGAAGGCTGAGGAAGGACATGATAAAATTCTCCAAATACCAGCTAATGAATTTCTTAGCGGTAAAAGCAGTTTGGCAATAGAACCAGCAGCCAAAGAAAGAGGTGGGTTCTGGAGATCTTCAAGTAGAGGCTCAAGAGGAACCTTTTGGAGAGCTCTAGAGAGAAGTTTTCAGATGCAAGCAGGAGGTTGGTCTTGATGGGTCCCTCAATCTCTAGGATTCTATGAAAACGTCTGTGAAGACATGTACGTGTCTGCTTCGGTCAAACATTTCAGATATTTTGAGGAAACTGGAAAGATTGCTAATAAAACTACTGAAATTTCTCAGCCACAGGAAATAGCACATTGTAGTCTCTCCAGTTTATGTCACTGTTAAAGGCACAAATCAGAGACTTAAAAAAAAAAAATCTGTTTGAGGCTCTTTTTAAATCCTCTTGCCTTACACCCCCATGACTGGAAAGAGAGAAGGAAGACTCCGTTAAGTTGACATTTGTGGTAATGTGTGATGGCAGGTGAATTAGGCAAGGAGTTAATTAAAGTCTGAGAGTTAATTAATGAGATCCACTGCACATTAAAGATCATTACTTCATCTGGAAAGAGTAATTAGAGAGTCGTTTCTGGTGCGCTTGTATTCTCTTGGGTGTTAAGGTTGACACACCACATAAGTCATTCAATGTTAAGCAAATAATCCACTGGTCCTGCTATTTATTCTGACTGCAACACAAGTACCTGCCTTAAAGACTCAGCTCAGCCCTTCTGTTTTCCAGGGCTAGATACAGGATCAAACTAGACTGGCACACAAATGCGTGCCCAACAGGGATGCTTGTAACTGGAAATGCTTCTTGTTCATGTTTGGTGTAAAAGAGTTGAGGTGTCACTACCTTTGTTTGAAGAAAAAAAAAAATCCAAAGAAACCAAGGCCTGCAACTCCCATGTGATGCTGCATGCCCCCTGCATTAATCCAGTGGTCTTCTTATGTATTCTGCCACTTGGCGAGGTGAGACGGTGGCTATGTCCAACGAGGCTGACCATTGGGCCCAGTGTGAGGAGGCCCCCTTGTGGCACCAAGCACACAAACATCGAATTGGATGGAACCTACAAGGTCATTTAGTCCATCCCCCACCTGTAGCAGGAAATCCTCCTAGACCAGGGGTCTCCAAACCCCGGCCCAGGGGCCAGATGCAGCCTGCGCAGAGCCTCTATCCAGCCCACGGCCAGTCTCTGATCCCTGGAGAGCCTCTGGCCCAGTTGACCAAACACAACCAGAGTTGTGGACACAACCAGAGTTGTGGGGTGGAAGAATGGGGTCCATTTAAGTTTGTGTGCTTTATTTCTTGGGCTGTGTTGGTGCTTGGAGAAATCCTGGACATTTGAGCCCATTCATTCATTCATTTCAGTCATTCATCTAAGTTCCATCTCTAATGTACTTATTTAAATTTTATATTTCTTTTTTTTTTTCCGGCCCTCGATACCATGCCAGATATTTGATGTGGCCCTTCAGCCAAAAAGTTTGGAGACCCCTGTCCTAGACTATCTCCTGCAGGTGCCGGTTGAGTCCTCTTGAAGTCCTCCAGCGAGAAAGAATCCACCACCTCCCTCAGCAATTTGATCTCTCTACCACAAGAGAGTCATGGGTAGCCCAATCTCAATCAACCTTTTCGTGTCTCAATGTAGCAGTACAGAAAAGGCCTCTGGAGAAACCAGTCTGAAAAGAAAGGCCTCCATTTTGCTCCCACTGCCTGGAATGGCTCCGAAGGGGAGGGCCCCTTGCACACTGCGGTCAGGCTCCCTGCAAAACTTAGTGCTTTGCACCCCCTCCAGCTACGCCACTGCATACAAGTATAATTTGTAAGCAGGTTCAAACCAGAATTTTCAAGGCAGGATTTGGAAGGGATGACATCTGAATTCCCCCCCCCCCAAACTTCAGATGGCAACTCTAGTAATAACATTTAATTGGCTCGCCGCGCAAGCCAAGCAAGGAAGATGTGACAAAAACGCATTTCTAGGCTTCCATCCCCTGTAAATCTTTTTAATATGTATGTCTGGCAATAACCGCCTCCTTCTCTGGCGCTGCCGCAATTACACGCTCAGGCAGAGTTTTGTGAAGGAAACATTCAAATGTTTGTACGTTCTTTTGTTTAGGACACAGACCAAAAACTGTCTTCCTTTCAGGAAGAAGAGCTGTGTTATCATCCCTGACGTGTGCCCCCTGCAGCCCTCCCTCGTGCCTCTGTTTCTGTTTGGGAAACACATTTAGAAATCCAAATGTCACCAAATAAATGAAGTTAGAAGACTCCTCAGAAAAGCTATGGAGTTCTGGGGCCACTCAGTGCCTGGGTTCGTGTTTGGCTTGCATGTGGTCCAAGGTTCACAGCCCAATTCTAAATCCCTGTGTGGTGATACAGCGGTGCTGGTGCGGCTACAGCTGCATCCTGCAGGTGATTTTTGGCTGCTGGAGGTCTCCTTGGGGTGACCCCTTTGTCCCCTTACCCCAGGGTAAACCCCATCACCTGGGGTAAGAACTGGGAAAAGTAGCAATTAAAAGCTTGGGACCAGGTGAGCTGGGACCAGTCCTAGTTCACCATGCCAGCCAGCCACTGCATCAGAGACCTTGGCATGTTCATATGGGAGAAGACAGATCTTGGTGGACCAAAGATAAGGGAATACACTGTACGTAAGTTCATACAAGGAAAAAAAAAGTCTTGCTTCAGGTCAACTCTTTCTCTTATCAGGAGTGCAGAGCAGCTCCCAATTTATGCCTCTAGCAGAAGAAGGAATCAACCAAGCTTTTTTAAAAAAAAATCCATGTCAATAAATAAACCATGCAAAAAATTAATTGAGGACCTCATGGTGACTTGGGTCCAATTTCAGTTGGAATAAAGACTGATAGATGCTGATTTCCAGCACCAGGCAGTAGGAAGCTTTCACCTTTCCTGCCCCTTTGCTTTGGAAGTTTTGACTGATAGAGTCTTGCAAAATTGTTAGCTACCCGAAGCCCCAGTTTACTGTAAAGTCCTCATTTGATTTCACATGTAACTGATGAATGTTCTCAAGGCAACCTGAGCTCTACTCCCCGCACACATCCCCCCTTCCTCTCTTACACTTGAGAATGTGATCTTCAAAGGCTCCCAAGCATGGATGGGTCATTAAACTAGCAGGTCTCACACCTCAGCTTCGCCAGGGCTGCTGCCACTCTCTCGCCAAAGGGGAACGGTTTGCAAACAGTGGCAATTAGAGCTTTCCTGAAAAACAGGGACAGAGCAAAGAGTAGAGCGCAAAAGGGCTGTGCTGCATCACAAGTGGGGTTCCTAAATTACACACGCCAAGGCGCCAATAAACCCATTAGCCTAACAAAGTCAGTGAGAGAGGAGAAAGGGGACTAATTACTGGGAACGGCTTCTGCATCAAAAGGTGTAATTTGTTGTGTGCTTAAAAGTGGCAATGAATTGGGACAATGAACTGGACGCCTCTCAAGGAGGTTAGAGAGCAACTCTGTAAATAATTAGGCTGCAATTTCAGGTACACATCATCAAGGCAGTTCCCTCGCTCTCTTCCTTGTCCCTAATTATGTTTCCTACGCAGACGGGGAGCGCACAGTAAGTACAGAGGTCTTCCGTATCTGCGGATCCTGTATCCACGGATCCACTTATCTCTGCTCCCCTTGCCTTTTGGTGGGTCCTCTGAGACCAGCAGAGTGCCCTCTGCTGGGCTCAGACTAAATCTTAGACAAAAAAGAAGTCACTTCCAGTTTTTTTTAAATTAAAAAACTGGAAGTGACATTTTTAGTTCCTTAAAAGGCATTAAAAACTCTCTTCCGGTTCCTCCCCCCCCCCAAAAAAAGGCAGATGTCCACATCCTCAGCTGGGCTCAGAGGATCCTCTGGAGGCAAGGGGTGCAGAGCTCCCCTCACCCCTGGAGGGTGGGGGGGGGTCCCTTCATATATACAGATTCAGGTACCTGCAATGGTTCTGGTATGGCACCCCCGTGGATATAGCAGGCAATGCACTGTGAATATGAACCCTCCCACTCACTACTGGAGTGCACTGCCTTCGCTATCCCGAATGGCTCTGATGGCAAGTGGGAGGGGTTGCTTGCCCGGCATGTTGGGGTGCCTATTTTACTTACCAGGCCTCCCCTCTAGCTACACTACTGCCTCTACATAACGTTTCTTGCCTAAGATTCTGCAGGAAAGTGGCTTCCTTGTAACACTACACACTCGGTCAGAGAAAGAGATGAGATTTGGCTGTCATGATTTCTTCTTGACAAATTCTATGCTGGTTCCTAGAGATCACCCCATGATTTTTCTAAGTGCACAGATATTTGGTTTCATAATCTGTTCCAGGATCTTTCCAGGAGTTGAGGTCAGGCTGGGCGGTTTGTAGTTTCCTGAATCTTCCTTTATTACTTATTTAAAGATAGGGACAACAGTGGCTCATCTGCAGTCTTCAGACACCACACCCATCGTCCAAGAGTTCTCAAACCTTACAGAAGGTCTGAGGTGACATCTCAGTCACTACTCTGGGATGTCAGTCCTGGGTACTTCAGTTCATTGACAGCCCAATCCTGTGCAGGTGAGCTGCCTGTGGAACACATGACCTGCTAGCAACAACAATAATAATAATAATATAATATAATATACAGTATTTATATACCGCCTTTCTTGGTCTTTATTCAAGACTTTATTCAAGGCGGTTTACACAGGCAGGCTTATTAAATCCACGCAGGGATTTTTACAAATTGAAAGAAGGTTCTTTCTTTCAAGAACCACTACATTCAAGGTGTTACACTCCGATCTGGTTTAACATTCTGGCCTCCATCCTCCCACGCTCCGAGCAAATGGAACAGCTCAGCTGCAGCTTGCCAGCTGCTTCAAGGTCGCACGGTGCCGGTGGCCTCGAACTGGCGACCTTGTGGATGTTAATCTTCAGGCAAATGGAGGCTCTACCCTCTAGACCAGACCTCCTGCCCTGGTCTACAGTTGTCCAGTAGAGTAGCAGCCCAATGTGTTTCATAGCTGTTTTAGTGTGGTTCAGTGTCTCGATTTTAGTATTTTTGGCTACACTTTCTATGATGTTATGATGTTATTGTGTTGTGTTTATATTACGTTGAGTAAGGCTCCAGTCCTATCCCTCACGTGTTTACTCAATGCAGTAGCACACCACATCCTATGGTGGGGAAGGGGTGACCAGATGACCCAAGAGAGGTAAGTAAAAATCTTTCCTCTTGGTAGGCCAACAAACTATCAATAGGTCTCCTTGAACCTACTCCTGCAATCCACCAGCCCCAAACCACCCACTGCCCAGCCCACTCCCTGTCCAATCATCCCCTAAACCACCCACAACCCACCCCCTCTGCCACCTTACCTGCTCTGGGACAGCCTGGATTGGCCATTGGCATATATATGGGGACTTAATCTGTTTTCACCAGTGGTCCTGCAGTGCCATGACAGTGGTGTGCCTATTGTACACCACACCAGTACTCATGGCGGCAGATTGAGAGATCTACTGCCATCAAAACGCAATACCATTGGACATTAAGGGCCTATCAAACATTTTAGCACTGGTGCAGCCACAATGCAGCCCCAAGGTAAGGGAACAAATGTTTCTTTACCTTGAGGAGCCTTCTGTGACTGCCTCCCCCACAACAGGAGTGTAGCGCATTGGCTCATTGGCACGGTTGCACCGGCACTGGAAAATTGGATAGGATTGGGCCCTAAATGTGTTATAAAGACAAAATAGTGAAGGTAACACTAGTCACCCCCTTCCTAGGCTTCACCTGCCTCAACTCTGAATGTAGAGGCACCTGGAGAAGGGTTTCTATGGATGGTCTCAGCTTGTGGACAGAACAACGGTCTCTCCCCATTCAAGATTTTCTCTTTTCCTATGTTTTAAGGCGTGGAAAAACCCCAAATAGGGTCTTAGTTCTGCTTAGACATAAGGTAAAGCTAAAGGTAAAGTCCCGTCCCCATCCCCTCCCCCCGCGTTAAGTCTAGTCGTGTCCTGACTCTGGGGTGGTGCTCATCTCCATTTCTAAGCCCAAGAGCTGGTGCTTGTCCATAGTCAATTTCCATGGTCATGTGGCCAGCATGACTAGATGCCTAAGCGCACAGAATGCTGTTACCTTCCCACCGGGATGCTACTTATTTATCTACTTTGCATTTTTACGTGCTTTCGAACTGCTAGGTTGGCAGGAGCTGGGACAAGCCATGAGAGAGCTCACCCCACTCACATGGATTCAAACTGCCAGCCTTCAAGTCAACAGGCTCGTTGGCTCAGTGGTTTAACCTGCCGCGCCACCATGCCCCGGTTAGGATAGTCACCCTCAAATTAAGGGTGTGGGGCAAGCCCCAGGAAAAAGAGAATGCCAGATGCAAGGGAGGGCACCAGGATGAGGTCTCTTGTTATCTGGTGTGCTACCTGGGGCATTTGGTGGGCCACTGTGAGATACAGGAAGCTGGACTAGATGGGCCTATGGCCTGACCAGTGAGGCTGTTCTTATGTTCTTAACTACAGTTCCCAGGAAGCCTTGCAGGTCTCTTGTTATCTGGTGTGCTCCCTGGGGCATTTGGTGGGCCTCAGTGAGATACAGGAAGCTGGACTAGATGGGCCTATGGCCTGATCCAGTGGGGCTGTTCTTATGTTCTTATGTAGAGAACAGCCTTCAGGAAAGGTATGCCTTTAGTGACCACTAAAACCACAATCTGTCATGTCCACAGACTCTTAGGCTACCATCCTAAACACACTTACCTGAGAGTTAACCCCACTGAATACAGTGGGACTTTGCTTCTGAGTAGACATGTAGAGACTCATGCTGTTTGATTTGGATGGGCCTGCTGGAGCCAATTGTAACAACACAAATTCAGGAGAACAGTGAATGAATGACTTTTTTTCTATGTAAAACTCGCAAAATATCAGTCAGAGGCAAACAAATGACTAGGCGGTAGTTAGGAATCCTCTTGTGCCATGTTAAGTTGGCCATTTAGCATCAAATTATGTTGATTCTCTCCTTCTATAGGACACACTCATGCTAGCAGAGGAGCTTTTGAAATGTTTATGCATTATGATATTTGGAATAAAGCAAGCCAAAGCCCCATTAAAGTCTTCATGCCGAGTCTCTTATCAAGTCAATTCCTTCAGGATATAAAAAAAATGGAAAGAGCTTTGTGATAGGAATAAAGATGCAACACCAAAAGGCTGGCTTTGTTTTTCCACAGCAGAATCTGAGATGCATTAAAAACTTAAGCTGTTCTGAATTTAAAAGGAGGTATTAAAATGCATGTGGACAGTTACTTTATCATACCTCTGAAATCCCAGGTTCTAGGAGCAGGGCCATGCAACAGATTTCTGTTCATAAGAACATAAGAAACAGCCCCACTGGATCAGGCCATAGGCCCATCTAGTCCAGCTTCCTGTATCTCACAGCGGCCCACCAAAATCACTCATCTGTGTGTGTACTCCCCAGTTACTCACTACTGAGATCCACATGAATCACTGGCTCTTGTAAAAAAAAGCGTTGGTGACTTGTTTTGGTGTTTTCCTCCCATTGTAAGCAAGACTGAAGTTGACTAACAAACCACAGGTAAGGAGTAAACATGCTCCTGGATTATGCCACTTCAGACCACAGGTTGGGGCAGTGGTGTAGCTAGATGGAGTGCAAAGCACTAAGTTTGCAGGAAGCCTCACAGCGGCGGCGTGCAAGAGGCCCCTCCCCTTCGGAGTCATTCCAGTTTTGCGCCCCTGCTGCGGTGAGGTTTCCTGCAAAAACTTAGTGCTTAGTGCTCCATCTAGCTCCATCTATTGCTCAAGCTAGCTACATCTCCCGTTTTGCACCCCCTGCCTGGGATGGCACTGAAGGGGAGGGCCCTTGCACACCGTGATAAGGCTCACTGCAAAACTTAGTTCTTTGCACACCCTCTAGCTACAGCACTGGGTTGAGGTTCACATTAATGAATATACTTGTCCCAGAAAATCCCCTACATGTAGAAAATTAGCATGGTAGAGAGGAGATATTCTATGTGGAGGAATCTTTTCAGTGTGGAGGAACATTAGATCATGTGAATCCCCACATCTAGTAAACTAGTTTACTGGCTCATCTGCAGATGGTGAGAATCAGGCCATAAAACCAATACAGGTAGGTTAACCCCTTATCTGGACATCAAAAATCCGGACTATTCCGAAATCCAGACATTTTTGCCAAGACTTGTTTTCGCAGTGTTTTTCAAACTGTGGGTCAGGACCCACAAGGTGGGTCGCAAGCCAATTTCAGGTGGGTATTCATATAATATTCATTTCAGTATTTTATTTTTAATATATTAGACTTGATGCTACCAATATATGTGACTGCTTTGGGGAAATGTGACAAATTTGTACTTTTAACAGGCTACTATGAAGATGCTTTTAACAATGCTAGTAATTGAGACTTACTCCTGGGTAAGTGTGGATAGAATTGCATTCCAGGATTGTTAGAAATTTTCCAGCTTGATGATGTCACTTCTGTTCATGGACATCACTTCCAGTGGGTCTGTTCAGATTCTCATTCTAAAAAGTGAGGGTCCCAGTGCTAATGTAGTGAGAACCACTGCTGGTAGTGTAAACACTGGAAGGTGTTGTGTTCATTCCCATGTACAGAGCAGGTACAGGCTGTAAGTGGTGTGCATCTGTGTGTATTCTCTGCTCTGTGGTGCATATCTGTACAGACAGTGTGAAAAAAAATTCAGAGTTCAACAGACACTTGCATGGGTAACAGTGAAAAGAGGAAGAGGCAAGCATTTCTCATTGTATTTATGCAATTATTCTGAAATCCAGACAAATCCAAAATCCAGACACCTTCCTACCCCAAGCAGTCTGGATAAGGGATAATGAACTGTATTACCCAACAACAGTGGGCATGGGTACATTCTCTACCTGTCACATGACCATTTGTTCTGGAGCAATATGTGCAAAAGAGACCAACTAAGATGATTACGGGGCTGGGGGCACCTTCCTTATGAGGAAAGGCTACAGCGTTTGGGCCTCTTCAGCCTAGAAAAGCGGCGCCTCGGGGGACATGATTGAGACATACAAAATTATGCAGGAGATGGACAGAGTGGATAAGGAGATGCTCTTTACACTCTCACATAATACCAGAAACAGGGGACATCCACTAAAATTGAGTGTTGGGCGGGTTAGGACAGACAAAAGAAAATATTTCTTTACTCAGCATGTGGTCGGTCTGTGGAACTCCTTGCACAGGATGTGGTGCTGGCGTCTAGCCTAGACGCCTTTAAAAAGGTGATTGGACAAGTTTCTGGAGGAAAAATGCATTATGGGGTACAAGCCATGATGTGTATGCGTAACCTCCTGATTTTAGAAATGGGTTATGCCAGAATGCCAGATGCAAGGGAGGGCACCAGGATGAGGTCTCTTGTTATCTGGTGTGCCCCCTGGGGCATTTGGTGGGCCGCTGTGAGATACAGGAAGCTGGACTAGATGGGCCTATGGCCTGATCCAGTGGGGCTGTTCTTATGTTCTTATGTGTCTTGATCAAATAAAGGGATCCCACCACCGGCTTCCTCATCTCACTGAGATGATCACAGTTCATTTCTGTTTCTGGAGGAGAGAAAATCCATTACAAGTTACAAGCCATGATGTGTATGTGCAACCGTCCTGATTTTTAGAAATGGGTTATGTCAGATGCCAGATGCAAGGGAGGGCACCAGGATGCAGGTCTCTTGTTATCTGGTGTGCTCCCTGGGACATTTGGTGGGCCACTGTGAGATACAGGAAGCTGGATGGGCCTATAGCCTGATCCAGTGGAGCTGTTCTTGTGCTATGTTCTTAGCTTGATAATTGGGCTGGAAAATATGAAGATTTGCCCATGTTCTCTTCTGTCATTTGCAGCTAATGAGTTTCTACATGAATACAAAGTGCTTACTTCTGGCCATCACCTTTTAATGACGTCACATTCTGCTTAATGATGCCACTTCAGGCCCTCAGCAAGTACCATGAATGTTAACTTCAGTCCTTCTACTTTAAACAAGTGTGACATCTCTGATAAAAGGACAAAGGAGACAAGAGCTGAGCAACTTTTTGTGGCCAAGAGAGGCTCTTCATCATAGCTCTATCAAAGTTGTGGACACAGAGGAGTTCTCCGGGGTTGACATGAGTGCTCTGGGCCTGCTCAGTTCCTTGACACCATCCCTTGGTGCACCCTGCTACACATGGCTTCCTTTCCATCCTTCCACACAACCACCTACCCAGATAGTATATCTTGGAATGTGTTTTGAGTTCCAGCCATGCTGCTAGAAGAAAGTATAATCAGATCATGGATCCATCAGAGTGGGGGGGGGGGGGGGAATGCAACCTGGACTTGCTCCAGAGAAAACTATCTCCGAACGCAGACTGTGCGAGTGAGATTCAGATGCCTTGCCAGTTCTGTCAGAGGCATACCTGAAAGCTTCCTCTTGAGGGCTTTGCACTGATCTTTACAATTGTTTTTTTTCTAAGTGCTTATTTAAAAAAAAAAATGATGTGGAAGACGCGGATCATGTTGGGCTCTGATCCCTTTGCCTCTGTACTCAAAGCCCAACTGGAGGTGCCTTCCACATTCAAAGACACCAGACTCTCTTTTGCACAAGAAGACTAAGCAGTTTTGATTCAAGATGAAAGCACCACAAAGATTAAACACTCCAAAGCACGACACAAAAGGCAGAGCCAAGAAATGTGGTGAAGCAAGAAATGTGCACCCGGGAGATTATCATCCCTAGAACGGAACATGGCTTTCAATTAGTATGACAATGCAAGCTAAACTTCCATTGATATTGACAATCTTGGACATAGAAAAGAGAATCAGTTCACCAAGTGAGGATGAATCCACACACACACACACACACACACACACACACACACACACACACACACACACACAACTGCCTTTGAGGGTGAAGATTTCCTCAAACCATCCCAGCTCAGAGTAGATCACATCAAAGATTTGCCTCCAAAGACTTTCCTGGTTCTTTGAAACACAGATGAGAAATTCCTCACCTCAGAGCAGTCCGTCTCCCCCCTTGTCTCTCTATCCACCCAGATGCCTCCTACTCTTAGGATCAACAAGATGTGTAACTCAAATCACACCACTGGCTTGGGCATGCTTGCTTTAGCTGGATTAAATTGCATGCCCGGGGCTGATGTGAATTGGGACCATAGTGAGGATGGGGGTGTTAATTCACATCACTTCCCCCACCCCCTGTATGTGCTATTTGCCCTGGAGAAAAGTGTCCATTGGTTGCAATAGGAGATTTTTTACCAGATTTTAACACACAACGGTGCATGCGTGAGTGTGAGTGAGCAGGTGTGCATGCCTGCTGGCTTGCAAGATCTGAATCATGACTGTGGTATGTGGTCTGGAAAGCCCCCCTGTCTCCAACAATAATTTTGATCTGGATGGGAGGGGGTCCGTGCAGAAAAAAAAGCTTTTTTACAGAAAAAAAAAGCAAGCACATCAGGACCATGTTGTTGGCAACCTTCAGTCTCGAAAGACTCTGGTATCCGCGCTCTGAAAGGTAGTTCTGGCACAGCGTCTAGTGTGGCTGAAAAGGCCAATCCAGGAGTGACAATCCCTTCCACACCGGGAGCTAGTGCAATCTGTCCCTGGTCTGTCTCCCTGGCTATGGGCCTTCCTTCTTTGCCTCTTTGCCTCCGTCTGTTGGCCAAGTGTCTCTTCAAACTGGAAGAGGCCACGCTGCACAGCCTGCCTCCGAGCAGGCCGCTCAGAGGCCAGGGTTTCCCACCTGTTGAGGTCCACTCCTAAGGCCTTCAGATCCCTCTTGCAGATGTCCTTGTATCGCAGCTGTGGTCTACCTGTAGGGCGCTTTCCTTGCACGAGTTCACCATAGATCCTTTGGGATCCGGCCATCATCCATTCTCACAACATGACCGAGCCAACACAGGCGTCTCTGTTTCAGCAGTGCATACATGGCATGTTCCAGGACTGTGTTGTCACATCAGGACCAATGTCACAATTAAAGTCACATTACCTGAGGCCCCAAGGCTCTCATCCGACACTTTTCTCAGACATAAGAACATAAGAACATAAGAACATAAGAACAGCCCCACTGGATCAGGCCATAGGCCCATCTAGTCCAGCTTCCTGTATCTCACAGCGGCCCACCAAATGCCCCAGGGAGCACACCAGGTAGAGACCTCATCCTGGTGCTCTCCCCTACATCTGGCATTCTGACTTAACCCATTCCTAAAATCAGGAGGTTGCGCATACACATCATCGCTTGTACCCCATAATGGATTTTTCCTCCAGAAACTCGTCCAATCCCCTTTTAAAGGCGTCTAGGCTAGACGCCAGCACCACATCCTGTGGCAAGGAGTTCCACAGACCGACCACACGCTGAGTAAAGAAATATTTTCTTTTGTCTGTCCTAACCCGCCCAACATTCAATTTTAGTGGATGTCCCCTGGTTCTGGTATTATGTGAGAGTGTAAAGAGCATCTCCCTATCCACTCTGTCCATCCCCTGCATAATTTTGTATGTCTCAATCATGTCCCCCCTCAAGCGTCGCTTTTCTAGGCTGAAGAGGCCCAAACGCCGTAGCCTTTCCTCATAAGGAAGGTGCCCCAGCCCCGTAATCATCTTAGTCTCTCTCTTTTGCACCTTTTCCATTTCCACTATGTCTTTTTTGAGATGCGGCGACCAGAAAAAGACATGTGCAATGTGAGTTACCTGACACATTTTTCACGCTTTTCACAGCAATTCTGCTATCTGCAGAAGTGAGCTAGTGACTAAAACTCAGGAATCTAACAGATGCTTCAAGAGACATATCGAGATACCATGAAAAGTAGTGGTGGGGTAGGCCTCAGCCAAGAATTCACTTGATGGTATCAAGAAAGTCATTGCTTTCCCAGTCTCAGCCCCCCTCCCTCAGCTACACTATGGGGTCAAAGAGCCCAACTGTCTTTACAAGGTTGGAAAGGTTACTGAGAATGAATGTGGAGTACACTGAACACTCCAAAATGCTATATAAAAAAGTATCGTCATGATCTCTGAGGTCCGAAGCCACAAAACGTCCCTCCACCTGAAAAATGTCTCCCCTTCTTCCTCATTCATCTCGCCAACAATGGTTCAAACTCAATTAAGCATGAATTAATACAGGAAAAGTCCAGGAAATCATTAGATTCCCAGTGTTTTCTGGTGTACAAGATTAATTTAAAGTGAAGCAGCAGACACACTAATACAATTAACAAACTAGCTTCATAATGGATGCCCTGAATAACTTTCCAAAGAGAGGTTTTATACTGCTGTGTATCTGATGCGAGGAAAAGCTAATTTACTGCTTGTCTTGCAACACACACCAATACACCTCTGGTTTGTTTGCAAATAAATCTTCCTGCGAAATGAAGTACTTTGTAAATTGCAGGTAACGCTTTTTGGACCCTGAGTGTGGGGAGTGGGGGGCCCAGATATATGGCAGGTTGTGCTTAAGAATGCTTTAGAATTAAAAAAAAACCTCTGATGTTCCATGACCTGACTTTGGAAATATTTTAGGTTGAAATAAGAGACATTCCCACAGCTTGGGGGTTTGCCTGGATTCACAGCTGCTCCTGGGTTCCCAGGTGACAACTATGGCCAGGGGAGCCTTTGCCCAGATTCAGTTGGTGTGGCCGTACGTGGATTGTGGCCATACTTGGATTATGCTGACCTAGCCATGGTGATCCATGCCACAGTGACATTAAGACTAGACTATTGAAACATGCTTTACATGGGGCTGCCCTTGAAAGTGGTTCAGAAACTGCAATTAGTGCAGAATGCGGCAGCCGATGTGCTTGCCAGAGGTAGGTGGTTTGACTCTGTCAGGCCACTGCTCCTGCAGATGCACTGGCTGCCCATTCATTTCCAGGCCCAATTCAAGGTGCTGGTTTTGACCTATATGGCTATATCTGGCATGGGGCCAGGGTGTTTAAGAGACCGCCTTCTTCTATACCAGGGGTGCCCAAACCCCGGCTCTGGGGCCACTTGTGGCCCTCGAGGCCTCTCAATGCAGCCCTCAGGGAGCCCCCAGTCTCCAATGAGCCTCTGGCCCTCTGAAGCTTCCTTGGAGCCCACACTGGCCCGACGCAACTGCTCTCAGCGTGAGGGCGACTATTTGACCTCTCAAGTTAGCTGTGGGATGAAGGCTCCCTCCACTGCTTGTTGTTTCACGTCTGTGATGCGGTAGCAGCAGCAAAGGAAAGTCCAGCCTTGCTTTGTGCAAGGCCTTTTATAGGCCTTGAGCTATTGAAAGACCTTCATTCATTCCTATAAGTTCATCTTTAATATATTCATTTATGGAAACTTATGTAAATTTATTCAAGTTTTAAATGTAAATTAATCCCGGCCCCTGACACAGTGTCAGAGAGACAATGTGGCCCTCCTGCCAAAAACTTTGGACACCCCTGTTCTATACCATCTGGCTCATTCTCTCCAGTCAATGGAGAGGGGCCTCTTACAGGTACCATCACCTATGCATATAGGAGGAGCTGGGGCAAGGAGTAGGGCCTTCTCCATAGTGGCACCAACTCCATGGAATTCCTCCCTCTTAGTTTATGAACACTCCTCCCTCCACCCACCCCCCCTCACAGCAGGGTCTTAAAACATATCTTTTCACTCTACTCTTTTTGAGTTTTGTGTTTTTTTTTAAATAATGGACACTCAGTTTTTCTTCTTAATGCTGATGAGTTTTATGATGCTTTTTAAATTGTCTGCTGCTGCTTCACTCTGCTTTTTATCACCCTTGGCTTTCCTGAGATTTTTTCGGTCACTTCTAGATTGTAGGAGTTTTTTTTTAATATTTATATATATGTTTTTAAAAATTATTATGCCCGTATTTTTTGTGTTGTATTTGGAAGCCGCTTTGAATGCCTGAGAGGGAGATAAAGCAGGGTATATAAATTTGCATATAAATAAACAAATAAATTTCACAAATACTTATTTCTGAAGCAGTGGAAGCAGCCTCCTTTCGGCAGGCTTTTTGGAGAGACACTGAAAGAAGATGATAAAAATTTGCCCATTTGAAATGAGGCGCAATGTAACAAAGGAAGTGTTGGCCTGACTCTCACTTGGCTTTTTGCCCTTAGTCGGTGTAGACACTGGAGGCCTGGTTTGTGACATCAGCATGTCCACTCTTGGTGAGATCATTTCAACAACAAGACTAAGGGCACAATCCTAACCAAGTCTATTTAGAAGTAAGTCCTATTTTGTTCAATGTGGCTTACTCTCAGGAAAGTGTGGCTAGGATTGCAGCCTAAGCTCTTTAAGAAAAGGTGGTGGCTTTTGGGCCTCTTCAGTATAGAAAAAAGGCGCCTGAGGGGGGTCATGATTGAGACATACAAAATTACGCATGGGAAGGATAAAGTGGATAGAGAGATGCTCTTTACACTCTCACATAATACCAGAACCAGGGACATCCACTAAAATGGAGTGTTGGGAGGGTTAGGACAGACAAAAGAAAATATTTCTTTACTCAGCATGTGGTCTGTCTGTGGAACTCCTTGCCACAGGATGTGGTGATGGCATCTGGCCTGGATGCCTTTAAAAGGGGATTGGACAAGTTTCTGAAGGAAAAATCCATTATGGGTTACAAGCCATGATGTGTATGTACAACCTCCTGATTTTAGAAATGGGCTATGTCAGAATGCCAGATGCAAGGGAGGGCACCAGGATGAGGTCTCTTGTTATCTGGTGTGCTCCTTGGGGCATTTGGTGGGCTGCTGTGAGATAAAGGAAGCTGGACTAGATGTGCCTATGGCCTGATCCAGTGCGGCTGTTCTTATGTCCTTATGACAATAGTGGGCTGGATAGCCAAGATAGATTGGACTCCAATCCTATGCATGTTTACTCAGAAGTAAGTCCTACTATAGTCAATGGGGCTTACTCCCAAGTAAGTGTGGATAGGATTGGAGCTCCAGTATATCACCTTCATATCTGGATATCTGATACGCCTATGTATACTACTGTGTGCATGAAGGAAGGGGCCAGTCCAGGAGCAGATTTCTTCTGAAAGCCTAGGTGTGTGTGAGTCATAATAGAGAAGAGGTGGCTTTAAACTGGCTTGTTCCTCCTCCTCCTGTGCTGCGGGCTTTGCATACTCATGTGCTTGATCCTTGCATTCTCTTTTTAACCTCACACATGCTTTGCATTCTGTGCAACTTCCTGACCCAGAGGTTAATATACAGCCTCGTGGATTTTGTCGCCAAGATTTGGTACTTTTGCTCCCTGGTGGATTTATGGGACACACTGCAGATAGCGAGGTTTCCTTGGCAATTAGTACACCTGGCTCCGTTTGGTGACCCCAATTCCCATAGGCCCATGCTAATAATGTATGGGACTACAGAAGTCTCAGGGAGCTTAAGGAGTCATGCAGGTGTTTAAGGACTTTTTAAACCTTATTAGCCTCTCTCTCCCCCTTTACAGCTTGGCAAAGCTACTTCTGGAGTGTTTTAAAATATGTAGCCCAATGGGGGACCGTGGATTCTTATTGTCGCTTTGAACAAACTAAGTTTGCTTTAGCAACTGAAGGCAAAGAAATCCTCATTGAATAAGACAATTGAATAAGACAAATGTTTGATTGTAAGCTAGGAAGAGCCAATCACTAGCTTGTGGGCCACTCATGGCTACCACCACCTTCCATACTTCCTGCAAGATTCCTTGCAAGGTGCACCTCTGGGTGGTAAATGAGAGGCAACTAGGAGTCGATCTCTTATAGCCCAATCCTGAGCTGCCTGGAGTGCGGGGTTGCCAGGGCACCAAAAATGGCTGCCGCAGCATCCTGAGCACAACCAAGCAGCCATCGGCAGCTCCTCAGGGGGAAGGGGATGTTTGTCCCCTTCCCTCGGGTAAGGAAAGCAGCCCCGCAATGGGGCAGCTCGATTCTGCGGCTGCTCCAGAACTGTTTGTGGCCTGACACAGAGCTCAGGATCTGATGTGGCTGAGCTCCACTGGTTCCATCCTCCTCCTGCTGCCCTGCTCCCTCCCTGGCATGTCTCCTCCCTGCCCTCCCCCCTTCTTCCTCCAATCCTGAACGCCTCCTCCTTGATATCCCCACCTATCTCTACACTGCCCAGCAGTTTGGGCAACTGCCAAGCAGTGGAGCACTGGCTTCCACCAGCACTAGCTCTGGTGCTGAGACAGCGCTAAGCCCCACGAATGTGTCTTATGGCACGTTTGCAACAGTGCGCTGGCGGTAAGTTGGCACACAGAGCTCAGGATTGGACTCTTAGTGTGCTACAGTCTTTGCTGCAATCAGAGTTTTGACTTCCCCCTCCATTAGAATAAGCTCCATGTTAAAAAAAAAAATAGTGTGTCTGGAAAAAGGCACCCTTCCCAACTAGAGTGGGCTGCTATGGTGTGGACAAACATTCCTAGATAGAACTGATATCCCCAAAGCGAACAAGTCTTTCTAATGTTGATTAAACGTAGAAGGGAGAACATGCTGACCAGTACAGGGTGCAGAACAGGAGCTATATTTAGAGTAATTGAGAAGGCAGTGGTGCTATCTCTCTTTTCTGATAGTCCTACATGCACTCAGGTACATGTGCTCACACAACACCACAGCCTCCCACATTCTCGAATGAGGTAAGAGTTGATAAGCACCAGTTAGGAGCAAGTTGACAAGAGAATTACCCAGATCAAAGAAAGTCCACCAGTACAACTGATGCAGCCACACACCTACGTTGTAAGGTTTATCTGGCGCTACTTGTTAATGTTTGTTTGCAAAGCGACATCAAATACGTGTGGATCTTTACAGAATAACACACAAAAAGCTAAGTGTCTGAGCTGAAGAACTTGCAAGCTAACATCTGAGACATGTAGTGTTGTATCCTTACAGCTATAGCTCCCTTCCAGTTTGTTTCTCCTGACATTTTTCCCATGGAAGAGGGGGAGTAGGATGAAGAAGGGAGACATAGAATGAATGGTAGAATGAAAAAAGGAAGAGGAGTGTGAAAACAGGGAAGTAGTGTACCAGTGTCCATGTCTTGTCTGCTACATTCTCCTTATCAGGAACAAGATACAAAAGAGATGCAATAAGGGAAAGAGAGGAAGGTGGAGATGAAGGCCAACAGAAGGATATGAATTTAGTTCAGTCACACGCACTCTCTGAGTGGAATCACAAGACCACTTTCCCTCTGGTGGCTACTTTAAAGCTTCCTAAAATGGCTGCTCTAACCACCTTGCAAGTCACTCTTCTGTAATGTGACCACAAAGAGGCCTGCAGTTTTGTTACTATTGGAGTGCATGCAAGTTTTAATCCAGCGATTTTCAACTCATGTGCCTTGTATGGTCTGCAGGTATGCCACAGGAGTTTGGTATGCCGTAGGGACACCGGGGAATGTGAGTCCCCAAACAGGAGTGCGGTGTGGCTTGTTAGTGGTCCAAAAACGGACGGTGTGCCTTGAGAATTTTAGTGCCTCGTCAGTGTGCTGTGAGATGAAAATGGCTGAAAATCACCGACTTCTTCTGTTGGGAAGTTATGCATTTAATACACACAGGGCGCAATCCAAACCAACTTTCCAGCACTGGCATAGTTGTGCCAATGTGGTGTGCACAACATCCTGTAATGGGGAGGCAGTCAAGGGGGCCTTCTCAAGGTAAGGGCATGTTTGTTACATTACCTTGGGGTGCATTGCGGCTAGGTCAGTGCTGGAAAGTTGATTAGGTCTGTGCCCGTAGTACCATATGTTCTTAGTCAGGTTTGGCTAAAGTTCCTCATTCCTAAATCTGCAATCCTAAGCAGACTCACATGGATGTAAATCCCCACTGGAATCCAGGAGACCACCCACCTAAACGGTGCTGCAGGACCCATTGAAATCAATGCATCAAGTTAGTCATCAGAAATATACAGTACATCTTATTGCTTTCAGTGATACTCGGTTTCACCTAATTTGAGTTTGATTGGGGCTGAAGTGCCCATTTCATAATATATACCTTGGGGATGCCATCCCTTTTACATCTTTGTTGGCTTTTTTTTGGGGGGGGGGAGAGGGGGTCTCTTCTCTTTGTTAAGGTTGATGCCATAGGCTAAAGCCTTCCCTGTTAGTCTAGGTCAGAACATGGAACTCCATGAGTGTGGACAAAGTATTCCAGCAGGTGGGGGGAGGCTAAATGCCTTGACAACGGTGACTCCATGTTTAAGGACAAGAGTAAAACAAAATGCTTACAAACCTTTTGCTTGCCAAGTTGGTGAAATATCTTCATGCCCTCACCTAGTGTTTTTAGTCCCAGTCACCCAATGCCTTGGTCCTTGGAGATAACCACAGGGCCAGTCTGTGCAAATACCCGGTTATCTTGCAAGAGCTGTTCAGCCTAGAAAAGAGGCACCTGAGGGGGGACATGAATGAGACATATAAAATCATGTAGGGGATGGACAGAGTAGATAGAGACGCTCTTTTCCCTCTCACAAAATACCAGAACCAGGGGACAGCCACAAAAGTTGAGTGTTGGGAGAGTTAGAACAGACAGAAGAAAATATTTCTTTACCCAGCGTGTAATTAGTTTGTGGAACTCTTTGCCGCAAGAAGTAGTGATGGCATCTTGTCTGGATGCCTTTAAGAGGGGATTGGACAAATTTCTGGAGGAGAAGTTCATTACAGGTTACAAGTCATGGTAGGTATGTGCAAGCTCTTGGTTTTAGAGGCAGGCCACCTCTGATTACCAGATGCAGGGGAGGGCACCAGGACGCAGGTTGTGCTTGTTGTCTTGTGTGCTCCCTAGGACATTTGGTGGGCCACTATGAGATACAGGAAGTTGGACTAGATGGGCCCTTGGCCTGATTCAGCGGGGCTCTTATGTTCTTATGAGCTGCAAAATGTGTCCAGGGAAAAGACATCACTACCAAAAGGAGGTGTACAGGGGCGCTTGGGTGAGGAAGCACTGAAAATTTGCCTGTTGAACCGTATTGCTTTTATACTGTGTATAACAGACTGGCCACGTCCAGCTGAACTTTGCAGGTGATCTGAGAAACTCTCCTTGTGCCTCGCTTGGTTAACCTGCAATAAATGGCTGTTTCTGAACCTTCCACTCAGTGTGATTAGACTGAGGCTCACTGGGCATGAATCCATGCTGCCTTCAAGTTTTGGGGGGCAACATGGTTCTCTTTATGGATCATCCATTGTTTTTTATAATTTTTCCAAACCCATCCATATTTAATATGATTTTTCATGCTTATATTTCTGTCTGTGAGGACTAGAGACATTTTTCCCCCTCTTTTCTTTCCTGGAATGAAGATCCTAGATATTTTTGATTTTATCTTAGTAAGGAGATTCAGCACCCCCCAACCCCCCCCCTCCCGCAACATGAATTCTTCCTTGCTATCTTCTTTACTTCACAGCAAGGAAGGGGAGTTCAGCTCATCTTTCCCAAGCACCCCCCAAGGCATTAAAAATAAATTAGATATAAAGAAGGAGCCCTGGAGAGATTAAGCCGAAACCAAGATATTGAGTACAATTATTCACAACCGAAGAATTTTGCTATTGGGAAGGATGCTATCTATGAATAATAAAGGACTTGCTTCTGAATTCATCATCTGGGTGCCTCCTGATTAAATGGTGGTTGTTCACAAAATTACATGTGAAAGAGAGAAGGGAGAGAGACAGAGAGAGAATACAACAACTTCAAAAATGCTGACACCGTAAATCAAGCAGAACCAATCTTCTGTCTTCCCAAACATCACTTAAAGGGAAATTAATGCTGTGCTCCAGAAACTGGGCCTTCACCTAGGAGTAATGGGGAAAAAAAACTCTATTCCAGCCTCCTCCATAATTAGAAATAATGGCTTCCTCCATTTTATCGGTGGCAGAAGAAGGGATAATGTGTGCTTGTCTGATGGTAGATGGAAGAAGATGGATAGAAGGCTATTAGCTACTTTTCATGTATTGGTCACATATTTCTTGCTGTGATTGTGCTAGAAATTTTACCTAAGGAGTGAAATATCCTTGTCTCCGTTTTTGTTTTTTTTTTTTGGTGCTACAAGGGAAAACAAATGTGAAAGCTACGAACTCCACAAAATCACCCATAAAGCCAGAGTGGTTCTGTTGTACAGAATCAGACCACTCAGCTAAGACTACAGCCCTTTCTCACAAACGGAGGCCTGTATTGGTCTGGGTGTTTTCCCCTCGCATAGACTGCTATAGGAAGTTGTCCAAAGCAAAGCCAACCCTTGGTCAAGAGAGGGCCTAGGGCAAAGCTGGGAGAAGGAAAGCCTCCTCATCTTTCTGAAATCCTAGCAAACATTCTGAAATGAGAATGGAATCAAAGCCGTCCCTTTGATCCCATTGAGCCCAAAGAGCAACCTTTGCACCAACTTTTGCTCATTCTTCAGAGTATCTTAAACCAATCATGGTGCCTCTGATGAAGGGCCTTTTTAATTTTGATCTCCAGAGCAAAACCCAAATCTCTGATAGCAATTTTCTTGTTAGGTTCAGGAACCTCCGCCTCTCTCCAGTCTTTTGACCAGAGCCACAACCATACCAGTGATCACTGGCGATCATTCTATCCAGCCCAGGAATCAGAACGTCTTTCGTTCTGGCAGATAAAATTGACCGCCACAAGCCCCCAGACTGTGTCCAATTCTGAGCACCTCGCTTTGGGAAAAATGCAGCCTTACTGGAGTGAGTTCAGATAGGAGCGATAAGGATGAGGAAAGGTTGAGGGAACTTGATATGTTCAGTCTGGAGAAGAGAAGGCTGAGAGGGAATATGCTAGCACTCTTCGAAGATCTGAAGGGTTTCATATGGAAGAAGGGACAAATTTGTTCTCAACCTCCTCTGAAAGTAGAACTAGATCCAGTGGATACAAACAGCAAGAGAGAAGATTCTGGTTGAACATCAGGAAGAAATTCTTGACGGTAAGGGTGGTTCATCACTGGAACAGCTTTCTCAGGGAGCTGGTGGATTCTCCTTCACTGCAGATCTTCAGTCAGAGCCTTGACAGGTACATGCTGGAGATGCTGTAGTGCTGGACTAGATGACCTTGTGCGTTCCTTCCAATTCTATAATTCTATGTGGAAAGTGCCATGGTAGGATGCTTTTTTCTTGCCCTTATGGGCAAGATACATGAAGACTCTTGGAATATGACCAGATGCCTAGAGTGTGATGGGAATTGGCAAAAGCATCGACACCTCACTGCACAGAATATCTAAGGTAGGGACCAAAGAACCAATCATATGATCCCTTCCCTGGGGCATGGCCACATGAGATGTAGCTATATTATTAGCCCCACCCCTGTGGTTTCTCCAACCTGATGCAAGACCTCAGGTCTTATAGGTAAGTGGTCCTTACACCAGTGTTGTTGCTTAGTTGTGGTAGTTCCTAATGTCCTATAGGGGCAGGCAACATGAATAAACTCTTGGCACTTCATGTGGCTTTGGGGGTCACTCAAACCATTTTTTATCCCCACCCAAGACACTCCACATCATTCAATCTTTTTCAAGGCTCAGTAGCTACAGAAGACAGGTTGGTGTGCTCATAAATACATACATGGTTGGAATGGCCCATCAAGCCACAGTTTCTGCTTTCTGAGAGAGATGGTGGATTCTCCTTCACTGGAGATGCCCTTTGGTGAGAGAAAGCGGAATATAAATCTGTAAATAAATAAATAAATAAATAAATAAATAAATAATAAATTTCTCACAAGGGTAGATGTCAAGAAGCTGACTGAGGGCCCAATCCTAATGAGTGCGCACTGGCTTATTGCCAGTGCGTACTGTTGTAAACATGCTATAAGGCATGTTTGGGGGCCCTAGTGCTTGTGGAGCACCAGTGCTAGCCCAGCGCTGGTGGAGCACTGGCCCTCCACCACTTGGCAGTCATGTGGACCACTGAGCAGTGGAGAGGTAGGGGAGGGCATGGGAGAAGGCGGGGAGAAGGCAGGTCTGGTGGAACTTTGCTCCACTGGATCCAGAGCCTCTGTGTCGGCCTGGGTGTGGCGCAGGGATTTTCAAATAGCCCCTGGTAGCTCAGGGAGCAGCTGAGACAGCAAATTCTTAAAAAAAATTTACTTTATCCTCTGCTCTCCTGAAAAGATTTCAAGAAGCAACATGTTTGGAGCAGGTGATGGACATTAAGAATCACAGGAACTGAAGTCCATCTGATGGAGGAGGAGGAAATGTCCGGTGAGCAAATATGCGGATGCAGTTCCTTGGCCATAAGCTTGGAGGAGAACACAGAAGATGAAAAATATTGCAAGATCCTGTCTCCAGATCTCATGAATTTCCTCTCCCCTGTGCACACTGTCCTTTCCCAAGGCACGCCGTCAGTCATACTAACTAATCCAAGCAACCTCTGCAGTAATATTCTATAAGCTGTCATGTCAGATGAGCTGGGAAAGTTGAAACACAGCCCTTCTACTTTCCATCTCCTCGTTTTGTCTTTCTATCAAGAAAAGCAATCTGATTTTGTCTAACATGGTTTGTTCGTTCAAAGCTCAGACTCCCCTCTGTTGTTTTATGATGATGATGGTGATTGTTTTTTTTTCGGGAGCCTCTTTAAGCAATCAGAAGGAGCAAGAACTTCATTATTTCATAACAATGGAAAATGTCAATTTGAGAAGCAACAGCAGCCCCCAAATCATAGGGGAATCATATGCAGCAAATCTAAAAAAAAGGACATGTTCATAAATGTTAACAAAGCCATCCATTTGGTCCAACAGCTTTGAGCAGAGAACATTTATTTTGTTATGAAAACACATTGGAAAACTGTTTACAGCCAGGTAGAGCATAAGAACATAAGAAGAGCCCTGCTGGAGCAGGCCAAAGGCCCATCTAGTCCAACTTCCTGTATCTCACAGCGGCCCACCAAATGCCCCAGGGAGCACACCAGATAACAAGAGACCTGCAAGGCTTCCTGGGAATTGTAGTTAAGAACATAAGAACAGCCCCACTGGATCAGGCCAAAGGCCCATCTAGTCCAGCTTCCTGTATCTCACAGTGGCCCACCAAATGCCCCAGGGAGCACACAAAACAACAGACACAACCTGCGTCCTGGTGCCCTCCCCTGCATCTGGCAATCAGGGGCAGCCTTGCACATACCTACCATGACTTGTAACCTGTAATGAACTTTTCCTCCAGAAATTTGTCCAATCTCCTCTTAAAGGCATCCAGGCAAGATGCCATAACTACATCATGTGACAAGGAGTTCCACAAACTAATTGCACGCTGGGTAAAGGATAATTACATGCTGCGTAAAGCAGAGTCCAGTGACCTTTGTGTGGTCTCCAGGTTGACACCCACATCATAAGAACATAAGAACATAAGAACAGCCCCACTGGATCAGGCCATAGGCCCATCTAGTCCAGCTTCCTGTATCTCACAGCGGCCCACCAAATGCCCCAGGGAGCACACCAGATAACAAGAGACCTCATCCTGGTGCCCTCCCTTGCATCTGGCATTCTGACATAACCCATTTCTAAAATCAGGAGGTTGCGCATACACATCATGGCTTGTACCCCATAATGGATTTTTCCTCCAGAAACTTGACCAATCCCCTTTTAAAGGCGTCTAGGCTAGACGCCAGCACCACATCCTGTGGCAAGGAGTTCCACAGACCGACCACACGCTGAGTAAAGAAATATTTTCTTTTGTCTGTCCTAACCCACCCAACACTCAATTTTAGTGGATGTCCCCTGGTTCTGGTATTATGTGAGAGTGTAAAGAGCATCTCCCTATCCACTCTGTCCATCCCCTGCATAATTTTGTATGTCTCAATCATGTCCCCCCTCAGGCGTCTCTTTTCTAGGCTGAAGAGGCCCAAACGCCGTAGCCTTTCCTCATAAGGAAGGTGCCCCAGCCCCGTAATCATCTTAGTCGCTCTCTTTTGCACCTTTTCCATTTCCACTATGTCTTTTTTGAGATGCGGCGACCAGAACTGGACACAATACACCAGGTGTGGCCTCACCATAGATTTGTACAATGGCATTATAATACTAACCGTTTTGCTCTCAATACCCTTCCTAATGATCCCAAGCATAGAATTGGCCTTCTTCACTGCCGCCGCACATTGGGTCGACACTTTCATCGACCTGTCCACCACCACCCCAAGATCTCTCTCCTGATCTGTCACAGACAGCTCAGAACCCATCAGCCTATATCTAAAGTTTTGATTTTTTGCCCCAATGTGCATGACTTTACACTTACTGACATTGAAGCGCATCTGCCATTTTGCTGCCCATTCTGCCAGTCTGGAGAGATTTTTCTGGAGCTCCTCACAATCACTTCTGGTCTTCACCACTCGGAAAAGTTTGGTGTCGTCTGCAAACTTTGCCACTTCACTGCTCAACCCTGTCTCCAGGTCATTTATGAAGAGGTTGAAAAGCACCGGTCCCAGGACAGATTCTTTGGGCACACCGCTTTTCACCTCTCTCCATTGTGAAAATTGCCCATTGACACCCACTCTCTGCTTCCTGGCCTCCAACCAGTTCTCAATCCACGAAAGGACCTGTCCTCTAATTCCCTGACTGTGGAGTTTTTTCAGTAGTCTTCGGTGAGGGACCGTGTCAAACGCCTTCTGAAAGTCCAGATATATAATGTCCACAGGTTCTCCCGCATCCACATGCCTGTTGACCTTTCCAAAGAATTCTATAAGGTTCGTGAGGCAAGACTTACCCTTACAGAAGCCATGCTGACTCTCCCTCAGCAAGGCCTGTTCGTCTATGTGTTCTGAGATCCTATCTTTGATGAGGCATTCCACCATCTTACCCGGTATGGATGTTAGGCTGACCGGCCTATAGTTTCCCGGGTCCCCCCTCTTTCCCTTTTTAAAAATAGGCGTGACATTTGCTATCCTCCAATCTTCTGGCACCATGGCCGTTTTGAGGGACAAGTTGCATACCTTAGTCAAGAGGTCTGCAACTTCATTCTTCAATTCCTTAACAACTCTTGGGTGAATGCCATCAGGGCCTGGTGACTTATTGATCTTTAATTTATCAATGAGGTCTGAAACACCTTCTCTTTTAACCTCTATCTGACTTAACTCCTCAGTCAGGAGGGGCCGTTCGGGCAGCGGTATCTGCCCAAGGTCTTCTGCCGTGAAGACAGATGCAAAGAACTCATTTAATTTCTCTGCCATCTCTAAGTCTCCTTTTATCTCCCCTTTCCCTCCCTCACCATCCAGAGGGCCAACTGCTTCTCTGGCGGGTTTCCTGCTTCTAACATATTTGAAGAAGCTTTTATTATTCCCCTTAATGTTGCTGGCCATGCGTTCCTCATAGTCTCGCTTGGCCTCCCGTATCACCTTCTTACATTTCTTTTGCCACAGTTTATGTTCCTTTTTATTCTCCTCATTAGGGCAAGACTTCCATTTACGGAAGGAAGCTTCCTTGCCCTTCACAGCCTCTCTAACTTGGCTGGTTAGCCATGCGGGCACCCTCCTGGATTTATTGGAACCCTTCTTTCTTTGCGGTATACACCTCTGCTGGGCCTCTATTACTGTTGTTTTAAGCAGCCTCCATGCACTCTGGAGAGATTGGACTCTTTTTACCCTCCCTTTCAACCTCCTTCTAACCAGCCTCCTCATTTGAGGGAAGTCTGCCCGTCGGAAGTCAAGGGTTTTTGTTAGAGATTTGCCTGGTATTCTTCCCCCCAACGTGCATGTCAAAACGGATCGCAGCATGATCACTGTTCCCCAATGGCTCAGTAACGTTTACATCTCTAACCAGGTCCTGCGTACCGCACAATATTAAATCCAGAGTCACCTGTCCTCTGGTGGGCTCCGTGACGAGCTGATCTAAGCCACAGTCATTTAGCACGTCAAGAAATCCAGTTTCCTTATCGTGACCAGAACACAAATTGACCCAGTCAATATGAGGATAATTGAAGTCCCCCATGATTACAACCCTGTCCCTCCTTGTCACCTCCCTGATCTGTTTCCTCATTTCAAGGTCCCCATCCAATTTCTGGTCTGGAGGACGATAGCACGCCCCCAGTATTACATCGCTGCACAAGCCTGGTAATTTAACCCACAGAGATTCTACGGTGGAGTCGGACCCACCTTCAATCTCTACTTTGCTGGATTCTATCCCTTCCTTAACATAAACGGCCAACCCCACCTCCAACACGCCCCTGCCTGTCCCTCCTGTAGAGTTTATAGCCCGGGATTGCAGTATCCCACTGATTCTCCGCATTCCACCAGGTTTCCGTTATGCCCACTATGTCAATATTTTCCCTTGTCACCAGACATTCCAGTTCTCCCACCTTTGCTCGTAGACTTCGGGCATTCGCATAAAAGCATTTGTACACGGAATGCCCCAGGATGCGCTGCTTATTCGCTCCTTTGTCCCCACATCCTCTCATTGTGCCAAACCGTCTATCACATCCCATCACCCTACCTTTCCCAATTTCTTCTCCTACTCTGCCTTTGTCTTGTTGTTCTCTAACCTCCCCATCCTCATCCCTATGGGATGAGGAGTCCCGAACCGGATGCCCCTCGGCTCCTGTCGGCCTTCCCCCAGGGATCAGTTTAAAAGCTGCTCTGCCACCTTTTTAATGTTATGCGCTAGCAGTCTGGTTCCATTCTGGTTCAAGTGGAGCCCGTCCCTCTTGTACAGGCCCCGCTTGTCCCAAAAAGTTCCCCAGTGCCTAATGAATCTAAACCCCTCCTCCCTACACCACCGTCTCATCCACGCATTGAGACCCCTGATCTCCGCCTGCCTAGCTGGCCCTGCGCGTGGAACAGGTAGCACTTCAGAGAACGCTACCTTTGAGGTCCTGGCTTTCAGCTTCCTGCCTAAAAGCCTAAATTTGGCCTCCAGGACCTCCCAGCTACACTTGCCCACGTCGTTGGTGCCGACATGCACCACAGCCGCTACCTCTCCCCCAGCACTGTCTACTAGCCTGTCTAGACAAGAAATGATGTCCGCAACCTTCGCACCAGGCAGGCAGGTCACCATGCGGTCCTCACATCTGTCACAAACCCCCCTCTCTATGTTTCTAATAATTGAATCTCCCACTACAAGAAGCCCCCAACCCCCCTCCCGCCGAGGAGTATCCTGAGTGCGTTCGAATACGGGCCCATCCCCTGGAGAAGGGGTCCCCCCTAGGGGATTGTTTCCCTCCTCTCCAGGATGACGTCCTCCAGTCCCGAGACTTCCCACCCGGGCAGCCGAGGAGCTGCACACCTGAGGTTGGGACGAAGCCTGATCATCCCCAGAAGTCTCCCCACGGTCCTCCTCTGCCTGCCTGTGCATGTGCTCCATTGGTGTTGCTGCATCGACAGAGGGCATTTACAGCCCAAACTTGAGCTGCCTGGTGCTCTCGTCCCCTTCCCCCGGGTAAGGGAAGTAGCCTTGCAATGGGGCTACTCAATTCTGCGGCAGCTCTGGAGTCAGCACAGAATCAAAGAGTCCCATGTTGGGCTGTGTGGTCCAACACATGGCTCAGGATCCGGTGGAGCAGAGCTCCACCGGACCCGCCCCCCATCCTGCTCCCTCCCCTGCCACGTCTCCTCCCTGCCCTCTTCCCATCCTCCCACCCTAGAACACCTCTTCCTGCCTCCCCCCATGTCCCCACTCACCTCTCTGCCATCTGGCAGTTCGGGCAAGCCGCCAGAAGGCGGAACATGGGCCCAGCACCGAAGCTGGTCCAGTGTGGACTCGCGCTGGGCTAGCTACACACTGAGCTCGTGGTAATCGTCGCAGGTGTGCCTTATGGCACTTTTGCAACAGTGCATGCCAGCAGTAAGCTGACTCACAGGGCTCTGGATCCAGCCCTTAGTTAGGACTGGGCTACTGTACATCTCCGCTTTTCTAGTATATCTCTAAGTAGTATATCTATACCTGATACACAAATATTGTATTTGGGGCCTTTTCTTCTGCAGATTTGGAACTGGTAGATTTGACTCACTGCAAGGTCCAAACCCGGACGTGTTCCGGTCACATCCAGGAGGCACATGGCTTCTCTTACATTTTTTCTGAAAAATTCTCTGACACCTCCAGGGAATGTTCTGAGGCCCGGAGAGACCACATACAGTCTCTCCGGGCCTCAGAAAGCCTGCAGATGTGACCGGTAATCACTTCCTGTCGCGTCCAGAGGTTAGGTGAGAGACGTAACCTTTGGATTCAGTTATCTGCAGGTTTCTGCATCCCTTGATATCAAGGGCTAACTGTATATGTCTTCTCGTATATCTCAGCACTGAAATCTAAATCCTATCCCTCATCAGCCCATAGCATGTAGTACTGTCAATGGAGCATGTGTTGCACACTACAGTGGGGGCCAGATGGCTTAGGAGACGTATACAAATAATTTAACTTTCCTCCCCATAGGCCACCTGACCTTCAGTGAGTCTCCTTGAACCTACATCAGCTATTTAGTCTGAGGATCATGTCGAACTGAAAAAAAAGGGGGACAGGATCTCGGCCTGCACAGCTGCCACCAAGATCCTTCCCCTCCCACCTTGAACTGCCCCCGGTTTGGCCCAGTCCCTACCCCATTCCCTCCTCCAAACTCCCCTGCTGCCACCTTACCTGCTCTGATGTGGCATCTGGGAGCTGCTGGTGTATGTGTGGGGCCTCTCCAGTCATTTGCACCAGCAGCTCTAAAGCAGAGTTGTGCACCAGCATACAGGTGGCCTTCCCTGTGGATCTGGCCCAAGGTAGTCAAGCCTTCACTGGATTATCCCTTCCCAGGCTCTTGTGATGGGGCTGTAGCCAATTGAACCGATGCTTTCATGATGCTGATTATTTAGACAGAAGCAACATTTGCACCTATTTATGGCTCTTGCAGATACAAATAAAAAAAACACGGAGCACAATTAATAAACTTACATTGAAAAATAACATGGTGTCGATTTGCCAGCTTTCCATTATGTTTTACAGCATCAGTCAACCTTTCTCCATATAGATAGGAGGCTGATGAAGCTAAAATCGGTTTCCTTTCCCATGGCCCCGGCAGTTTGTGTTGCAATCGTCTTTCTCTCTCCCGCCTCCCCTTCCTTCCAAATAAAAATCTTGAGCGCTGGGTGCTCACAAGCAAGCTGAATATTTTTAATTCTCAGACCATCTGAACGCAAAAGGCCCACCTCAAAACTCTGCTGGTGCATTGTGGAAGTGAGAAGAGAACATGTGGAAAATTTGCATCCCATCTCTTAGATCTGGGGCTTCTGTTCACACCTTTCAGCACACAACATTTTACTTTAGCAACCAAATCAACAGGCACATAAATTAAATACAAAGAAAAAGAACTTTTTTCATAGAGCCTTTCTACAGCCTTCTGCTTATTCCCTTCCCAGTCTCCTCTCATGATATTTTTCTTTTCAATGAGTTGCCATTCTAGAAGCGATCTCAAGTAGGAGGAAAGTGCTTCTAGGGGGTGTCTGTGGGGAGATGTGGCAGATAAGAGAAGTGTTTAATTCAAATCATCCATGTGACCCGTTTCCTCTATAAATCACATATGTCACTTTGTATGTGATGGGGGCAAATCCAGGTTTATGGCTGTGCTACTCAAGCTGTCACGGAGTTCGAGGACCGCAGTAGGTCCTTGTGGGGAGTGGGGAAGGCAGCAGGGGGTGGGGGGGAAAGGCAGCGACACTAAGGGGCTGCAGGGACTGGCATTTACTTACCAGTCCCTGCTGCAGTCTCCCGGAGGTGCAGGGAGCCCCGCGCGACCCTCCACAGAGCTCCCTGAAGCTTAGAAAGTGAAAGCAGAGCTATCACACCCGCCTCCACACAACTGGAAATGGAGTGTTTTGAAGGCTGGGAGCCCTGCGGAGGATTGCGCAGGGCTCCCCACACCCCCAAGAGGCTGCTGCAGGGACTGGTAAGTAAACGCCAGTCCCTGCAGCCCCCTTAGTGATCCTGGGGACTCCCTTAGTGACGTGATCCTGACGTCTCCCCCCTGCAGCAGCCCCTTAAGGGCCAGAGGCCAAGGCTGGCTGGCTGGAGTGTCACAATGCCCTAGCTTGAGAAAGCCTGGTTTAGGACATTTCTGCCATCACATGGAATTGCAATATGTCACATTTAATGGATGGACAGATATGGGCAGTAGTTCTGGAGGAATGCAGGTGTTTTAGAGCCCAATTCTATGCATGTTAAGAACATAAGAACATAAGAGCAGCCCCACTGGATCAGGCATAGGCCCATCTAGTCCAGCTTCCTGTATCTCACAGCAGCCCACCAAATGCCCCAGGGAGCACACCAGATAACAAGAAGACCTGCAAGGCCTCCTGGGAATTGTAGTTTAAGAACATAAGAACAGCCCCACTGGATCAGGCCATAGGCCCATCTAGTCCAGCTTCCTGTATCTCACAGCAGCCCACCAAATGCCCCAGGGAGCACACCAGATAACAAGAGACCTGCAAGGCCTCCTGGGAATTGTAGTTAAGAACATAAGAACAGCCCCACTGGATCAGGCCATAGGCCCATCTAGTCCAGCTTCCTGTATCTCACAGCGGCCCACCAAATGCCCCAGGGAGCACACCAGATAACAAGAGACCTCATCCTGGTGCCCTCCCTTGCACTGGCATTCTGACATAGCCCATTTCTAAAATCAGGAGGTTGCACATACACATCATGGCTTGTACCCCGTAATGGATTTTTCCTCCAGAAACTTGTCCAATCCCCTTTTAAAGCATCCAGGCTAGACGCCATCACCACATCCTTTACATGTTTACTCAGAAGTAAGTCCCATTATGGGCAAAGGGGAATACTCGCAGGTCAGTGTGGATAGGATTGCAGCCTCACTTCCCCTACCTATATCACCACCTGGACACTTGTCTGCTGTTCATTTTTATATATACATACAGCAGTGCTATTCAAACTGGGGCATCGTGACACCCCCTGAGGGCCCTGGTCTCTGCCCCCTTAAGGGGCGGGGGCAGCCTAGGGGGGAAGGCAGCGGTGCCATCCCCAGGATCGCGCCGCTCAGGGGGCTGCAGGGGCTTGGGTGCACTTACCCAAGCCTTCTGCAGCCTCCCCGGGGTGCGGGAGCCTGGCGCGACTTCTGCCAGGGCTCCCCGCAGCAGGGAAAGTGAATGCAGAGCGATTGCACTCCACTTCCGCTTTAACAGGGGTGGGGCGCGATCGCTCCACACCCAGTTTCCCTGCTGCGGGGAGCCCTGCCAGAAGTCGCGCCGGGCTCCCCACACCCTGGGGAGGCTGCAGGAGGCTTGGGTAAGTGCACCCAAGCCCCTGCAGCCCCCTGAGTGGAGCCCCCTGAGCAGAGCAATTGCCTTCCCCCCACCCCTGTAAAGACTTACTGGCTCTCAAAACTCTCCCAGAGAGTTTGAGAACCACTGACATACAGACATCATATGAACTAATAGTAGTCATTGTGAACTACTTTTGTTCAGCAGTAAAGTTTGAGTTGGCTCAGACAGGTCATGCACTAAGAACATAAGAAAAGCCCTTTTGGATTAGGTCAAAGCCCTAGCCCAGCTTCTTATATCTCACAGTGGCCCACCAGATGTCTCAGGGACCACACAACAAGATACCCGCATCCTGTTGTCACTCCTTTGCATCTGGCATTCTGAGGTAGCCTACTTTCTGAGAGTCATTCTGAGAGCCAGGGTGGTGTAGTGGTTTAGGAGGCAGACTTAGACCTGGAAGATCCAGGTTTGAATCCCCCCTCAGCCTTGAAGCTTCCTGGGTGACCTTGGGCCAGTCACTTTCTCTCAGCCTCATCTACCTCACAGGGTTGTTGTGAGGACAATAGGAGGGGAGCAGCTGTGTACACCACCCTGAGCTCTTTGGAGGAAGGGCGGTATAAAAGTGTGAAAAATAAAAAATAAATACTTCTAAAACCAGGTGGTTGCACATACCCATCATGGCTGTGACGGACTTTTCTTCCAGAAATCTGTCCAGTCGCCTTTTAAAGGTGTCTAGGCCAGATGCCATCACCACGTCCTGTGACAAGGAGTTCCACAGATTAATTACACTCGGCACGGCCAATCAGAAGATGGGTCTGGGAGCCCATCAGGTCTACAAAATGGCAGAGGAGGGCAGACCATTGTCAATAATCACAAAGTCTTTCTGGTTGTCCAGTTGGATGAGATCACTTCATCAAGAGCTGAAGGATATTTGAACATAACTTTTAAGGACCCTTGTGGTTGCATTTTGACTCTGACACATGACACAGGATTTGACATCTGAACTGTGCTTTCATCCTCAACATGGCAGATGTCAGTAGGGCTGACACTTTCCATAAGAACTTTCTGGAGAACATTATGCTGGGTTGCATCCTCTTTTATTAAAAAAAGATCAAGTTGTGTGACTGTGAATACGAGGACGACCCAGTTTTCCTGTTCCAAATATGGAGACACATTCTCCAGTGCCTTTCCCCATCATTTCACGTTTACTGGAAGAGCCAGGAGATGTAAATATGGCAGAGCTGCCACAGAGACAAGCAGAAATTGATGGGAAAAATGTAGCATTTAGTCTGTAAAGACGTATCCTTCCCAATGCAATGATTTATGTATTGTTTCAGAACAACAACCGAGGCAAGCAGGAACCTCCTTGCAAAACTCCACTTTTCTCCATTTGCATATTGTCCTCTTCTTCTTAAAGGAACTATTCAGATGAAACAACAAAGGGTGCATAAATCATCATACTGCTGACAGAGCCAACGGTTTAAAAAGGAATGATTTGTAACAGATATGCTGTAAAGTATTACCCTTGGCACATATGGGAACTGCATTATATATTGAGCTGTCACTGGTGAAGTTTATGAGCTACTTGGGAGGTGCTTTTGGAGAGACTGACCTAATATGGGCCTAATGGAATACGGTCCTGTGGAATGGCCACAGATACAGAGGGCCCTGATCCTGCAAAGACACACTGCCCTGGACTGACCATGAAAGCTGTTGGCAGCTCCAGCATCTGAAGAACAGTGAACACTGTGTCCTGCAGTGGCATAGCTAGCGGGGGTGCAAAGCACTAAGTTTTGCAGGGAGCCTCACCGTGGCATGTAAGCAGCTCCTCCCCTTTAGGAGCCCTCCATTCTGCAAGAACAAACAGAGGCAACATTGACTCCATTTGTCTGACCCTTAGGATAGACAAAAGAAAATAGTTCTTCACTCAGCATGTAGTTAATCTGTGGAACTCCTTGCCATAGGATATGGTGATGGCATCTGGCCTAGATGCCTTTAAAAGGGGATTGGACAGGTTTCTGGGGCAAAAATCCATCACAGGTTACAAACCATGATGTGTATGTGCAGCCTCCTGATTTTAGAAATGGGCTATGTCAGAATGCCAGATGCAGGGGAGGGCACCATGATGCAGGTCTCTAGTTGTCTTGTGTGCTCCCTGGGGCATTTGGTGGGCCGCTGTGAGATACAGGAAACTGGACTAGATGGGCTGATGGCCTGATCCAGTGGGCTGTTCTTATGACTCAGTTTTGTTTTTGTGGCCTAGAATGGTTTTGAAGGCAACATTGACTCTTTGCAGTCCGGAGTGGTTCCAAAGAGAGAAGGGACTACTTGCACGCAGCGGTGAGGCTCCCTGCAAATTTAGTACTTTACACCCCCTCTAGCTACACCTCTGCAGCTACTAATTCTATTGTTCAGTTTCTGAAACTATTGTTAAGTTTCAGCATAAGCCAAAGCAGCTCTTCACAGATAGAGAGAACCGGTAGCAATAGTAAAATTTAGATTTCAACATGGAATTCAGTCACACACAGAGAGATTTCAGACATTGTATAGATCCCAGGAAAATAAGAAGTGAAAATGACTTCCTGTTCTTCTGCAGGACCTTCTGGGATTAGACCCAGAAGTCCTCAGGTCTGTGCATGGCTGCCCTGTGTGTAATGAGCTACCTGCGGTACAGATGAGTGCATCTCCTTAGATAGTAAAGGGTTCTAGGTTCTGGAATGTCTTCACTTACCCGGCTGGCCATGAGTTCTCTGCAACTCTGAGTGCTATAAAGTCTTCCTGTTTGGGCAGAGACTTCACCTGGGCTATTATCATTTTTCTGGTTCTTAGATTTTTCTGACTTCCAGTTTATTCTTTGCTCGGATCCCTTGACTCTAATTTCTGAGGGCCTAATCCTATCCAATTTCCAGTGCCGGTGTAGGTGTGCCAGTGGGGTGTGCACTGCATCCTTTGGTGGGGAGGCAGTCACAGAGGCCTCCTCAAGATAAGGGAATGTTTGTTTCCTTACCTTTGGGCTGCATTGTGGCTGCACCGGTGCTGAAAAGTTGGATAGGATTGGGCCCTGACTTGACTACCGGTAACTTGCTTCCACTTAGTAGTTGCCACTGCCCCAGCTGAAACAAATTCATACTTCTCTGTAAGTGTGAAACTTTCATACCTCCCCATACACACAAACACATACGTTGCTATGCAAAAGACCCTAATGAATGAACAATTGTTGCAGGCACACTATAGCTGGGGGGGGGGATGTCTGCTTATGGTGTAGGCAGATAAGGATCAAAACAGAATGAGACTGAGCACTTGGTCAATCTGATGAGGATCCAAAGAGCCAGATTCTGACAACATGATCATAGAAAGGAAAGAGGTCAAGTACTGATTTGTGCAATCAGGCAATGGTGTGGCCAGGGGCAGTGGCTGTGGAGTCTGTGTTCTTGCACAGGTGAGTGATATTGCTCAGGGTGAGCATCCAAGCCTGGGACAAGCCAATTATGTGGGACCAACCAGGCCACCTGGGTTGAAGGGCTACGGTACAGGTCCTGGCTATGGTGTGGGTGGTGCTGAACCGCAGCACACAGCAAGCCAAGAATTCCCTCAGCCTCAGAAGTGCTGTGGTGATGCAGGAAATAAGGCCCACTGAAATGGCTCTGAAGGAGAGAGGGAGGGGCTGCTTGCAGGCTGCAATAAGGCTCCCTGCAAGACTAGTGCTTTGCACCCCTCTAGCTATACCAGCTTCTTGTTGGACCAGACTCTCTTTGTGAGTCTGGAAAACGTGGTAGCTGCTTTACCGATGCGCTTGTTTAGCTCGGTATTGAGAGAAAGAGTGTCGGAGATCGTTGAGCCAAGGTACCAAAGTCATGGACAACCTCCAGTTCATGCGCAGAGATTGTAATGCTGGGAGGTGAGTCCACATCCTGAACCATGACCTGTGTTTTCTTCAGGCTGATTGTCAGTCCAAAATCTTGGCAGGCCTTGCTAAAACGATCCATGAGCTGCTGGAGATCTTTGGCAGAGTGGGTAGTGACAGCTGCATCGTCGGCAAAGAGGAAGTCACACAGACATTTCAGCTGGACTTTGGACTTTGCTCTCAGTCTGGAGAGGTTGAAGAGCTTTCTGTCTGATCTGGTCCGGAGATAGATCTGATCTGATCTGGTTCCGTCTGATCTGGTCCGGAACATACCAAGATCCAGGTCTACAGAGCTTGCGTCCTGAGTACACTTCTGTACTGCAGCGAGTCATGGACTCTCCGCTCACAACAGGAGAGGAAACTGAACGCTTTCCACATGCGCTGCCTCCGACGCATTCTCAGCATCACCTGGCAGGACAAAGTTCCTAACAACACAGTCCTGGAACGTGCTGGAATCCCTAGCATGTATGCATTGCTGAAACAGAGACACCTGCGTTAGCTCGGTCATGTCGTGAGAATGGATGATGGCCGGATCCCAAAGGATCTCCTCTATGGAGAACTCGTGCAAGGAAGCGCCCTACAGGTAGACCACAGCTGCGATACAAGGACATCTGCAAGAGAGATCTGAAGGCCTTAGGAATGGACCTCAACAAGTGGGAAACCCTGGCCTCTGAGCAGCCTGCTTGGAGGCAAGCTGTGCAGCATGGCCTTTCCCAGTTTGAAGAGACACTTTGCCAACAGTGTGAGGCAAAGAAGGAAGGCCCATAGCCAGGGAGACAGACCAGGGTCAGACTGCACTTGCTCCCCGTGTGGAAGGGATTGTCACTCCCGATTCGGCCTTTTCAGCCACACTAGACGCTGTTCCAGAACCACCTTTCAGAGCGCGATACCAGAGTCTTTCGAGACTGAAGGTTGCCAATACAATACAATAGCTATGCCACTGCTCCCAGGAATAGGATTGCAACCCAACAGCCCAGTCTTCTCCCCTGCCAGCCCAGACCACACTGTGCTGTGTTGGTGGTGGGGTGACCAGATGGCGCACAAGAAGTAAGTAAAAACTTTTTTTATTAATCTCCCTGTAGGCCACCTGGTCTGCAAATGGTTTCCTCAGACCACTGCTAGCTTTCTATTATTTATATCTCCCATTTTTACACTGCTGTGCCTCCAAAGAGCTCAGGGCGGTGGACACAGCTGCTCCCCTCCTTTTGTCCTCACAACGACCCTGTGAGGTAGGTGAGACTGAGAGAGAGTGACTGGGCCAAGGTCACCACTAAATCACCCTGGCTCTTTACTGGCTAACAGCCCAATCCTATCCATGCTTTTCTGGGAGTAAACCCATTGACTCTAACGGGACTTACTTCTGAGTAGACATGCCTAGTATTGGGCTGTAAGTCCAAGGAGGACTCTCAGTATGGGTTCAGGCTGAGAAGGGGGGGGATATGATCTGAGCATACACCTTCTGCCACCAAGATCCTTCCTTTCTTATAGCTAATCACCCACAGTCTACCCTGAACCTCCACTACTGCCAACCTATGTGCTCCACCAGTGGTTTGGCAGCCCACCACAGATGGTGCAGGGCTTTCCAGCACCCATGTTCTTAGTAACAAGCTGTCCACTGCTAGAACAGCTCATGCAATAGCAGGCTTAGTTTTGTGCTGAAAAATTGTGAGATCTGTCACCATAAGGCCCTGATAGGAAGGAGCTGTTCGTTTTTTGTTTTTTTAAAGTCCTGTAATTTATGTGTTTCAACTTTCTAATTTTTTTCCACCCTCCGAGAGCCTTCAAGGTAGGACAGGCTGCAATGTTAAACAGCTAAATGCCATTTCTCCAAGTTTTCATACATGAGAGGACAAACTCCCCCCCCCCCCCCCGCTCCATTCTTTTGCCTAAGCCACTGCTGGCAGCTTAAACTTTAAATGAATGTAATTGCAAAATTGTTCTTTTAATATCATATACCCGAGGGAGGAGTGTCAGCCCTTATTTCCACTACAACCAATAATGATTCTTGATAGGTGGTTATAAAGTACGCTGTGCAATGGACAAAAGCACTAGTTTTTAACTTCAGTTTTTACTCCTTTGATGCAAATAGTTCTTCAGTAGTAGGTTGGCAAAAGTTTGGGTCCCTTGGGGCTCACTCCAACTTAACATTTTCAGCCAAAGTAGACTGTCTGACACGATCCTCCTGACTGTATATACTGTACATGCAAAAATTACTAATGCAATCAGCAGTCTTTTGAACTTCTCTGTTATTTTCCAGACAGTAGCAGGTCAGGAGCTGTTACCCAATCTCATCTGATCTTGGAAGCTAAGCAAGGTCAGGCCTGGTTAGTACTTGGATGGGAGACCGCGTGGGAATACTGGGTGCTGTAGACTTATACCATGATCTCGGAAGCTAAGCAGGGTCAGGCCTGGTTAGTACTTGGATGGGAGACCACCTGGGAATACCGGGTGCTGTAGGCTTATAGAATGATCTCGGAAGCTAAGCAGAGTCAGGCCTGATTAGTACTTGGATGGGAGACCGCCTGGGAATACCGGGTGCTGTAGGCTTATACCATAGTCTTTCGAGACTGAAGGTTGCCAACCAGCAGGTCAAGAGAACATTGAAAGCCAAAAAAATCCAGTGTCTCCTACTTCCCTAGTAATAGAAAACAATTTGGGTCAGAGTATCTGAAGCACCATCTGATTCCACCTGAGAGCACTGATTGCTCTCCAATCAGTGTCTAAAGTGTTGGAGTTGGTGCAACGCCATCTGCTGTCCAGAAGGGGTCAAGCTATGGCCCAGTGACACTGGCCTTTCTACCTGTTTTCTCTGTGATCCTTGTAGGGTGTGGCCCTAACCCTTCATCCTTCCCTTCTCCATTGAGCACTTCCTCTTGTCCTCTGACCACTGACCTGTTAAGATGCACACACCAGGGCTCTGATGCCCAGGCCATCTTGAGCACAAGGCATGCAGGGCGAGGCAGCTCCAGGGCCTTGCTGTCTCTCAGTGTTAGCTGAACCTCTGATCCTAATCAGATGCTGTAAATATACACTCAATGGAACTGTAAGGAAATAACTTTTTTGCAACTTTAATATGCCATTGCCTCTTTGTCTTTTTTTAATTGATTAGCAGTCAGACGGGTGAGGGAGGTTCCCTGGGGTGATACCCAAAAGGGGGGTCTGCTGCTTAAGCTACTCTACTCCCCCCCCCCCGAGAGAGAACTATTTTTTTTTTAATTTCCTCCAACATAAAGCACTGCTTTATATCGCATCCCATCTTCTGAATTGGAGACTTTTCAGTTGTAGTGCCAGGGTTGTGGAACATGGGAGGTCATTTGTACGGGAGGCCGTGGCTGGATATGAAGATATTTGGTTACGGTCCTGTACTGTGTAATTTTTTTTTTCTTGTTGACATTGTTGGGCTGCAGATTTTGGCCCTGCATAAAAACATAAGAAAAGCCCCACTGGCTCAGGCCATAAGCCCATCTAGTCCAGCTTCCTGTATCTCACGGCAGCCCACCAAATGCCCCAGCGAGCACACCAGATAACAAGAGACCTGTATCCTGGTGCCCTCCCTTGCATCTGGCATTCTGACATAGCCCATTTCTAAAATCAGGAGGTTGCACATTCACATCATGGCTTGTAACCCATAATGGTTTTTTTTCATCCGGAAACCTGTCCAATCCCAATCCAGAAATCTGTCCAATAGGCTTTAGCCCTATTCCCTGCCACCATTGTCAATACAGCCATGCCAAAAGTCACATGCAGAATCCAGTGGTGTGGGGGAGGCAACCTGGGGGCAAATGGGAGGTAATTTTTTTTTTTTTTACTTTACCTTAGCATAAGTCCTGTTGCTGCCTATGGGTTTCCTTGGACACATGACACCTAGAGGGAAGCTTTGTGTTGCAGCTTTGTACGAGGAATCTCAGAACCTGTGGTACTGCTCCCTTCACTTAATGATGGATCTGTTTAACAATGGGGATCAGAGAACGCGTCCCCATCTTAAAGTGACATACACCTGTATCTGAATAAAAAAGAGTGGCTGGGAAGAGATGTCACAATAGTGCTGGTTTTCCTAACACACAAGCAGCAGTCACTGAAATGGAGCAGGAAAGCAAAGCAGCCCAGTGGTAGAAGGTCCCCTGGTTCCTCGTCTCAGCTCTTACTGGGGTGACAAGGACCAGGAAATTTGGGGGGCTGGTGTTTCGGTGTCAACTGTGCACCTCTTGTATTGGCCACCAGGCCTAGGTTAGTGGTTGCAGGTGGCAACTGGACAGCCAAGGAAAGCTGCTTTGCTTCCCTGCTCCATTTCAGCCTGAACAATAGGCTAGATATTTCTAAGGATTTGGTTTGTTGTGAGAATGTGGTTTCGTGTTTGTTTTGTTGTGAAACTTTGGCAGGAAAGGGGGGCCAAGCTTGGTTGTTTCACTTCTTTGACTCTGTGTCCTACTTTTTGAAACAAGCGGAAACCCCCAACCATTCCAACCAGAGGCAACCCTCTCTTGCCTTCATTTCCCAGTCTAGAAATAAGACAGGCGGGCAGAAGCAAAAGAAGGAAATTGACTTGGCAGAGAAAGAATCCAATTAAAAATTAAAGTTTTATTAACATACCAATATCCCCTGCTCAATTCAATCCATATTCCTGGCCAGTGAAGGCTTTCCCTTCATTTAATAAATCCAATATCCCCACTGCAAATCAGGTGCTCTTCCTTCCCCAGGAAGGAGATTACACATCTTATTAATGGCGCTGTGTCGGACAAGGCTGGATGCGCGCGTGTTTTACACGGCTGCCTATCGTTGGTGAGATGGTAATTATTTTTAGCTGCTAATTATAGATGCTGTGCCCATGCCAGTGGAAACTGACAGATGTAATTTCTACAAGATCATTGAGTTGCTGGGAAGGAAATTCCAGCTGTATCATTATCACTCTCCCATATCTGTTGGGGCTGATGGAAAAAGTCCGCTTGGATGTCAACCCAGCAAGCAATAACTGTGAGTATTTGGTTGGCGGTTCACGGTGCTTTTGTGCATCTGTTTTGTTGGCATAACAGGGCATCACCAAGATTAGGAACGAGCCAAAACTAGTTTTCCAGGAACTGAAAAATGTCTCCCTCTTTCCACAATGTTTTGGAACGTCTTGTGAAAAATTTCTCTGTTCATCAACGTTTCCCTAGTCTGTTTTTGTTCCCAATTGACTTAATCTGGTGATCCAGTCCCTCATATCACCCAGATGATCCACTATCTCCCCTTGCCCCCCTCCCATGACAGATTTATGGAGAAAAAGTCCACCACAGCCATGACAGCCTGCAACCTCCAGGTTTAGAAGTAGGCTACTTCTGAATGCCAGGCGGAAGGGCGTGGCAACAGGATGCAGGTGTCTTATTGTCTCGTGTGCCCCCCAAGGCATCTGGTGGGCCACTGTGAGATACAGGAAAGTGAACTAGAGGGGCCTTTCGCCTGATCCAGCGGGGCTCTTCTTACGTTCTTATGACTGGTGCTGGCTCCCCCTAGCCTGCCCTTGTTGACCCTACCTGGGATTCACATGGGGTTGTTTGACTGTAGGCTCTTCATCCATGTCTACCTTGCTGCCAGGAAATTTCACTTGGACCCCTCTGGGTGGACTTTGCATGGACCATTCTAAGGGCATCCATGTGACATGGGGCGCCTCTCACAGCAGTCAGCCTGTACGTTTGTCCCTTGTGTATGTGGGTGGTCATCAACCTGCACCATCCCAATGGCAATGGCATATGTAGCACCATTTTGTCTGTACCTGCACTCCCCTTGACATCCTCATGGGCAGCTAACAACATGGCCATTGGTGCGTGGTCTTTCCTGTCCCTCTGCACCTGCCATGCATCATGGCAGCAGGGAAAAGAGGACTCATGAGTTTAGGGCCCTGAGTTTTGTGGGTCAGGGACCCTGCAAGCAGACTTCCTGAGTCCCTCCTTGGGATATTCTGGGGGTGAGGAACTACCCCCAGAAAGGAAAGGGATCCCTTTCTGCTAACAAAGAGGAAGCAAGTGTGATCCAATCAATGTTTGTATTAAACTATATACGTGATAGAGCAGCAGCTGAAAGAAAAACACACAGGTTGGTTACCAGACAGCTCCTCCCAGCAGGGCTACTGTGGCGTTGCAAGTTGACAGACAGCCAAGTGACATATGCCAACGAGGTCTAGCTGCACCAGTTGGTTCACTGTCGGCCATGAAGTTTGGGACGCCACAGCGGTCTGCTTGGAAGGAGTGGGTCAGCAGCAACCTTGCCAAGCAGCTTTTTAACAGAGACTGTGCCAAGGCAGGTTTCTCCCATCTTGTCACTGTTTATATTTGCCCAAATAAAGGGCTAGCGGGGATTGAAAAGAAGCATGAGCATGGAGCCTGAACAGGGCCAGCCCCAGACCTCCTGACACATGAAGCTGCAGGCCAATACTGACCTCCTGACCCAGTGATGTGTCGGCCTCAACTCCTCCCACTCTCCAGTGTTCCAGCTCAGCACCCTCCCCTTCTCCACACTTCCCCTCTGGTCAAATCCAGGGAGCAGGAGAAGCAGTGGAGGTAAGTAGGCAGATGGATATGGGCACCAGCCCACGTAACTGCTGCCTGAGGTAACAACTTCAGTTGGACTCATGGACCCCCAGAGGCAGAACCCCTTACCTACTTCATTTGTGGGGTGGTGGTTCCTGGGGAGCGTGACGTGTTAAAGTTGTAACAGATGGAACCTTGGCTTTCCCCAGGTGTGAGCAGGCTGCACAAACACAGCATACACAGCAGAGTCCTTTCAATGCAGCAGTTGTATTATAGAGCAAGGGTTTTTACATGTAGAGTAGTCAGCAAACAGTCCAAGTCATATACGATGAGCAGTCAGCTCAGTATCAACAAATCCAAATCAGTTTTCCACAATACACAGTCAAAGTTCAGTCCATAGTCAGTAACATCATATACATACAGTATCCAGCCTCTTCAGTCACTGGCAGCAGTCTAACAGTAATCACCATCAACTCTCCTACTGCTGCACTTGAGGCTCCTTCTGACTATCCTCATTTAGTCAGCTCAGCCAATCAGTACTGGCCTTGGTCACACCCAGGGTGCTTGCTGATTCCAGCTGAATCATCAGTCCACACCTGCTCCCTGAACCAACATGTAAGCCTTGGTTCTGCATTTACTCAGAACACAAGCTGACATGACGCTACCCATCTAAATGGCTGTATGGGACCTCCATGCTTTGCAGCAGGATATTGCAGGGTGTCAGGTGCTTGGCACCTACAACGAGAGAGGACAAACCTACTTGTGGGCTTCCTCGCCACTGCTGGAAATAGGACAGTGGACTACATGGTCCAGCAGGGCCCTTTGTGCAGAGGTCATCAAGTGGTTATAACAGTGATTTTCATCGTTGTTTTTTTTCATCTTACTGGCAAGGCACTAAACTGCTCAAGGCGCAGCATCCGTTTTTGGACAGTTGTCAAGGCACACTATGCTGCCAATGGGGTGGGGCTCACATCCCCAATGGCCCTACTAATAAATAGTTGTTGGTTGTTTGTCTCTGTAAACCGCTTTGTGAACTTTTTGTTGGAAAGCGGTATAGAAATACTGTTAATAATAATAATAATAATAATAATAATAATAATAATAATAATAATAATAATAATAAATGACCCTCTCCCCAATTCCTGTGGCACACCTGGGGTGTCCATTCGTGGCACACTGATGTGTCTTTGCACAGTGGTTGAAAATGGCTGGGTTGTAGTAGTTGGCAATCTTCAGTCTCGAAAGACTATGGTATCGCGCTCTGAATGGTGGTTCTGGAACAGCGTCTAGTGTGGCTGAAAAGGCCAATTCAGGAGTGACAATCCCTTCCACACCGGGAGCAAGTGCAGTCTGTCCCTGGTCTGTCTCCCTGGCTATGGGCCTTCATTCTTTGCCTCAGACTGTTGGCCAAGTGTCTCTTCAAACTGGGAAAGGCCATGTTGCACATCCTGCCTCCATGCGGGCCTCTCAGAGGCCAGGGTTTCCCGCTTGTTGAGGTCCACTCCTAAGGCCTTCAGATCCCTCTTGCAGATGTCCTTGTATCGCTGGGTTGTACGTACACCATTATAAGTTGTCTGCATCCATCTCAAAACAGGCCTATATTTGGTTGATTTAGGGGTCTCGGGTCCAAACCTTTGAAGGCAGGAGATGATAAAACATCAAACAGAAAATTAAGGGATATGAACATAGGGGCCGCTTGCACGCTGCTGTGAGGCTGCCTGCAAAACATAGTGCTTTGCACCCCCTCTAGCTATGCCACTGCCTGTGAGCTCTGTTTTCTTCGTACCAGCAGGAAGCTGTGAAATTTCTCTCGGTGGCAAACTGTATGATGTCTGCATAAGGTGTTGTGCTGTTTTTTTCCTTTAACCTATTAAATAAATAACTCCGTTCCTGAAACTCATGGGCTGTACGCTACGTTTTCCAAGAATGTTTTATTTCACGGATGGAAGAGGGGAAGGCAGGTTTGGAGAGGAAGAAATAATCTTGGGTCTAGTCGGGGAAAGAACAGAGCTGCGAAAAGCAATTGTGGAGTGCGTGGTGGCAGATTGTCGCTTGGCGGGAGAAAAATACACTCTCCGAAAGAAAAATGGGGAGTGAGCGGAGAATGAGCTGTATCGTGCTGAGCATGGATGGTGCTTGAAATAAGCAGGAGAGGCTGAGAGCTCATGTAATGTAGTGACTAAGCACCAAATGACACATTGCAGAGAGTGCAGAAGTCGGGCCTTTGCTTTGGACTTATTTTACTTTACCCAGAGCAAGGGGGCAGCAAAACAGCCCCAAAGCACAGTATTGGGGTAGAGGAGCTGTGCAGCCCAATCCTGAGCTGTCTGGCGTGCGGGGCTACCATGGAGCCAAAATGGCTGCTGCAGTATCCTTTGTGCAATCAGGCAGCTGCAGTTGCTTCCTAAGGGGAAGGGGACTTTCACACACACACACACACCCCGGGTAAGGGAATTAGTCCTGCAATGGGGCTACTTGATTTTGCAGCGGCTCTGGAGCCGGCACAGAATCAGACTCCCGTCTCAGGCCACGTGGCCTGCCACGGGCTCAGGATTCAGTGGAGCCGACTCCACAGGTCCCGCTCTCCTCCAGCCCCGCTCCCTCCCCTGCCACGCCCTTCCCACCACCCTCTCCCCATCTTCCCCCTGAAAAGTAGGATAGCAATCTGAATAAATCCACCAGTCAAAAAAATAAATAAATGGTGCTTGTTACTGATGAGTCATAAAATAGCCACGTATTTCTCTTCAAATGCAAACTGAAGTTCTACGTTCCAAGTTTTGCCCTTGGAATCAGATGTGATGGATTTGAATTTTCTCCCAAATGTTGAAAGTCAACCTGTCTGTATTCTTTGCAGCTCTGACTACAAGCAAACCAAGTTGGCAGGTTCCTGAAGCCAAATCAGATGCTAAATTCTTTTTCCCAAGTCCCTGAGCTATGCAGATTTTCCTTTTTCCTTGCTCCTGTCTGCAGCCATGGTTTTCTCTTCCTACTTCAGCTTTAGCACTGCTCTCCGCATGATCATTACTTGTTTTTATTCCTGGGAAAAGTCTCAAGGGTGATCTCAGCAGTGGTAGGCCTCCACTTGAGGCACCCTGGGGCAAAGCTCCATGAAGCCCCCCCCCCCCTTATCTGGACCAACATAGAGCCTTGTGTGACTCCAGGACCAACGGGACAAGCTGTCTGAGATTCCCTCCGGTCTTAAACTGTATTTCCGGAAAATCAGAAGTTTCCGGTCTCCTCATTAAGGCTTCCCACGAGGTCCTGGAGGCGCACAAGTTCCACGCCCAGGGCATTTGCCCCATTCAGCTAATGGAAGGTCTGCTGCTGCCTCTTTCAGCTCAGCCCAATTCTGATCAAATTTGACATCCAATAAATTTCATGGAAGGATTTTAGACTTGGGGACAGTGCCTCCTCCCTCATCCTGATATTCTAACCTGATGTTTTTGCCTTGCTTTCATCCCAAATGACGAAGGGAAAATCCCCCAATTAAAATAAACATCTCTGGCTGGGAGAAGAGCCTATTATTGCAGAAGGTAATCTCTCTCTCTTTCTCTCTCCTTGCTTTGTAAATTACTTTTTGACATATTCTGAATATGAAAAGTGCTGTTATCTCCCAGCCTTCTCTGTGTTTACAGTATTCTTATCTTTTCTAGCAGCTGACATGGGAGATAATTGACTCGGGTTACACAGAGACATGACAATTTCCTTTATTAACAAGGTGAATTCTTGGTCTTTGCATCCTCAGTGAATGTCTAATGAGGCTGTGCATTTCAGTGATTGAAGAGGAACCCATTAAAGAGGAACCATTGAACCAGGTTCTCTCCAAACTCTAATTACAAAGTGCACTGAGAAAATGCCAGGAATGCCACCTTTTATAACCCTTGTGTTCTTGCTGTTTGCACTCTTTCCTGACTCCTGGATTGCGGCTACACCCAAGTAACAGGAAAGGTTGGTTGACAAAGCAGACAAACAGCCTGTTGCTGCTACAACAAACTGCATGCTCTGATCAAATTTAAGCACTTTTTTATGTCCATCAATTTCAGTGGGAGGGATTTCAATGTGCTCTTAATTCTGACTTGGAAAGAATCAATCTCTGTTGTGTTGTGACTATCAAGCTTCTGACATGTGGTGATGGCGTCTAGCCTGGATGCCTTTAAAAGGGGATTGGACAAGTTGCTGGAGGAAAAAATCCATTACGGGGTACAAGCCATGATGTGTGTGCGCAACCTCCTGATTTTAGAAATGGGCTACGTCAGAATGCCAGATGCAAAGGAGGGCACCAGGATGCAGGTCCCTTGTTATCTGGTGTGCTCCCTGGGGCATTTGTTGGGCCGCTGTGAGATACAGGAAGCTGGAACTAGATGGGCCTATGGCCTGATCCAGTAGAGCTGTTCTTATGTTCTTATGACATAGATCGGGTGAGCTGAGATGGAATGTTCACGAATACTCCAGGTGTCTGGAAAACAAGCTGCTGAGTTTCTATAAGGGGATGGACAACTGTTGGTTTCAGTGGGATTAGAAACAGGGAAACCTTTCCAAGAGATTAGGAATGAAAAAGGATAGGGAGTCCAGAGGCAAGATGGCTGAAGGATGCAGAACAAGCAATGGATTGAGGAACTTGGGGGGGGGGGGGGGGAATGGGGGGGAGAACCTAACGAGCTGGAACAGGCAAACCACAGGGATTGTGCTTTATCCAGTGCAGGTTGAGGGCAGTCTGGAGGTCACCTCAGGGTCAAGGGATATATTTCCCCTTACCCTGTATCAAGCCCAGCCACCCCTATGGGGTACTTGGATCTTTTATTTTGCTGGTGCACATCTAGGCAGCCCATGTAAGGTTGCTCAGGCTGGGAGAGGGGGTTAGGATTCAGCATACCCTGCTGCGGCCAATCTAGTCCCCTTCCAGGCCTGATCCATCTCCCATTCCAACCTCCCACTACCCTCTTCCACTCCCTGCACCACCCAGCTCAAACTTACCCCATCCGGCCAGGGTAGGGGCTGGATACGGCCCTCCTAAGTTGGCATGGGCCTCTGTACCGGGGCCAGCTGACTCAAAAGTCAATGCAAATGTACGTTTATTTATTTATTTATTAGATTTGTAATCTACCTTTCTCCCCAAAGGGCACCCAACACTTAACATACATACAATACATAATGTATGACATGTTTGCGACCCTTGGGAGCCAGTACAGGGGGCCTGCACCAGCTCAACTTCCTTTCAGGATTATGCTGTTAATGAAAGGGGCAGAGGAAGTAGGGAATTAAAGAAACAGAGACCGAAACTCCCCCACGGGATGTAGTAGTAGCTGCGTTGGTGGTACTGTGTTGCCTTATAGGGAGTTAGGATTGGGCTTTAAGTAAGGTTCAAAACTGTTTCTTGTTTGAGAGGTTGAAGATAGAGCAGGAGAAAGAAAGAATGAGTAAAAGAGAGAGTGAAAGAAAGAAGGAAAGAGAGAGTGAAAGAAAGCAGTAATTCTGAAGTATGCATAATAAAGTTAAAGAGTTCTAAGTGGCATCGAAGTTTAAAACTCTTGGCTGTTAGCCCAGACTGTATAAATGCCTATGAATGTATTTTTCCCCCCTGCGATCATGTTAGAGTTTTATTGTTGTACTATGGCAAATACGGCTTTTTAAAGATGTATAAAGAGTTCAAGACCAAGGGGAGGCTGGAGCAAAAATGACCCAAAAAGTCATGAATATTTATTCACAGGGAATTGAGAACGGAAGCACTCAAGGAAATTAAATGAAAAGGTATGCCAAGCACAGCTGAGATTCGGTGCTTGGATATCAACCCTTACCTGTGGAGAATATTGGTGAGTTCATGGGGTTATTCTTCATCACCTGAAGATGACTGCAGCAACAAGTGATGGCTTGTGTGCACGCAAGAGAACCATATCGCAAACGCCACCGTCTGAGCGATTCTGTCATTCAGATACAACAGTTTTCAATGGAAACTTTGTGTGGCGCTTGCTCTGTAGTTAGAATCTCTCAGGGCCGCTTCAGAGAAAATCGGACAGCCCAATCCTAAGCTGTGCTGGAATAGGCAGGCCACAGTGCTGTATCCAGAGCAGGGCTGGGCCAGGTTGCAGTGCAACTTGGAGTAAAGGTAATTAATTAATCAGTGAATTAATTAGTCATGCAGCAGGCATCCCAATGGGGCTACCTGGATCTGCGCCACCAAAATAGGTGGCGCACATCTGAGTAGACTGTGCAAGGCCAGGTTGCCTGGGAGGAGGGTTCGGATCCAGCCTAAGTGCTGGATCCAAGTCCATACCCCCTCCTGGGCCTGGTTCATCCATTGGCTTGCCTACCAAGGGGGGAGGGTCAGAGGCTTCTTCTTCTAATGTGTGATTTTATAGACAGGAGCATAGGCAGGGGGTTTGTGATGGGGGCAGTGGCAGATAAAGTCCTGTCTTATCAATACAGAATGGGAGGTGGTGAGATGCTGCTGGTTGGACATGTGTTTGTCACCAACTTATACAGGTGCCACTCAACTTCTGGGGCTCCATTTTGCTCCCACCACCCAGAATGGTTCTGAAGGGGGGGCCCGCTTGCACGCTGAAGTGAGGCTCCCTGCAAAACTTAGTGCTTTGCACCCCCTCTAGCTACGCCATTACTCCTTTCCACTATACTGCCATTTTTCTCTTCCATTCTTTTTTGGGGGGTGAAACTCGGCTTACTTTCATCAACCTGGCTTGCTTTCCACTCATTTGCATCTGCTTCTTATGATCCATATCCCGTTCTTTGAATAATACAAGCATGGTGTCAAGGTGTCTCATGCTGTGATGGATGCAAATGTCATCAACTGAGGAGCTGCACTATATATGTCTTGCAGGACAGGATTGTAATAAATTGATGTAATTAAAATCGTCCAGGAAACAACTTAAAGGGATATCGCTGTCATTTGGAGGTCCATCTTGCTAACAAATAGCAGGTATTTTACTTCTTACAATTGTTCTTTCTAAAGGAAAGAGAATCCCGTGCATGTTTTGTTGCTATTATTTTTAAATGATATTCAGAGTGATTTATGAGAGCGAAGCATATGAAAACACTTGATTAGAGGTGAAGCTTTTGAATTTTAAAAAGCGGAGTGTTTTTTTTTTCCCCTGCCTTGCTGATTTCTCCCTAATGATACTTCCCAGCGTTCCCAATCAAAAGCAACGGAGAAGAAGCGAGTGTTTTGTTGGCACAGGGAAACTCAGACAGCTAACTCCCACTGCCCAAGGTTTCACAGCTTGGCATAGTTCCCGGGCAGTGTGTGCAACAGCCTTGCTGGAAAGCTGGCTTCGAGGACAGAAACACAGCACAGACAGCACAGTCCTTCACCAAACGTGTATTGACATCAGATACAGTGCAGTTCAGTACAGGCATTCAGCGTTGGTCCCACGCAGGGAACCCGAGCTACTCACTGACACAAGGTGCAGAGCACAGCGACCAAGTGCTCCACAGCTATCCATCCAACAACCCCACCGGTCCAGCAGTGGCTACCTCGGCTTTATACAAAGGCTGGCCAATGGGTGCCTGTTTCAGGGCAGGCTTGAGCTAATCAGCCTCGCCCCTTTCCACCGGAGTCTGTAGTCACTCTGCAGGCAATCGACTAGCCCCTGCTGAGGGACTCAGCACTTCTTGCCTGTAGCAGGCCTCTGCTGGGGCCAAACTTTACACAAGCCTACTGGGTCAAACCCAGGGGCATCCTCCAGCAACTCCCAGCCAAGGGATTGGGCACAAACCTTGACATGTTTCTCCCCCCCCCCCCAAGGGTAGGTCAAAGATCTTGGGCAATGATATGATTGCTCTAAAACAGTTCAGTGCAATTTGTCACCCATTCAGAGGAAAGAATGTGACGCACCACCTATGGATGGGATGGCAGCCGCAGAATAGAGACAAACTAGAGAGGCACCTTGAGATGCCAGGAGTGGCCATCCTAGATACACAAGTGCCCTGGGGGGTGGGGGAGAGAGAGAGAGGCTGCCTGAAGTTTTGGAGGAGGTGCAGAGAGACAACTTAGGAGAGACTCATTATCTGGGTAAGGTCCTGCAGTTCTAGTCAAGGAAGGGCAGTCTTTTAGGACTGTTTGTCATGATGGTTCTGTTTTCTGGATTAATTTTATCAGTTCATATGTCACCTTTCAATGCATCTTGGTTTGGCTTAGAAAAACAAACTAAAATAACAAAATAATATTTTTTTTAAAAAACAACCATTCTGATTGCACTCAGAACAATAAATTAAGCCTATGCACGTGGGTTGTGAATGCTTGTACAGCTTGCATGACGGTGGCAGTGCTTTTCAAAGGACTCTGGTGGGGAGGCTCAGCCTCACCTGCCTCTCGGCCCGCCACACGTCCCTGTTGATTTTTTTACTTATCACCTGCAGACTGTCTGATCATCCCCCCTCCCCACATCATAGCATGCAGCACATGCTCCGTTGGTGTCTCTGCATACTACAGCATAGTGGGAGGTAGGATTGGGCCATTAAAGAATGGCAGACTTTAAAAAAAGACAACTTTTGATAATTTAATGCATGATTGCAGTACTGTTCAACTCGTACTAAGAGACAAGGCAGGGGAAATGAAAGCATCTAATGTACCTAGGGCAGCAGAAACTCCTGATACCAACCCACTGGGCTTGATAAACCTCTGGCTTTGGCTGCTGGCCAGAGGCAGGGGGAAAAAAGGCAGTTGGACAAGCTTCTGATGGTGGGCTGGGCTCAGAACGTGTTATAGGCCTAGGTTCAAGTTCCCACAGCCCAGTGGCATAGCTACAGGGGGGTGACACAGGAAGTACTGCAGGCTCCACAACACACTGTGTAAGCAGCCCCCCCCCCATGTTGGAACCATTCCAGGAAGTGAGGGCAATATGCAGGAGCAAGTCGTTGCTGCCCGGAATGGCTCTGGCAGTGAGTAGGAGGGGCTGCTTACAAGGCATGTTGCGGAAACTGCAGTACTTATCGCGCCACCCCCCCTGTAGCTACGCCACTGCCCCAGCCTGACCAATTCAGCCTCTTTTAAATTCTGTGGACAGTGGAACTGTTCAAGCTGCTGCGCATAGTGCAGATCTGTTAGGGTCTCCCCACCCACACCTTGGGAAAAGCACATGCAACTTTAACAGATAACATGCTTCTCTCCGGTTGGAATTGCTCGCAATCACCGAGAGGTGGCTGGTGGTGTTGGTTTTTTCGATGAAATACTGTTTTCATTACTCCAGCGTGGAATCAAACCTGCAGAGATGACCCCAGGACACTAAAGAGCAGGAATTTGTCAAGGAGCGTCAGAAGAGGTTGCATTTCAAATGAATACTGTATGGTTATTTTTTGCTCAAGTTGGGAGCTATTACATTTCTTTCCAAGCCATTTGTCTATAGGTGGAATGCTGGACCACCTCTCCGTGGCCATTAGTCTCAAACTGTTTTAGTTGTTCAGGACTCAAAGAGGTTTCAGCCAGAGAAAGAGAATTTCTTTCTTATAATACGTGCTCCAGCTGCTGCCTACATTCTGGGAGGGTGGTCCCTGCTTTATGCACCTTCCCGTGGCACAGGAAGTGAAAGCGGGTGTTGTAAGGAGACCATCTTTATCACAATTGCTCCAAGGACATTGAGGGACTTCCTTGATGAGCTTTGGAGTTCTGCTGGTATATTGTATTGGCAACCTTCAGTCTCGAAAGACTCTGGTATCGCGTTCTGAATGGTGCTTCTGGAACAGCGTCTAGTGTGGCTGAAAAGGCCAATCCGGGAGTGACAATCCCTTCCACAACAGGAGCAAGTGCAGTCTGTCCCTGGTCTGTCTCCCTGGCTATGGGCCTTCCGTCTTTGCCTCTGACTGTTGGCCAAGTGTCTCTTCAAACTGGGAAAGGCCATGCTGCACAGCCTGCCTCCAAGCGGGCCGCTCAGAGGCCAGGGTTTCCCTCTTGTTGAGCTCTACTCCTAAGGCCTTCAGATCCGTCTTGCAGATGTCCTTGTATTGCAGCTGTGGTCTACCTGTAGGGTGCTTTCCTTGCACGAGTTCTCCACAGAGGAGATCCTTTGGGATCCGCCCATGGTATGGGATTTTTTTTTGAAGATGTGAGATCTACCCAGGAGACCCATGTCTGCTGAGCTGTGTTGCCGCTTCTGTTGATTCTATTATATTTATAAATGTATTTTGTTTTGTTGGAAGTCACCTTGAGTATTGTAAAGATGGAGAGTAAATTAGAGATGGGTGAATGCCCCATCCCTTGCCTTAGCTCTATTTGAGCTTAGTAAATCAACCTATTCCCAAATTGGCTTTTATCAGCCCACTTCTGGATTTAGAACCACTATTGCCTTCCTAATTTGCCTCATTGGGGTACAATGGGATTTCCAAGCTCCCCAGGAACCCCAGTGATTGCCCTTTCCACTTCTGCCCCACTCCTTACAACTTAAGTGCCCCAAAGAATTACACATCTTGGGGCCTGCAATGCCAATACCCCTATTTTTAGGGAGGTCGGGGAAAAAGAAGGAGAGCAAAAAGGTGGATCCCAGCATTTTTAGTGGTGATGGAGGACCTCTGAGCATAGTCAAATGCCTCCATTGTGTGGTGTAGGCCATAGCCTTCTCTATCACCATCTTGTCTCCTCCGCAAGGAACATTTGCTTAATTGAGGAAGGTCAGAGGCAGGAAGTAGAGAAGGCTGGGGATGGTACGGCTGGATGAACCCAGCTTTTGATGCTTTGTGAGACCTCTTGGCAAAAGCGAGCTTTTGCTGAAAGGCTCAAAAAGCCTGATCAGAAGTCATTCCAAGTCAGTTTTGCTCACGTATAAGCAAAACAAACGCCAGACTGCCACTGCTCCAGGTAAACACTACAGGGGATTATGAAAGGAGAGGAAACAAATTACACTGAAAAAAAATGCTTGATAATATCCCTATTATGATATTGTATGATATAATTAGACCTTCCTGTTACAGATTAAATCCTCCTGGATCTTTAGCTGGCAAGGCATACCACATTTTTACTGTTTGCTGATTCAATTATCTCATGTTATATTTACCCTGACACCGTTATTAGGAGATGATGAAAGGATGATGGGGATTGTCAATTATCTCCCGACGGAGCAAAATATTTTATGTGTCAGGAAGAAGCAGGGAGAGGTGTCGGAACACGTTGGTGGGCAGGAGAATTAGTGCTGCTCTCTTAGCCTTTTGGAAACCCCTCGCCTAGGAACGGCATACTCTTTGACAAAGAGACCGTCAGCACGTCACGATCCTGGCTGCTGTGGTTAACATCCCTCCAAGATAAGTAGCAAGCCAAACTGCAATACAATATGTATGAGTTCTCAATATGCATGTATGACGCTGCAATATGTGGAGCTCAACATTGCGTATCCTGGCTCAGTAGACAGGAAACTTTGTTACCCTCAATTCTGTGCACTTAAGACGCCAAGGTTTGAACCTGGGGCTTTCATATGAAAAGCAGAGGTCTGCCACTGAACCACAGGCTCTCCCCAAGAACATCCCAGGGCTTCCTCAGCAGGGCACATTTAAACACAGAACCCGGGGCAACTTCCCACAAAGCACCATGTTTCGCTGCCTGAGTCATGGTCTGTGGACTAACCCCAGAAGTGAATAATTCACTGTGAGAGGTCCAAAGACAAGTTCCTACACAGTGGCATGACACATAGCAACTGAAACTCTCAAGCTGCAATCCTATACACACTTACATGGGGGTAAGTCCCACTGAACTCAGTGGGGCTTTCTGAGTAGACATGGCGAGGATTGTGCTATCAGAATAAGAGTCATGGAGGCACATGATAAGGATGGTTCAGCTTGGTTAAACTACAGTAGGGAAAACTATGGGGTAAGTCAGATTAATGTAATGTTGCTGGGGAAAAGCTTAGCTCCATATAACTTGTAGCAAGGATTTACATTGCCAACATTTTTCCCAGCTTCTGCTTCTATGCCTTTACCAGAAACTTGCAAGTATTACTCAGTGACCATAGCCACATTCAGATGTTCATATGTGTGCTGGGGGAGAGGGAATAGCACAGTGGCTGTAGCTCCTGCTGATATGTTTCCAGGCCAAACCCTCACCTGCAAATCCTCAACACTTGTTTCTGCAGCGGTGCGCTGGACATAGGTACGTTCATAGGAGAGGGTCAACGGGTGCAACAGCTCAAGGGCACATGTGCACGTCTGTTCCCTGCATCCAGCCTGAATTTGGGGATAACATTTGTAGGGGTCTAGTGGTCCATTTTATTGCCATGAGGTCAAAGGTTTGACATGGGAACAGACTAGGCTGAATTCTTTTTATATATATATTGGCAACCTTCAGTCTCGAAAGACTATGGTATCGCGCTCTGAAAGGTGGTTCTGGCACAGCGTCTAGTGTGGCTGAAAAGGCCAATCCGGGAGTGACAATCCCTTCCACACCGGGAGCAAGTACAGTCTGTCCCTGGTCTGTCTCCCTGGCTATGGGCCTTCCTTCTTTGCCTCTTGCCTCAGACTGTTGGCAAAGTGTCTCTTCCAACTGGGAAAGGCCATGCTGCACAGCCTGCCTCCAAGCGGGACGCTCAGAGGCCAGGGTTTCCCACTTGTTGAGGTCCATTCCTAAGGCCTTCAGATCCCTCTTGCAGATGTCCTTGTATCACAGCTGTGGTCTACCTGTAGGGCGCTTTCCTTGCACAAGTTCTCCATAGAAGAAATCCTCCTCTATGGAGAACTCGTGCAAGGAATTTTTTTTAATTACTTATTTATTATTATTATTATTTTGGTCTGTAGTTGCAAACAGTAGTATACAAATTAAAAGTGATGCAGGAGTCAGGAGAAGGAGGTGAAGAGCTCCTTCAAAAATATCAAAGTCTGAATTTATTTTGAGTATCAAAATATGAAAATTTGCATGCATATTTCTGATGTGTCCTCCCTTCCTCTACCTGTTCTTTTTAGTACTACCTATATTTATTCATGCAGGGATTATGTGTTTTGGAATCTTGCTTTGCCATGGTGGCCAAACTCATCCTAGCTGCATTTTCCAATCACAATTACTTTCGTAAATTATTAGCATTAGCCAGGAGAGGTTTTAGCAGGCAGAGAGTAACCTTGGCCTCTCTCTCCCCACTTCCATGTTCTGCTGTCAACAGAATTACATCCGTTAAAGATCTGATGACAGCCCATCTCCCTCTGGGACAGTTCAGATCTGATGAATAATACATCCTTTGTAAGGCTTATAAAAGAGTTTCATCATTAATGATCTATCAGCAGGGCACTCTGTCTACTTGTGGTTTCCTAATAAGGACTTTGGTTTTTGGTCCTAGAATTCAGTATCCTGAAGACGTCAGCTTCCAGGTGCTTTGATTGCCCTTCTGGGAGATAAAGCAGGGTAGGAATTCAGTAAATAAACAAATATTTATTGTGTTGGGAAGCTAATCCTGAGTTAGCCATGTCATACCCCTTGTCATGTGATGTGGTCCTGGCCCCCCTGGGATGACCCTGATGGGGCAGGGAGTGCCACAGGTCATCTCTTGGTGGATCCACTGCTGAAACATCAACCCATCATCCTGTGCGATTAGTAACCATCAAACTAGCAAAAGATGAAGACCCAATTCCTACAACGTCAAATGTATTCTGCACAAGTCAAGGAAGGGGCGAAATGGAACCAGGTTACAGGAAGGGCTCAGAGTTCAACATTTTATCCTGTTCATTAGGAATATTTTACACTAGAGATTTTAACAGCATATTAAAAGCGCTGGAATTACTCATAGCCTTTGGAAATACCGTAATTGAACACCATAAAGATTATTGAAATGCTGTTATGACTGCAAGAAAGAGCTTACCCCAGACTAAGGATCTGTCTCCATCCCTTTTTTGAAGACAAACTGTCTTCACCCAGAGATGAAAAACAGTAAGTTTTGCCAGAAGGACCAAGGTTCTTTTCAGATATAGACAAGATGAGCAGGCCAGTAGGAGAAGAGAGAGATGCTGGGATTTATTACCCTGCACAAGCAAAAGTTCCCTTCAGGCAGATAACACAAACACACTGCTCTTAGTCCTTCTAATAGAAGGGGCCTCTCTCTGCTAGACCTCTTCCTCTCATTCACATCCCTGGTGGGTCAACTGCAGCTGGCCCCATGCAACTTCCTTCTGATTCTGTCTGCTTCCTTTTGATCATGCAGAGCTTAAATTGCATCTCAAACCCCTTTTAAAAGCAATCAGTAGCTGATGCAAAACCGGCACGTGATCTTGGCATACTGTCCAGAATGACTTGTAATGAGATTTGCAGGTGCAAACTCCCAAGGAATAAACCCATCATGGGGAAAGACTGACAATTGGAGAGAGACTTGCTGACCACTATCTCCTTGACAGAACACAGGTCTTTCAATTCACCAACACTGTCCAAAATCCTTGCCTGCCATCCCCTCCACACTCCCTGGCCTCAACCACAGAAATCTTTTCTGAGTTCCGCTGAATCGGAGCGATGCAAACAGTTCCAGGGGGGTGGTCTGAAAGCATCCAATGGGGCAACCTCACCAAAGCTAAGCAGGCCTAGATTGGGTCAATGCTAGGATGGAACTCAAGGATCCTGCCTTGAGTTCCATGATGAAAGAAACGTGGGATATAAATTAAGAGAATGGATTTTTCTCAATAATGTTCAGATTAGCATGGAAATTTGCATCTTGGTTTTCACCAAGGTGCCTTTGCAGAAATTGCAGAGTGGGGTGTGTTACATCTCTGGCAATGGTGCAGGAGTTCGGAATTCTGAACAGGGTCTTATTTAGGGATGTGTGTAGCCCTCCCCTCCTGTGCTTCCAAAGATATTGCCACCTCTTTGCAGCGTGGCTATAAATATCCACAGATATTCAAGGAATAGCTCTTGTGTGAAACTTTACTGGGCTCATGTGTATGTTTCATTCACCTATGCACAAAGCAAGAAAAGGCGACCACCTTACAACCTATTACCAGAAAGATGCAGAGACAAGAAATTCTACGTTGTGGGGAGTGAGTCCCCATCAGATTGATTGCACTCCTTTGCCTAACCAAACAGGTCACACACATTTGCATAGGTGAAGAAAAATAGGTATATTCAGGGAGAACTTTTTTTTTGGGGGGGGGGCATCTCATGTTCACCCTACACTACATATACTGGCAATGGAAAGGTACTCAGCAGAGGGAATACATTTTCCCCATCAGTGGCTTGTGTGGTCTGGAAAGGAGCCTATTGCCTCTTTTACGGTCTCAGATCCGAGCTCCAAAATTTGAGCCAATGTATCTTCACAAGCATCACTTGGGCTGCAGTCCTAACCTCACTTTCCTGGGAATAAGTCCCACTGAACACCATAGGACTTGCTTCTGAGTAGACCTGCTTAGAATTGTGCCCTTCCTCACATCAACCAATTACACTGCATGCACACAGAGGCACATGCCGAACAGTAGGTGAGGGGAGACGGTACAGTGACAAGATCTGAATGTATGTTGAAAATTAGTGTACGTAGTAATTTGCAATTTCATCTCTGCAGACTTAGAAGGTATTACTATTGGCATGTGAATAATTTATGGCCCAATCCTGTGGGCCGGTAATGCTGCTAGAATGAGCATTCCTGTGGTCTAACATGCTTTCTGGCAGTTACAAATGCAACTTGCCAGAGCTTGCAGGCTGGCAAGGGGTGAGTGACCAGTTCTACACAATAATGGACACTGGATGCCTGCTGCCTCAGGTAGGACCATGCAAGGGGGAGGGACAGAGGTGGAGGGGGTGGAAAGGGGCAAGGAGATGGTTATAATGGGAAGGAAATGGGTGGGGAGGAGAACAGATTGGGCCTGGGAAGAGGGCAGGTTTGACAGCAGTGGCATCTGCTGAATCTTCACTCCTTCCTGGGCCAAGTCCAACTGCTTGAATCCACTCAGGCTTACACCAGCTATATAGCTGGCACAGGTTCACATAAACCCACTGGGCCAGCAGGGCAAGGGAACACATGTAGGAACATAAGAACAGCCCCACTGGATCAGGTCATAGGCCCATCTAGTCCAACTTCCTGTATCTCACAGCGGCCCACCAAATGCCCCAGGGAGCACACCAGATCACAAGAGACCTGCAAGTCTTCCTGGGAAATGTAGTTAAGAACATAAGAACAGCCCCACTGGATCAGGCCATAGGCCCATCTAGTCCAGCTTCCTGTATGTCACAGCAAATGCCCCAGGGAGCACACCAGATAACAAGAGATCTGCATCCTGGTGCCCTCCCTTGCATCTGGCATTCTGACATAGCCCATTTCTAAAATCAGGAGGTTGCACATACACATCATGGCTTGTACCCCATAATGGATTTTTCCTCCAGAAACTTGTCCAATCCCCTTTTAAAGGCATCCAGACCAGATGCTGTCACCGCATCCTGCAGCAAGGAGTTCCACAGACCAACCACACGCTGAGTAAAGAAATATTTTCTTTTGTCTGTCCTAACCCGCCCAACACTCAATTTTATTGGCTGTCCCCTGGTTCTGGTGTTGTGTGAGAGTGTAAAGAGCATCTCCCTATCCACTTTATCCTTCCCATGCATAATTTTGTATGTCTCAATCATGTCCCCCCTCAGGCGTCTCTTTTCTAGGCTGAAGAGGCCCAAACGCCGTAGCCTTTCCTCGTAAGTAAGGTGCCCCAGCCCAGCAATCATTTTGGTTGCTCTCTTTTGCACCTTTTCCATTTCCACTATGTCTTTTTTGAGATGCGTCGACCAGAACTGGACACAATACTCCAGGTGTGGCCTTACCATCGATTTGTACAACGGCATTATAATATTAGCCGTTTTGTTCTCAATACCTTTTCTAATGATCCCAAGCATAGAATTGGTCTTCTTCACTGCCGCTGCACATTGGGTTGACACTTTCATTGACCTGTCCACCACCACCCCAAGATCTCTCTCCTGATCTGTCACAGACAGCTCAGAACCTGTTAGCCTATTTTTTGCCCCAATGTGCATGACCTTACACTTACTGACATTGAAGCGCATCTGCCATTTTGTTGCCCATTCTGCTAGTCTGGAGAGATCCTTCTGGAGCTGCTCACAATCACTTCTGGTCTTCACCACTCGGAAAAGTTTGGTGTCGTCTGCAAACTTTGCCACCTCACTGCTCAACCCTGTCTCCAGGTCATTTATGAAGAGGTTGAAAAGCACCGGTCCCAGGACAGATCCTTGGGGCACACGCTTTTTACCTCTTTCCATTGTGAGAGAGGGGTTGTCTCTCTCCATGTCTCTCTCCAAAAATGACACCTCTCTCCATTCATCTCTCTCCAATGCGCCACTGGGCAGTCACTGAACAGCTCCGGTGGCAAGTGGGAAGGGCCTGTTACATGACACATTGCAGCACCTGCAATTCTTATTGTGCCATTCCCCCATAGCTATGCTACTGATCTCATCCTCAGATATCAATACAGATACCTATGTCTATAATGTAATGATGTTTCATGTTTATAATGACATTCACATTATATGTATGTATATATGTCATTGTAAATAAGAAACATCATTGGCCTATTCCAGTTTGAAGAGACACTTGGCCAACAGACTGAGGCAAAGAGGCAAAGAAGGAAGGCCTGCAGCCAGCAAGACACACCAGGGACAGACTACATTTGCTCCCAGTGTGGAAGGGATTGTCACTCCTGAATTGGCCTTTTCAGCCACACTAGACGCTGTTCCAGAACCACCATTCAGAGCGCGATACCAGAGTCTTTCGAGACTGAAGGTTGCCAACTAACTAACTAATATATGGAAAGCATGATGAAGTAATTGTGTCTGCTCTCCTTTGACCAAGCAGAAAAGTGGATGAAACTCACTGAGAATACCTGTTGGTAGGGGGAAGAACTTCCAAAACCTCTTGGAGATTTGATTTTATGTACAGGAGCACAATGCCACAGAGGCCCTCAGAATTCAATACTGCAGCTAATCCTCTTCAACAATCCAATCTATTTCATTTACAAGCCAATATATCAGCCAATTTATAACCAATTTGTCATGCCTTGGAATCAATACAAATCATGAAAACACACATACATTAGGCTCTGTGCATAATTGAATTTTTCGTGCCCCCTCCTGAGTCCGGCATCACCCTTAACCGTGCTGTGGGGAGCTTGAAACCCACCTATTTTCCTTTCAGTCCTAATGGAGATAATGTCAGGGCAGCCATTTCAGTCCTCATTATTACTGAAGACAGTGAAATAACAGGAGATTAATATGATGTTATGGGTGAGCCCCAGTTTTGATAAGCTTCAATTTTTCAAGTCAAAACAGGAGGGGAAAAGAGAAATGTTTGGCCCACTTATTGAAAACGGCCATATAAATGATTTTCCACCAAAGTGAACTCTCCTCCTACTGGCTAATGGAGCAAGCATAAATTCATACAGGTCCTGAGCAAGGTGCCCTGGGCTGATAGGGAAGGTGTCAAAAAGGGACCAGCCACAAGGAAGATGGAAGTTGCTGGGTAATCACTGAACTCTGCACATTTGCACAAGTTTGAAACATTAAAAAATGACAACCAAAAGGTGCCAAAAAGCCCCCAGACAATTTGCTTCCAGGGATGTCTAAGAGATGGCGTGAAAGCCAGAATGGAGCAGGACATCAGTTAATGCGTGAGTGCAAAATACAGCAGAGTGTATTAGGGGCACTCAAAAACAATATTTTAGTCCTGAAATTATTCCAACAGCAAGCTTTCAGTAACTCCTTCCCGGCCAAATCTCATCTGGAATAGGACAGGACAAGCTGGAGTGGAATATCCTCGCTACCACACCAAATTCAGCCACGTGTATTAGAGATGCATGAGAACAATATTTTGAAACTGGCACCCATGCAGAATCGAAATGGTAATTTGAACCCCTTCTCAGCTGAAACCTGTTTTTAACCAACAGTATTGAATGTCTGGCCTGCAGGGACACCAAACCAAACTCTCATTAAGTCAGGATGATAGAAAGGGATTCCAAATGACTCCAAATTTCTCATCACAAGACCTGATCCAGGTAACAAACAGTTTTCAGGAAAGGGAAAGGATCACCAATCTCCGAAATAGGCAGAGCAACCAAAATCACAGGGCCCACTGGGATAATGGGGACTGATAAGCAAGTCACAACCTCACTTTGAGTTCCAGATTCTAGTACCCATTTTGGGCTACCAGGGTTTTCTTGAAAAAGGAGCCAGAACGCCTGCTGCCGCTGGACGATTAGGAGCTGATACAGAACCCAATCCTGAACTCCACTGCGCCGACGGTATGAGTGTACCACCTGTGCTGGGTGTCGCAAAGTTGTCGTAAAGCACGTTTGTGGCACCTGGAGAGAAAGGAGTGCTGGCATTGGGCCAGCACCAGGAAGAGGACTCGCACGGCTGTTGGCGGTAAGTGGCACCACCAGGCACTGTTCAGGGGGAGGGTGGGCGGAGGCGGGAGAGGGCGGAACTGGGCAGGGGAAGTGAGGATTGGGACTGGGAGAAGGGTGGAGACAGCAGCAGGCTCTGCTGCCATATCCTATGCTCCCTCCCAGCCTGAACAGTGAAACACGGGACTCCTTGGTTCTGTGCCCGCTCAAAAGTGGGTGCAGATCTGAGGAGACCCATTGGCACTGCAGCAGCATTACCTAGGGTAAGGGAGCAAATACTTTTGCTCCCAGTGCTAGCTCAGCACCAACAGGATACAGCAGTCACCATTTCAGCGCCACTGTAGGCCTGGGCACCGGTGAGCATAGGATTGGGCTGATAGGAAGCTACAAAATTCCCCCAATTCCAATGTTCCAGTATCTATTCTGGAACTGGATTCTGGAACCTGCATTGGCTCGGTCATGTTGTGAGAATGGATGATGGCCGGATCCCAAAGGATCTCCTCTATGGAGAACTCATGCAAGGAAAGCGCCCTACAGGTAGACCACAGCTGTGATACAAAGACATCTGCAAGAGGGATCTGAAGGCCTTAGGAGTGGACCCCAACAAGTGGGAAATCCTGGCCTCTGAGCGGCCCGCTTGGAGGCAGGCTGTGCAGCATGGCCTTTCCCAGTTTGAAGAGACACTTGGCCAACAGACCGAGGCAAAGAGGCAAAGAAGGAAGGCCCATAGCCAGGGAGACAGACCAGGGACAGACTACACTTGCTCCCAGTGTGGAAGGGATTGTCACTCCCGAATCGGCCTTTTCAGCCACACTAGACGCTGTTCCAGAACCACCATTCAGAGCGCGATACCAGAGTCTTTCGAGACTGAAGGTTGCCAACTGGAGTATCCATTCTCTCTCTCTCTCTCTCTCTATATTGTCTCTGACCATGTTATCAAACAAGTTCCCATTGAGACAAACTGCAGTTAAAACTCAGCCACAAAACTGACTGGGTGACCCTAGGTCTGTTACTCTCTCAAAACAGTTACAACAAAAATCCACAAAGTGGGAGGGAGGATACTTTTTATTTTATTTATTTCACCTAAAACAACCCCCCCCCCCCCCAAGTGATCAAGCTTTTGGGGTCTCTGGATCTTTACTTCAGACTGGATTTAAATGGAAACGCCTTGCTCCCCTTTAAGGTGAACTAGGAGGATTTCAATCCCCACCTGGGATCAGAAAGACCTTCTCTCCATCTCCATCTCCAGTCATCTACGGAGACCCGGCTTTGCAGGCCTTGACCCTCAGAAGTCCATTTGTCTGGGGCAAAAGGAAGGTACAGCACATCCAAAACGGTGTATTTTAGAAATTGAACTTTACAAAGGAAACTGACATAGACTGAATTAGAGCTTGGGCTTCAGCTGGACGGAAAAGAGACTCTTTCTGCTGGGAGAGCTAAGCTTGTAAGAAAAAGCTACAGCTTAAGGCCCTGCAATGTTTTATTTTATATATACTTATAAGGAAAGAAAGTTGTAGAATCCTCTTTTTGGGCAGGGATACAATACTGCAAGGGACAATACTCTTGATACAGTGGATGCCTTTTACTAAGAACTGGGAAACAAACATATATATCCTACTTGGAAAACCATTTTTGGCTTAGTTTAAGATGGACAAGATTTGAATTAATGCATTAAAGTTTAAGATGTGGAAAACAGTATTATTTATTTATAAAATCATATAAAAAATTAAAAGTATGGTTTTTGTATATCTCCACAAAAAGCCTGCTTTCAGCCCAGTGGAGTAGCTAGAGGGGGTGCAAAGCGTTAAGTTTTGCAGGGAGCCTCATCACAGTGTGCAAGCGGCCCCTCCCCTTCGGAGCCATTCCGGGTAGTGGGAGCAAAACAGGCATTCGCTTCCGTTTTGCTCCCACCACCCTAAATGGCTCCGAAGGGGAGGTGGTGCTTGCACACCATGGTGAGGCTCCCTACAAAACATAGTGCTTTGCACCCCCTCTAGCTACACCACTGTTTCAGCCTAAGATTTCATAAGAGACTACGGTACTTTTTAAGCATTTTGTAACACAATAGAAAGACATGTCTTCTTAGAGATGATGAAGAAGTTAAAAGCGGAAAGGAGAATTCTTCAAGCTCCAACCCTAAGCACACTTACCTGAGAGTAAGCCCCATTGAACAAAATGGGACTTACTTCTGAAATTAGGATTGTGCCGAACAGCATAATGCTCATTTACTGAGTGGCAATAAAATTCATGGCCCAATCCTATGAGAGCCATACACTACCAGAATGAGTGTTTTAGGGCAAAATCCTGACCACCTTTCCAGCACTGACATACCTAAGCCATTGTGGTGTGCACTGCATCCTGCAGTGGGGAGGCAGTCAAGGGGGCCTCCTCAAAGTTAGGGCATGTTTGTTACCTTACCTTGGGGCTGCATTGTGGTTGGAAAGTTGGTTAGGACTGGGCCCATAGTGGCATAAGGCCCATGAAGGCTGTCGCAAAATTTGACAAGCCATTCTGCGCAATCTGGCTGTCACTGCAAGTGGTGCATGACCAGGTCTGCATGCCAGCAAACCAGGAAAGACCAATGTAGTGGAATAGCGGAAGATCTGGCGAGGATGTAGAGTGTGGTGTCCACAGTGCCCCTTGCTCTAAGTAAATGCAGGGTTAAAGCCCAGGTGGTAGCTGCGTGACTTCCTCTTTGCCGACGATGCAGCTGTCACTACCCACTCTGCCAAAGATCTCCAGCAGCTCATGGATCGTTTTAGCAAGGCCTGCCAAGATTTTGGACTGACAATCAGCCTGAAGAAAACACAGGTCATGGTTCAGGATGTGGACTCACCTCCCTGCATTACAATCTCTGAGCATGAACTGGAGGTTGTCCATGACTTTGTGTACCTTGGCTCAACGATCTCCGACACTCTTTCTCTCGATACCGAGCTAAACAAACGCATCGGTAAAGCAGCTACCATGTTTTCCAGACTCACAAAGAGAGTCTGGTCCAACAAGAAGCTGACGGAACATACCAAGATCCAGGTCTACAGAGCTTGCGTCCTGAGTACACTTCTGTACTGCAGTGAGTCATGGACTCTTCACTCACAACAGGAGAGGAAACTGAATGCTTTCCACATGTGCTGCCTCCGACATATTCTCGGCATCACCTGGCAGGACAAAGTTCCAAACAACACAGTCCTGGAACGTGCTGGAATCCCTAGCATGTATGCACTACTGAAACAGAGACGCCTGCGTTGGCTCGGTCATGTTGTGAGAATGGATGATGGCCGGATCCCAAAGGATCTCCTCTATGGAGAACTCATGCAAGGAAAGCGCCCTACAGGTAGACCACAGCTGCGATACAAGGACATCTGCAAGAGGGATCTGAAGGCCTTAGGAGTGGACCTCAACAAGTGGGAAACCCTGGCCTCTGAGCGGCCCGCTTGGAGGCAGGCTGTGCAACATGGCCTTTCCCAGTTTGAAGAGACACTTGGCCAACAGTCTGAGGCTAAGAGGCAAAGAAGGAAGGCCCATAGCCAGGGAGACAGACCAGGGACAGACTGCACTTGCTCCCAGTGTGGAAGGGATTGCCACTCCCGAATCGGCCTTTTCAGCCACACTAGACGCTGTTCCAGAACCACCTTTCAGAGCGCGATACCATAGTCTTTCGAGACTGAAGGTTGCCAACTAGGTAGCTGGAGGGGTGCTGCACAGCTGCAGCCACTAGAGGCTAAAGTGAACCTGGGAGCATATAAACAGCACCTGGAGGAACTAGTTGTTGGGTTGTAGAAGGAGTGCAGGTGGGAGGTAGGAGAGGAGATTGACTGACTATATTGAATTTGGAATCTGACCTTGGACTGTGACTCGGCTTATTAGCTCTGGACTCTGATTTGGCAACTCTAACTGATTGGACTGACTTACTTGGAATCTGTGGACTGGAACTGGACTCTGACTTTTGCTTGCTGCACTGGTGAGTTTCACAAGGGAAACTAATCAGCCTTAAACGGCACGAGGCCGTTTGGGATTGGGATTGGGATTTGGCAGAACAACCACTGGGCTCTGGTAAGTCAGCACAGGGGGTTGGAGAGAGACAAGTAGGGGAGAAACAGGGCAGGGAGGGGAGGAACATGATGGCAGTGGGGTGAGGAGGAGGGATGGTTCTCCCTGGACACTGTCATAATACAGTATATGAAGGGCACCCATAATATTAGTTCTTCCAGTTCCAGGTCAGTAAAAGCAACCCCATGTTACGTTTGTCTCAAAGCCCTTAGGCAGCCCCATGGGCTGGGACGAAAGCCCCACTGCAATCTAGCAGGGCTGGTACAGCCTCGACTGCATCCAGCGTAGGGCTAGAGGCTGCTGGAGGTCTCCTTTTATCCCCTTATCTCAGGTAAAGCCCTAGCAATCTGTATGGGGATACTTGGATCTGCCCCAGTGATATCACTGGTGCAAAACCGAGTCACCCCATGCCAAGGAAAAGGGCTGAGGAGTGGGAATAGGATATGGCGGAGGCCTCCTCCACCTTCCCACATCAGACCCCTTTGACATCCGAAGTGGTGTGAAGCAGGGCTGTGTTCTTGCATCAACCATGTTTGGGATTTTCTTCGCTGTTCTGCTGAAGCATGCCTTTGGAACTGCAACAGAAGGTATCTATCTCCAGATCAGGTATCTGACCAGATCAGACAGACCAGGATCAGACTGCACTTGCTCCCAGTGTGGAAGGGATGGTCACTCCCGAATTAGCCTTTTCAGCCACACTAGACGCTGTTCCAGAACCACCTTTCAGAGCGCGATACCAGAGTCTTTCGAGACTGAAGGTTGCCAACAACCTCCACCTTCCCTGCCCTCTCCTGGGCCTGATCCACGCCCTCCCCTCCCCCTGCTCTGTAATGTCTTTCCCACACCCATTCTGCATTCTCCCCCCTGCTGGCCAGCAAAGCACCTACCTATAGCAGGTGCTAGCAGATCAGTGTAGGCCTGTCCGCCAGGCCTTATGGCACACTTGCAAAAGTGCACGTGCTCACCCCACCAGCACAGACTGGCATAGGAGTGGGCCATCAGTAGTGCACCTTCTCTCTCTTTGTCTCATCAATAACTTTCTCGAACAATCACAACAGTTCAGTGCAAAATGTATAGGTTGGGTGGAGGTAGAAAGTCCAGGATACCACCCTGTACTCTAAATGTAAAGTCAGAGAAACAAATACCTGCTACTCAAAAGTGCTATCTAGAAAATCCGTTTTTACGAACGCTCTGATAAATTGGTGGGTTGTGGAATACAGCAAAGAGTCAAAAGTTATCATTATCTGTCCAGTAGACTGTCATTACTGTAAAAGCATTACCCAAGCAGGCTTCCTCTCCCCATCGGTACTGGGAATCCACCTGCTCCCCAACCCCTGCAGTCATAAGAACATACCCACTGGATCAGGCCATAGGCCCATCTAGTCCAGCTTCCTGTATCTCACAGCGGCCCACCAAATGCCCCAGGGAGCACACCAGATAACAAGAGACCTGCATCCTGGTGCCCTCCCTTGCATCTGGCATAGCCCATTTCTAAAATCAGGAGGTTGCACATACACATCATGGCTTGTACCCCGTAATGGATTTTTCCTCCAGAAACTTGTCCAATCCCCTTTTAAAGGCGTCCAGGCCAGTCGCCATCACCACATCTTGTGGCAAAGAGTTCCACAGACCAACCACAGGCTGAGTAAAGAAATATTTTCTTTTGTCTGTTCTAACTCTCCCAACACTCAATTTTAGTGGAGTGTTGGCATGGCATGGCAGTCATGGCAAAAGTTGTGAGAAATCCCTCCCATCTCAAGTTGAATGACAGAGGCCCAGAGAAGGCCCACCTAAACTCAGTGCGAACAAAGGATGCTGTAACACAGCTGCAAATGGTTGCAAGAACTGTGAACGTCCCATGAATCTTGTATGGCAAGAATTCAGGTCATGGCTTCGGTGAGACTCAGTGTTGCAGGACAAAACCTGGTGCGTGTCCCACCCCTCTCACTGGCAGCCCAGAGGAGGGGGAGGGAGGCCAACTGGGCTAAGATCTGGGAATAACTAGCCCCCATTTCTGAGGGGAGGGGGCTAGTCTGAACTGGGGTCTTCTTCCACACTGTGGGGAACCCCAGGCCTCCTCAGAACTGACTGGTGGCTCCCTACCCCTGGATTGCCATCCACTGAGAACCTTCTGTCTCAGCCCCTCTTTCATGCTGTCTGGCAGAGGCGTAACTAGGATGGAGCCTGAAGGGTACTTGCCCTGTGCACTACACCAAGGCAGGGCACATGACTACCCCTCAGGCTCTGCCCTAGTTACAGAGAAGTCTCTGGTGGCTTTGTGCCCTCTGCTCCTTCTCTTGTAGAGGCTTCCCTTCAAGGGAAGCCCCCATAGAAGAAGGAACGGGGGGAAGGAAACCACCACAGCAAGCACTCCCTCCTCCGAGAAGAACCTGGAAATGATGTCATGTTGTCACATGACATTGTGATGTCACTGCCCAAGGTGCTGGGGCAGTGTGTTACAGCTCTGCTGTCTGAACCCCCTTTCCCCCTCCTCAGTCGTCCACAGTGGGCTTTCACAGTCCAGCCACTGTTCTCCCGTGGCCTCTCAGTTCCCAGCTGTAGCATCCTCATTGCTGTGGCAAGGGACTGTTCTTGGAGCAACCTGGCTTGCCTGGTGCCACCTCCAGTGACTCCTCCGGCAGCTGCAGTGGGACCATCGTGGTCACTGGCCAGCCACAGGAGCGTCTCTGCCCTGAGACATCTTGCACACCACCCGCCCCTGAGTGCAGCCCTTTGCGCCTGAACATCTGTGATACTTTCCCTAAAGAAACAGGATTCTCATTTGTCCTCATTCCTTTCAATGAAATCTGAATTAGTCGCACAAGACTTCTGCATGTCAGTGCTAATTTTGTGGTGCATTTTGGGTTTATTAGAACATCTCTGATCAACTGACTCCAAAGTTTCCATCAAAGATACAAATTGGTTTGAATTTCAGTTCCTTAACCACACTGCGTCCATCAAGACCAGGGGTCTCCAAACCTTGGCCCGGGGGCAAGATGCGGCCCTCAGCAAGCTTCTATCCGGCCCGCGGCCTGCCTCTTGTCCTCTAAAAGCCTCTGTTCCACTCAACTGAACATGACCAGGGCTGTGCTCTGATTGTATCTGGAGGGTGCTCTGAGGGCCGGAGAGGTTGAGTGAATGAGCCCATTCATTCATTTATTCACTCATCTAAGTTCCATCTCTAATTTATTTATTTAAATTTTATATTTAAATTTTTTCCCGGCCCTCAGCACTGCACCAGATATTTCATGCGGCCCTCTGGCCAAAAAGTTTGGAGACCCTTGCTCAAGACCATGGCCGCATGCACAGTTCTCTAGGATCCAATATCCATTATGAAGCAACACAACTTTTGGGCATGGTATTTTAAGGTGTCCATCCCCAGATAATTGCCGTGGGAGCTAATAGCTGTTACAACAAAAACCAACAGCTCTTCCTCCAGTGTCATGTTGGCCCCAGATTTAGAGTTCGCTCCAGAGCATGTCAGAGGCAGACTTTAAACCAGGCTTACCCAGCTGCCCTTGTTGGTAGCCCTTCCTTGCCAGGTCAGTAAGTAATATAATTTTTGGTCTGTTCTGAATGTAGCACACAAAGCTCCGAAGACCTGGGACTGGAGTGGCTCCCAGTACAATACTACCATCTTGGTAGTAACCTAGCTATCTTTGATTTTTTTCCTTGAAGGCCATTCTCTGACTGCTCCTGTCTATTGAGATGAGGTGGGGGAGCCTGGGATCTTTCCTGTGGCGGTATCTCTTCTCTGAAGAAGGCACCAGGATGCAGGTCTCTTGTTATCTGGTGTGCTCCCTAGGGCATTTGGTGGGCCACTGTGAGATACAGGAAGCTGGACTATGGCCTGATCCAACGGGGCTGTTCTTATGAAACATCCTTCCCAAACAGATCCACAAATCATTTTCATTGATGACTTTCAGGCATCATCACTGCAAAGCTTTTCACTAATCTATACTGTTTATGATTTTTTTTTTTTTCATGTTTTAGGATGCAATCCTATACACATTTTCCTGGGAGTAGGCCTTATTGAACACAATGGAATTTTCTTCTGAGTAGCCATGTGTAGGATTACTCTATTAAGGTTTTGGGTTTTATGATTGTTTACTTCTCTAGGTTTTTTTTTTTTTTTTTTTTTTTGCAGGTTTTGACATCATAAGAACATAAGAACAGCCCCACTGGATCAGGCCATAGGCCCATCTAGTCCAGCTTCCTGTATCTCACAGCGACCCACCAAATGCCCCAGGGAGCACACCAGATAACAAGAGACCTCATCCTGGTGCCCTCCCTTGCATCTGGCATTCTGACATAACCCATTTCTAAAATCAGGAGGTTGCGCATATATATCATGGCTTGTACCCCGTAATGGATTTTTCCTCCAGAAACTTGTCCAATCCCCTTTTAAAGGCTTCTAGGCTAGACGCCATCACCTCATCCTGTGGCAAGGAGTTCCACAGCCTGACCACACGCTGAGTAAAGAAATATTTTCTTTTGTCTGTCCTAACCCGCCCAACACTCAATTTTAGTAGATGTCCCCTGGTTCTGGTATTATGTGAGAGTGTAAAGAGCATCTCCCTATCCACTCTGTCCATCCCCTGCATAATTTTGTATGTCTCAATCATGTCCCCCCTCAGGCGTCTCTTTTCTAGGCTGAAGAGGCCCAAACACCATAGCCTTTCCTCATAAGGAAGGTGCCCCAGCCCCGTAATCATCTTAGTCGCTCTCTTTTGCACCTTTTCCATTTCCACTATGTCTTTTTTTAGATGCGGCGACCAGAACTGGACACAATACTCCAGGTGTGGCCTTACCATAGATTTGTACAATAATATCATAATATTAACATCATAATATCATAATAATAATCATAATATGGCATCATAATATTAACTGTTTTGTTCTCAATACCCTTCCTAATGATCCCAAGCATAGAATTGGCCTTCTTCACTGCCGCCGCACATCGGGTCGACACTTTCATCGACCTGTCCACCACCACCCCAAGATCTCTCTCCTGATCTGTCACAGACAGCTCAGAACCCATCAGCCTATATCTAAAGTTTTGATTTTTTGCCCCAATGTGCATGACTTTACACTTACTGACATTGAAGCGCATCTGCCATTTTGCTGCCCATTCTGCCAGTCTGGAGAGATCCTTCTGGAGCTCCTCACAATCACTTCTGGTTTTCACCACTCGGAAAAGTTTGGTGTCATCCGCAAACTTTGCAACCTCACTGCTCAACCCTGTCTCCAGGGTTAGGAAGGGCTAGTGAGATGGAAGAATGTTCCTTAAGAAATCTTGTGAATCTTTTCAAAGTTTTTCTTTCTTTTCTTCAAAATCCCTCTGCTTTCCTATCCCCTCTCCGGAGGAAAATCTGTATTTCTTTGGAAATTTCACTCTAATGATCACTGAACGTCCTGCAAAATGATTCATCGCTCAAAGTTTCTGTGGAAGGAAGTCTCAGTTATGTGTTTTTTGTATGGAGAATGGGAAAAGGGAAGCTAATGAACAGAAATATAACAGGCCTGACTCTACCACCGCACTGAGCTGTCATCCCCACAAACTCCCCCAGAGAGATAAATATGCTCTTTCAAGCCTTCAGGGATCATTTCTGTATGTGATTTACCGTCACTGTAAAAGCAGAGGGGACCAAACCAATAATAGCATATTATTACGGGAAAAGTTTTGGCAATAGAAATTCTTAAGTGTTTTGAAAGAGATGGCAGAAGACGAAACAATTTTTTATTGTAACGTGGTTCGGTTGATTTTGTTATCCAGCTGCTTTTCACCCTTGGCCATGTTACCATTTTCTAAGGCTGTGCTGAAAGTTTCCATTCAAGATTTTCATGCCAGTGGTGCCACAAGAGTTTGCTTCATCCAGTACGTCACCCCTATGATGGACCTCCTCCCAACCTGTGGATTGGGCAATGCCCCGAGCGGCGGGCGAGGTGATGTTCCATTGCCCTGCCCCACTAAGTTTTTTGAGCTATAACCTTTGATAGAATGGAGACAGTTCAACCCAGTTTGTTTCATTGGATTCAGCATGAAATTACTCATCAGTTGATACAATACATGGTGGTATTATTTGAAAATGCCAGAATTTTAAAAATTTTGGCCAGTAGTGATGTCACCACCACCTGGTGGCCCGCACCCATCTAGAGATACCACTGCTTTAGGGATGTCACCCTATTGCCTCATTCCAAAGCCAAACAGAGGGCAACCATCCTGTCATCATTGGCAAGTCATCAGTTGTTCTGCAGACAGGAACTTCTACATCTGCCTCAGAGTGAATTCTATCTCAACAAAATGCTGACACAGCATCGGTCATAAACATCGATGCCTGATCTCATCTGATCTCAGAAGCTAAACAGGGTCAGGCCTGGTTAGCACTTGGATGGGAGACTGCCTGGGAATACCGGGTGCTGTAGGCTTATACCATAGTCTTTCGAGACTGAAGGTTGCCAACCATTTTTTGTAAAGAATATTTGCGGCACCAGCAGGGATGCCTGAGCTGCCCTGCCAATGCTGTATCCTGTGGAATGGCTACCAGTGAAGGTAAGAAATGCTCTAGGTGCTGGTGGGTGGCGGGAGGGTGCAAAAAAAGTGGAGAGGGGAGTTTCAAAGCAGGGGAAGGGTGGAATAGGGCAGATCAGGCCTGGGAAGGGGGTGGAATGGCAGAGCAAGCCTCAACTGTATCATAACCCCCATCCTGGGCCTGCCAACTTTTACGGAGTTGCTCAGATTTGCACCTACTATTTAGCAGGTGCTGCTCAGAGTAGCCCATAGGGCAAGCTGGGGCATTACCCAGCATTATTCAGTGGAACTCCTTGCCACAGGAAGTAGTGATGGAATCTTGCCTAGATGCCTTTAAGAGGGGGTTAATGGAGGAAAAATTCATCACGGGTTACAAGTCATGGTAGGAATGTGCAAGCTCCTGGTAAGCTACCTCAGATTGCCAGGTGCAGGGGAGGCACCAGAACACAGGTTGTGTCTTGTCTTGGGTGCTCCCTGTAGCTTTTGGTGGACCACTGTGAGATACAGGAAGCTGGACTAGATGGGCCTTTGGCCTGATCCAGCAGGGCTCGTCTTACGTTCTTATCCTGCTGCTCCAGTACAGCGTAGGACTGGGCTGCCCATTACAGTGTATGCAAAATTCACCAGCAATTCTTTGTGGGAGCTGAAGGAGAACTGAAAGAGGCAGGTAGTCCCCTGAGTGCAGTCATGAGATCATTTTTCACACTCAATCTTCAGGAACTGGGTTTTGACGACCTGAGAACAGAGACCGAAATATTAGTACATTAAGATTACCATGATAAAGTGTTGCTCTCACAACAAGTTTTTGCAGGCAGAGTCACTACTGTACTTTTATTCCGGTGCATGAAATAGGAATCCTGCTAAAGGTTGTAAAGAAAAGCGCTTTATAAATAAATAAATAAATAAATAAATAAATAAATAAATAAATAAATAAATAAAGATAACTTGTTAGCATGGCCCCCTGTGTAATTGCTGCATCTACCTGGAGGCAGACTCTTCCAGCAGGGGCACATCTGGACAAGTGGGCTTGCTCCGGACTGTGAAATTGTATGTGAATCAAAATATGATTGTGAGATCATTCACAGATAAGCTCTTCTGGACAAGGTAAGTACTTGGGCTTGTGCAAGCAAAATACCTGGCACAAATTTGAGCAGCATTATGGGACCCGGGAAGCGGAATAGGATATGACAGAAGCCTTTGCCACCATTCCCAGCCACATCCCGGAACTGATCTACCCCCTTCCTGCCCTCCCCTGCCCAATTACACCCCTCTCCACCTCCAATGCACCCTTCCCCTTCCGGCCTGCAGAGACTTTAAGCAGGTGCAGGCCTTTTGACTGCCACCAGCAGGCCGGCATATATCTTTGTGCCAGAGCCACATGCCTCCCCACTGCCTTATGTACCTTATGACATGTTTGCAATAGTTCATGTGCACATCCTGCCAGTGGAGGCCAACATCAGATTGTGTCACGAATATCAGTTCCTCTCATTTCAAAGTTCCAAACAACACAGTCCTGGAACGAGCTGGAATCCCTAGCATGTATGCACTGCTGAAACAGAGACGCCTGCGTTGGCTCGGTCATGTTGTGAGAATGGATGATGGCCGGATCCCAAAGGATCTCCTCTATGGAGAACTCGTGCAAGGAAAGCGCCCTACAGGTAGACCACAGCTGCGATACAAGGACATCTGCAAGAGGGATCTGAAGGCCTTAGGAGTGGACCTCAACAGGTGGGAAACCCTGGCCTCTGAGCGGCCCGCTTGGAGGCAGGCTGTGCAGCATGGCCTTTCCTAGTTTGAAGAGACACTTGGCCAACAGTCTGAGGCTAAGAGGCAAAGAAGGAAGGCCCACAGCCAGGGAGACAGACCAGGGACAGACTGCACTTGCTCCCGGTGTGGAAGGGATTGTCACTCCCGAATTGGCCTTTTCAGCCACACTAGACGCTGTTCCAGAACCACCTCTCAGAGCGTGATACCAGAAGGTTGCCAACTACTACTCATTTCAAAAATGTAGCCCTTCATGTCTCCCACCCATTATAGAACTCAGCCTCCCACCCAGTTCATACCAGGGATGTGTGGTGGGTGGGGAGGCAGGTGAGGCAGTGCCTCCGTACCGGGGTCCTTTGAAAAGCAGCACCGCCGCTGTGTGGGTTGCGCAAGCACTCCCAACCCACGTAGTCTGCGCATGGGTTGGGAGTGCTTGTGCACCTCACATGGTGTCAGCGCTGCTTTTTTGAAAGACCCTGGTTGGGAGGCTCTGCCTCACCTGGCTCCCCACGCATCGCACGTCCCCGATTCATACCTCCTTTTCTTAGAAGGGAGTTGAGGCTGTCTTCCAAAACTCATTCCTCTGCAGTTGTATTGCCTGTCATGCTCCCTCCATGTGGGAAAAAAAGACTGCATCTTTTTTTGTTTTTTTGTAAGATTGAACCAAAAAAACAAAAGTATAGCAAAATAAGCCATCATTCTGGCTCATGTGTTAGCTACAGTGGTGAATTCTGCTGTGGAGACACAGCTGCTCAGTCATATGGGAAACCATATGTTCCGTGTGATGAATTAATCCTGTTCACTAAAAAGGAAAACATTTGCCCGCATGATGTGAAACGCCTGCTGATTCTGCCTGGGAAATTCAGGGAAAGAAGTTGACTTCTCAAGAGCTACCATTTGCTTGATGCTGTTGTGGTTTCTGTTGTAAACTGTTGACCAAGGGTATTTTGGTGAACTGAGTAGCTCTAATAATCCATCACCCATTGATTGATCCAAGAATAGATATTGACTCCACACCTGTTTCTGAAGATCTGTTCCCACTCTACCCTTCCATTCTGTAAGTGAAGTGGCAGTCTGATGACCAAGTGTGAACCTGGGTGCCAGGCCACTGGAGCGACTACACTAGGAACTGACCTGAATATGACTGCCAGAGAATGATGTGAACTTAGGAGATATTCAGAAGTTACATGGATTGTTCTGAACAGCCTCCCTTGAGAGGCCTCTCTTGTGAGACCATTTAGGGCCCAATCCTATCCACCTTTCCAATGCCAATGCAGTTGCAATGGAGCACCAAGGTAAGGGAACAAACATTCCCTTACTTCTGTGACTGCCTCTCCTCTGCAGCATGCAGCACACGCCCCGTTGGCAGGGCCGGATCAGTGCTGGAAAGTTGGATAGGTTTGGGCCTTTAGACGAACCCACTGTTTCATTCAGTATATCCAGAGATAGAGCATCCCTCATGGTCCAGAAACAGCCTAGCCCAAGATGCCTCCGTGCTACTTATGGGCTTTCTCCACTCCAAGGCTCCTGGCACCTTACCAGTGGCATCAGTAGGGTTGCATCACCCAGTAAGGGAGGCCAGTGTGTTACCCCCATGTTGGACTTCCTCCCATGCAGTGGGGAGGTCAACACCCTACATGGTGGGTGTGGTGATGCACCAATGCCAAACCCTGCTGGTTTTCTTTTTTTGTTATAACCTTGCAGGATTTTAGGCTATACCTGTTGATAAAACAGGGATCTTTCAACACTGTTTCATTGTGTTCCACATGAAATTGCACATCAAATGATATATAACATGATGGTATTATTCGAAATTACCAAGATTTTAAAAATTGTGGCTAGGAGTGGTGTCACATCCCCATGTGCAGCACGTGGTATGGCCTGCACTCCCCAGCGACGTCACCGTACCTTACACTTTGATATTCCACCAATCAGCTTCCAGTTTGGAAATCCAGGGTCCAAGTGCACCTCACCAACTTCCAGGGCTGTTCCTCTTGAGGCTCTGTATGTGAAATACTGAGCCTGAGTAGAGGTCTGTATTTGAGGGGCTTGTCTGGATGCTTTATAGCTTGGCTTGGCTTGGCTGTGCCCACAGGGAGAGCTATTTGGATTAACTGGTTTTCATACTGATCACAATTATGGCTCCAGTGTTTTAAATCCAACTCTGAGCTTTCGAATTGGGACCCAAATTGCAAAGGACACTGACTATATTTTCTCATCTATGAGCATCAAGCGACAAGGGGGGGGGGGCTGGAATTCAGGAGCAATGACCGGCGTCCTTGATGTTGTGCTGTCTCTGCTGCCGAGACATCACTGGGTCTTGTTTCCGGGCCTCCTAAAAGGCATCTATAAGCATTAATATTTCAGCAAGGTGATTATTGATTAAAGGATCAGGTGTGTCTTCTGAAGTCCAATTAACAGCAGATTAATCCTCTCTGGCGCTGGAGCAGAGTTAATGTGGGATGTCTGCCATTTGATAGCAAGATGTACGTCAAGCAGAGAGGATCCAAAGGCAAGCGTATATGTCAGCGAGCTGCCCATGCACGAAGTCAGGGCTACTGGTGATTGAGGCATCAGGGATGGGCCATCGGAAAACAATAAAATCTGGGCTTGAGTAATTAACCAGTCATCTGCTTAATATGGGCCTGTGGACCTTATTGGTCCTAGTGTCACCTGATCCTTGCTGAACGGATAGCTGCCATACCACCCTCTGGCCACACACCATCTCAGCGCTGCAATACAGCCAGCAACTCATCAAGTAAATAACTCTGATGGTGCAAAAAGTAGGATAGCTCAGTGCCCCTTACAGGTTTTCCCCAGCTCAAAGTCCCTGATGCCTTATACAGTGATGCCTCGCAAGACGAATGCCTCGCGCAACAAAAAACTCGCAAGATGAAAGCGTTTTGCGATTTTTTTGGTGACTCACAAGACAAATTTTTCTATGGCCGTGCTTCGCAAGATGAATTTTTTTTGCATTTTTTGTTTGTTTGTTTGGTTTAGCTTCGCAAGACGAAATTTTCGCAATACGAAACGACTCGCGGAACGAATTAATTTCATCTTGCGAGGCATCACTGTACTAGCTATCTTAGAAATATTCAGGGTTCCTGGTTGTGGTAGCATCAATCATCCCTTCGGAGGAGACCATCTTGGAGCTCCTTTTGGAGGTTGTCTCTTTGGGAACCCAGACCACCTTCTCGCTGGGATTTAGGGCTCCCCCACTCTGACAGTGGCTGTCAACACTAATCGTCATTTTGTTCCTGTGTTTGTTGTTCCAGCACCATGCACTCAAATGGTTTACAGATGTCTATGCAGGGATCCCTACCTAAATAAGGAACTCAGTACAGAGCCCAGTGCTGCACGGATGCTTCCCCGATGCAATCCAACATTTGGGGCAGCGAATGCACAGCCCAGTGTGGGAGGGGGGAACCAGCACAGGCACTTATAATCATTGGGAAAATGGCAGGGGGGAAGGATTTGGCCCCCGCCTCCTCCCTCCTGGAGACCACACTGTAACCTTCACCCTTCATTTCCTGGACCAAACTTTCTTCATTTCAGATGACTTTTAATAAGTATGACTTGGTGGACCACCTAGGCCAGTATTCTTCAGCCTGTTGGTCAGGACCCCGGTGGGGTCACAAAGCCTCATCTGGGGTGTTGCAGCAACCTTTCCAAGTCTGTGCAAGAGATGGCTTGGATCCAATCCAATAATGACACTGCCTTATCAAATCTGAGCCCTTGATATAATCCTGCATAGCCTCTTTTCACTCTCTTGCCCTGTAGCTCCTAAAGTTGGCCCTGCTCGGGCTGCTACCTGACAGGGTTGTTGTGAAGTCCCAAGAAAGAGGGGAAAACAGGGTGGGCATGGTCAAGGGTTGGCAGATGTGGAGGGGGGCAGGATTGGCAGCGGGTTCCCAGTCTCATACTTTATTTTTGGAGGTCTCAATCTCTGTTGATATTTGGGGGGGGGGGGGGGTCATGGCATGGACATGGTTCAAAATCACTGATCTAGGCCAAGAGAGTCACAGACTGCAGAAATGTCTCAGATGCAATGGCACATGAGTAATGAAAGCTGAACCATCTGGCACCATGGGAGTTTTAGTCCCTATACACGCACATGCCCATGAAGTATGTGATGGTGGTAGAAGGGGCCCCATCTAGGTCAGGAAGAGTACCAATTGCAGGGAGGAACCTAGGCTCCAGTGTGCTCCCAGTCATATAATTTTATACCTTTGAGAATATGTGCTGGGGCTAAGAGGCATCCAAACAGTTCCTCCCCATGACCCCTGCTGCCTCCAGAGGAATGTTTTCGGGCCCAGGTCAATCGGGAAGTCTCAATCTCTGCTGATAGGGATGCAACCAGACTCAAAACCTCTGGGCCACAGTGTGCCTCTTGTCATCAGAAACACAGTTGGCTCAATGTCTGAGTCCATGGCCAAAAATCCCCAGACCTTTCCTCCAATCTAATAAGAACATTAGATCAGGCCCCACTGGATCAGGCCATAGGCCCATCTAGTCCAGCTTCCTGTATCTCACAGCGGCCCACCAAATGCCCCAGGGAGCACTCCAGATAACAAGAGACCTCATCCTGGTGCCCTCCCTTGCATCTGACATAGCCCATTTCTAAAATCCGGAGGTTGCGCATTCACATCATGGCTTGTAACCCTGTAATGGATTTTTCCTCCAGAAACTTGTCCAGTCCCCTTTTAAAGGCATCCAGGCCAGATGCTGTCACCACATCCTGTGGCAAGGAGTTCCACAGACCAACCACACGCTGAGTAAAGAAATATTTTCTCTTGTCTGTTCTAACTCTTCCACCACTCAATTTTAGTGGATGTGAGTTGATCTAGATCTGCCCAATCACCACAACCAAACTGAGGGGAAGGCAGAAGCTCTTGCACTTGGTTTTCATCCACTTCTTTTCTTGATCTCTTGATCATTTAAAATTAAGAGAACAGATTTGGAGATTTATATGGGCAAGTTGGCTGGTCTGCTCTAAATTGAAAAAGGAGCTGAGAAATTGTGCAGAAAGAGAACTCAATGTCAGCATTTTACAATGCAGCATACTTTGCAGGCATAATTTCTTCTCAATATCTTTTGATTGCAAAAGGTGTGATTTTTAATTGATTGTGAGGCTCTTCACTATTCTAAACAACTCCAGTGGATGGTTCTTTGCAGATATTATTTATTGCACCTGGGGACTAAGCAGCTCTGTTTCTGATCACTACCAATGTACTTCTCAGTTAGCTCCCAATATACATTTCAATAAGTTGCCTTTGGAATTCTAGAGAAGAACAAGCTCTTGAAAGTTTAATATTTGGGGGCAAGATCCAACATGAAGGAAAGCCTCCACTAAAGCAAAAATCAAGGAACATTTGAAGATCCTCACTTGAGCAAAACACCTGAGGAATTTCAAGGCGTTTTGATAAGATGAATGGAATTTCAATGAGGTGCAATCTCGTGCAAACCCCCCAGAGGCTTCCAGTGTAGCAGAAATAGGATTGTGTCCAGAGACAGACTTCCCCACCCCCACAAAGGCCGATTGCATCAGCATCAGATCAAGGCTTGGCACATCTGTACTGCCAGTGGTGGTGAGTGAAGCATTGGGAGCCATGATGGTCCCATCCACATTACTTCTGGATAGGCCAGAAGTAGCTAAAGTGGGTGGAGTAGCACATTTGGGCCTTGAGGGAGGCAGGAGGATGTGGGAGGTGGGCAGGGGATACAGGAACCAGGAGTGGAAGAGCTTAAAACTGCCAACGGACTATGATGACCATGGCACCAAGGGCCTGATGAGGGGAGAGAGTCAAATTTTGATAAACTGCATTTATCACAGGTGGACACTACAGTTTGAATTGTGTTGAATTTGTCATAGAATGACACTACATCCAGGTATTCTTGGGGTAAAATAAATGGTCACCAGAAAGTGGCTGCTCAGAGTAGCTCTAGCTGCAGCAAACTGTTTCACTACCTTCAGCTTTACTCACCATCTCTGCAAAACTTCCAAATGCATGTGTGTGTGAGTGTGAGTCCCACATTTGCGGTGTCATAGGCAGGCTGTGTTTGGGAACTCTTTCAGACCAAGCTTAGTTAAGTGCAGAAGTTCCCTCTCTGTTCTTCAATCACAGAACCCAGGTTGCCTTTGCACCACTACGCGAGCAAGGAACAGACACTCAAGGATTGGTTATTCAATTCCGCACAGCCCTCCCCCATTTTTGCACCCATTCAACCTGCTGCACAAACCTGCATTTGTTTGGAGGTGAGGGGATGGATCTGCAGGTGTCCTTTGTAATGAACTAAGAAACAAAGGCTAATAAATAAAACATAGCAAAGCTAACAGTGGGAGACAGCTGGGACTTTTATCTTCTCAGTAATGAAATACTTAACCAGGGAACATATGTGGTGTTTGAAGAAGTGACCTTTGGTGAAGCACATAATATTTTCCTCCCCTATAGCAATAGTGAAATGGTGCCGGAGACATTCTTTTCTCCCACTGCTTTGATTCCGTGCTGAATAAGTGCCAGGCGAGGAAATGGGTTCTGTGCGTCCACCTGAATTGGCAGCAGCTGAGGATACCAGCTTCATTGCCATTGTTCTTGGTCCCACAATGAAGCATCAAGGAAGAGAGCGAGAGAGAGAGCGGGGCTTTTTCCAAACCCAATGATGCTGTTTCACCTCATGTTCGCAAGTTGTGGTGATGGCTGCTAGCCTGGAGACCTGTCCACATGTACAACTCTCTCCAACCGCTTTATCTGGTCTCTTTCGGGCTTACCAAGTTTTAAATCATTTCTGCCCAATGTTGCATATGTGTAACAGAGGTCAAATGTACCTGTGGGCTGGGCAGAAATGCGTTAATCAGGGAGATGACTTTTTTCCCCCAAAGTTCATAAAGAGTATTCTCGTGAGTCTATATAAACATTACTGTAGGTCTGCAGGATCCCACCTCTTCCTATAGATGCCTACCTGTTCATTTCAGAGGTGAGAGGGGCAGGGACGGGACTTTTCAGTCATGACACCATGAATTTGGAATGCCTTTTAAAGGGAGCCCTAACTTTTAGATGGACGTTTTGGATTAGAGAAGCCATTTTCAACTGGTGCACCATGGCACATTGGTGTGCCTTGAAAGGTCCGCAAGCGTGCCGCAGGAATTTGGAGCACAGCAGTTGAAAATAGCTGAAAAACTCTTCCAGGTTCTGCGCTCTGTTTCTAGGGCAATTGCCTGTAGGAACAAATTGTCTGTACCTCTTCTTCCACCACTGGAAGAGGAAGGAATCACACTGGGCAGTTGCAGAGGGAGGGAGGAGTAAAGGCTGAGAGTCATGTGCTGCTTCTGAAGAAAGAGAACTTGATACCAGAGAAGCACAGGGAAGGTCAGGAGGAACAGAATAATTTCATCAGGGAGGTGGTAGAACCTCCATAGCCTTCTTTATAGGATCAAACGTGCTGGCCAAAGAAGGTGCAGCTGGTCATGGAATTTTCTCCCAAAGGGCGAAGCTTCTCCTAAGCCAGCTGGGGTGGGAGAGAGCTGGGGGGGTGTTCTCAGGAACCAAAGTTTGACCTTTACTCAAAAGATGGTAGGACCTGATGCTTCATGGCAATCAGGCCAAGGAAAGTTCATGAGGCTAGTCTAGGTCATGCTCACCTGACCTGCACCCAGCATTAATAATAATAATAATAATAATAATAATAATAATAATAATAATAATAATAATAATAATAATATTATTATTAATAGTACAGGTATTTATATACCGCCTTTCTAGGTCCTCAGATTTCTCCTCAGACTTTATTCAAGGCGGTTTACATAGGCAGGCTATTTAAATCCCCGTAGGGATTTTTACAATTGAAAGAAGGCTCTATCTTTCAAGAGCTACAACAATTCAGATGTTTCGTTCTGATCTGGTTTCACATTCTGGCCTCCATCCTCCCACGCTCAGAGCAGATGGAATAACTCGGCTCAGCTTGTCAGCTGCTTTCAAGGTCGGTGCCGGTGGCCTCGAACCGGCGACCTTCGGATGTTATCCTCAGGCAAACGGAGGCTCAACCCTCTAGACCAGACCTCCTGCCCACTATGAACATGTGCAGAACAAGACTCATCAGCAAGACTATGTGACGAAATAAAACAGACAAAAAAATAAGGCAGTGAATTCCCCTACTGCCTACTGAAACCCATAAATTCCTGGATCGTTAATAGAGGGAAGTAGCCAATTAAATCCTCTCGTTACATTTTACGAAGCTGCCCCAGTCTAATTATAACCATTTTTCTTTTGGGGTCTAATTAGGTTCAAGTCAGCTCTGCTGTACTGAAGGGTGTAATGAATGACCACGTGAACTGCTTGGTGCAGACTCCACAGTTGGACGGAGGCACATTAATATGCTCATGGCGGCCACTCGGGGAAAGGCCGTCCCTAATTTTGTGAGTTAATGCACTCATATAATATGGATGAATTGCAACCAATTCCAGGCTTCTCTGCCCCTTTCCCATGACTGGCCAGCAGAACAGTACAGCAGTGAGCAGCTAACATGGTGCGTTCTGGTCCTCACCAGTCATCAGGCAACGAGAACTGAGATGCTCTGAATCACACACTTAACATTCACCCTGGAGATTAGCCTACCCTAAAGTTATCTTTTTAGTCCACCCATTCCAGAATATTCTGTTGGCTTACTAGGTGAGCTTCAATCTGTCTCCCAACACCTGCTTCCCACCCACTAAATATACACATGCTCCCAAGCACATTCTCAACACCCTACAGGGTCCAATAATGTGTGTTCATGATTAATATTAATTTCAGGGGAAATACACTAAAATGCCTCTGAGCACCAAAGAGTGCCATTCTCTTTTCACGGAGCAGCTTGTCCCTCCCCACTAAGAGTTAAAAAGATAGGCTCATGACAACAACACTTCCACAACCCTAAGTCCCTGCACTATGAATCTGAGGAGCGTCAGAGGACCATGTCAGGAAGGGAAACGGGCTAGGAAATCTGAGTGCGCTCGGGTCACTGAGATCCACCCCACCTACCCCTGATCTGCCCCTGCCTGCCTCGCTCCCTGTCCTGTTTCTCCCCCAAAAACATCTACAAACTGCCCTGTGCCAACACACATGCTTTAACACAGTGTCCAGTATCTAGAGGCCCTAGCCATTTTGTGCTGGTGACTCCAGAGCACATGATAGCGTAGTATCTTTTGAACTGCCGTAACAAGACTTACAGCACCAGAACTCATGATCCATGCTGTAAGCCCTGCACAAGATTGGGCTGCCTGTCCTTATTTTTCCCCAGCAGCTTCTCACAATTAAAATGCTGCTTTTCCCCTTCCCTGAACTCTCCTCTTTCTATAGGCAAGTTCTTCATTTTTTTGCACCCACCCAATGAGACACAGGGCTTTGTTTGTGCTGCACAACAACAAGAATCTAGTTCTCATCACCAGTGCTAAAATGCCCGGGAAGCAGAGACTTTCCTTCCACAAAAGTCCACTCCAGGGGTTTGTGCCAGACCACCAAAGATGAGGTAGCCCATCTTGGAATGGCAGGTGCAAGGGAGGCACCAGGATGTGGGTCTCTTGTTGTCTTGAGTGCTTCATGAGGCATCTGGTAGGCCACTGTGACATACAGGAAGCTGGACTTGATGGGCCCCTGGCCTGATCCAGCAGAATTATGCTGCCACATGCAGGAGAGCCCTGGGTGTCTGGTGCTCAAATCTCATTGGGCTTTCTGTGAAAGCTCATGTTCACCCTCAAGTGCAGCAAAAATGCCCACATAAGAGGGCAGGAAGTCTGGTCTAGAGGGTTGAGCCTCCATTTGCCTGAAGATAACATCCGAAGGTCGCCAGTTGGAGGCCACCGGCACCTTGCGACCTTGAAGCAGCTGACAAGCTGAGCTGAGTTATTCCATCTGCTCTGAGCGTGGGAGGATGGAGGCCAGAATGTGCGACCAGATCAAGAAAGAAACACCTGAATGTTGTGGTTCTTGGAAGATAGAACCTTCTTTCAATTGTAAAAATCCCTACGGGGATTTAAATAGCCTGCCTATGTAAACCGCCTTGAATAAAGTCTGAGGAGAAATCTGAGGACCTAGAAAGGCGGTATATAAATACCTGTATTATTATTATTATTATTATTATTATTATTATTATTATTATTATTATTATTATTATTATACTGTGAGGGACAGAAGCCCCATCTCCTTTCTCTCATAGTCTGCAAAAATAAAAAATAAAAATTTAAAAAATATGGTCCTGGTTTTTGAAACTTTCGTTCAGCAGCATTGAGAGGAATTTCTCATTTGTTAGAGTCCATCTTCATCACCGAGTCCAAGTTTAATGCAGTCTGATCTAGAAAGTCTTGCAGAGATCCTCCCCAATCTCCCTCCACTCCCTGCCCCATCTTATTGGCAGGTACTAATGAGACCAAGGGGATTCACTACATGGTGTCATCATATCATAGGAGAAGTGACATCATGCATGAATCTTGGTGACATGTGCGATCTTTGGCTATCTCTGAAAGTAGCTCTGTATGATGAATGTATAGTGCTTTTATACCCATTGGGGAGGGGCTGGGAACTCCATTAGTCACACCCAACTTCCTTCACATAAATTCAATCCAAAGGGTTCCCTGGGGAGAGGAAACGAATGTTAAACCATTTGAGGGCTTCCTTGCAAATAGATCCAAAGTGTTTCATTCCTAAGGGAAAGAGCTCAGAGGTAGCACACACATGCTTTGCATTCCAAAGGCTTCTTTGGGGCACACTGGGGCAAAAAAAATCAAAACTTCACATATAGGCTAATGGGTTCTGAGCTGTCTGTGACAGATCAGGAGAGAGATCTTGGGGGGGGGGTGGACAGGTCGATGAAAGTGTCGACCCAATGTGCGGCGGCAGTGAAGAAGGCCAATTCTATGCTTGGGATCATTAGGAAGGGTATTGAGAACAAAACAGCTAACATTATAATGCCGTTGTACAAATCGATGGTAAGGCCACACCTGGAGTATTGTGTCCAGTTCTGGTCACTGCATCTCAAAAAGGATATTGTGGAAATGGAAAAGGTGCAAAAGAGGCCAACTAAGATGATTGCTGGGCTGGGGCACCTTCCTTATGAGGAAAGGCTACAGCGTTTGGGCCTCTTCAGCCTAGAAAAGAGACGCCTGAGGGGGGACATGATTGAGACACACAAAATTATGCAGGGCACAGACAGAGTGGATAGAGAGATGCTCTTTACACTCTCACGTAACACCAGAACCAGGGGACATCCACTAAAATTGAGTGTTGGGAGGGTTAGGACAGACAAAAGAAAATATTTCTTTACTCAGCGTGTGGTCGGTCTGTGGAACTCCTTGCCACAGGATATTTACACCCATTAGATAGAAATATGTTTACTTACCTCTGGCAGGCCTCTTGATTGCCCTCCACACCATTGGCTGCTGGGCAGACTCTATCAGTGCAGCTGCAATGTTGTTAATGGTGGGGGATAGGATTCGGACCGAAGGCCACTTGTAATGATGGGGATGGGGCAAGAGGAGGCAGCCGTGGAGGTCGGGACTTTTGAGGCTTCTCAAGAGATCCTGACGTTCAATCATAGAGTTTCAAGGACCTGTGTATATTCTGGGGAGCCCTTTGAGGCTGAAGAGGTGGATGGCACCGCAGCCCGCATGACCCAGTCTGAGAAGGACTTCCTCAAGCCGCCTTGAGTCCCTTCGGGGAGAAAGGCGGGGTAAAAATAAAGTTTATTATTTATTTATTGTTTATTTGTCTTGGACCTACTGCTAATCAATTTCGTTGGATGGCCCCATTTTTTTTGGGGGGGGAGGCGGGGAACTAGTGCCTATGGGTGTGGTGATGTGTGAGCCAGTGGCATAGCTAGAGGGTGTGCAAAGCACTAAGTTTTGCAGGGAGCCTGACTGCAGTGTGCCAGCTGCCCCTCCTCTTTGGAGCTAGGCGTTTGCCTCTGTTTTGCTCTAATGGCTCCGAAGGGGAGGGGCCACTTCAGGAGCCCCTCCCCTCCAAAGGGGAGGGGCCACTTGCATGCTGCAGTAAAGCACCCTGCAAAACTTAGTGCTTTGCACCCCCTCTAGCTATGCCATGGGCTCGCACATCTGCACAGGTGCCCCTGCATTTCACCCAAAGACAACTGAGTTCCTCCACTTTACATTTCTTCCTATTTAAGAACTGAGGGTGTTGTGGGGTGAACATAAGAACATAAGAACAGCCCCACTGGATCAGGCCATAGGCCCATCTAGTCCAGCTTCCTGTATCTCACTGCGGCCCACCAAATGCCCCAGGGAGCACACCAGATAACAAGAGACCTCATCCTGGTGCTCTCCCCTACATCTGGCATTCTGACTTAACCCATTCCTAAAATCAGGAGGTTGCGCATACACATCATGGCTTGTACCCCATAATGGATTTTTCCTCCAGAAACTCGTCTAATCCCCTTTTAAAGGCTTCTAGGCTAGACGCCAGCACCACATCCTGTGGCAAGGAGTTCCACAGACCGACCACGCGCTGAGTAAAGAAATATTTTCTTTTGTCTGTCCTAACCCGCCCAACACTCAATTTTAGTGGATGTCCCCTGGTTCTGGTGTTACGTGAGAGTGTAAAGAGCATCTCCCTATCCACTCTGTCCATCCCCTGCATAATTTTGTATGTCTCAATCATGTCCCCCCTCAAGCGTCTCTTTTCTAGGCTGAAGAGGCCCAAACGCCGTAGCCTTTCCTCATAAGGAAGGTGCCCCAGCCCCGTAATCATCTTAGTCGCTCTCTTTTGCACCTTTTCCATTTCCACTATGTCTTTTTTGAGATGCGGCGACCAGAACTGGACACAATACTCCAGGTGTGGCCTTACCATAGATTTGTACAACGGCATTATAATACTAACCGTTTTGTTCTCAATACCCTTCCTAATGATCCCAAGCATAGAATTGGCCTTCTTCACTGCCGCCGCACATTGGGTCGACACTTTCATCGACCTGTCCACCACCACCCCAAGATCTCTCTCCTGATCTGTCACAGACAGCTCAGAACCCATCAGCCTATATCTAAAGTTTTGATTTTTTGCCCCAATGTGCATGACTTTACACTTACTGACATTGAAGCGCATCTGCCATTTTGCTGCCCATTCTGCCAGTCTGGAGAGATCCTTCTGGAGCTCCTCACAATCACTTTTGGTCTTTACCACTCGGAAAAGTTTGGTGTCATCTGCAAACTTAGCCACTTCACTGCTCAACCCTGTCTCCAGGTCATTTATGAAGAGGTTGAAAAGCACCGGTCCCAGGACAGATCCTTGGGGCACACCGCTTTTCACCTCTCTCCATTGTGAAAATTGCCCATTGACACCCACTCTCTGCTTCCTGGCCTCCAACCAGTTCTCAAACCAGGAGAGGACCTGTCCTCTAATTCCCTGACTGTGGAGTTTTTTCAGTAGCCTTTGGTGAGGGACCGTGTCAAACGCCTTCTGAAAGTCCAGATATATAATGTCCACGGGTTCTCCCGCATCCACATGCCTGTTGACCTTTTCAAAGAATTCTATAAGGGGTGGGGGGGGGGTGCAATCCTTTTTTTTAAAGAGGCATTAAATGTGCATTGTGAAACATCAGCCATGGCAACAAAGCAATACAAAAGGAAGATAATCTTGGTAGAGGACTCAGTGAAACATGCAATTTCCCAACTAGGGAACACAAGCAGTCAATAAGAGGAACTCATTGTGTCAACTTGTCAGTCAATCAACAGACGAAAGGGGCCCGGAGCAGTCATTCAATCTTCTGGCAATCTGGGGATTTTAGCGTGACACAAATAGACCTAGTACAATAGAACTTCGACAATAGCGCTTGTAAGTGTGGATGGCTCTAGATGCACATTCGATATGGCTCGTGGCAGGAGCCAACTATTTGTTGTGGGCCCTGAGGATGGAATGAGTCAGATCTCAAAGTTAATCAGAAGAGCCCTACTGGATCAGAGCAAAGGGCTGCCATCCTCCTTCCTACAGTGGCCATCTAGAGGCTTGTAGCCCACCAGCAGGGCTTGAAAGCCCACTCCAGGCATCACTTCACTGCAACTGGTCAATAGAGAGAGGTTACATCTGAACAGGAAAGTTCCATTTCTTTCATCAATTTGTTCCATTTGCTGCTCTTTTATTTTGCTGTTTACTACTACTACTACAGGGAGTAGTACTACAGGGAGTAGTACTACAGGGAGTTTACTACTACAGGGAGTACTACTACAGGGAGTACTACAGGGAGTACTACAGGGAGTACTACTACTACTACTACTACTACAGGGAGTAGTACTACAGGGAGTTTACTACAGGGAGACAGACCAGGGACAGACTGCACTTGCTCCCGGTGTGGAAGGGATTGTCACTCCCGGATTGGCCTTTTCAGCCACACTAGACGCTGTGCCAGAACCACCTTTCAGAGCGCAATACCATAGTCTTTCGAGACTGAAGGTTGCCAATATACTATACTACTACTACTACTACTACTACTACTACTACTACTACTACTACTACTGTTATTGTTATTGTTTATTCTGTTTTTTTCTCTGCCAAGCTGTGCCAATCACAGTGGCCAATCAAATGCTCCTCAGAAGCCCACAGGCAAGAAATCTGGTTCAGAAGCATAGCTATGTGGGGGGGGGGCATGGTAAATATTGCAAGAGCTGCAATGTGCCATGTTAAACAGCCCCTCCCACTCACCATAGTGCCTGCAATGCTTACTGCAGACTCCGTAGTTATGCTACTAGTCTGTTTCTTGCTCACTGTCAATTCCCAACAACTGGCTATCAGTTGCCTCTAAAATAGGCCACCCTACCAGATTCCATTGGAAGTGGCATTCAGTGAGCCAGTGTTAGAAATGCCTGCTCCAGTCCTCAAGGAAGTTGTCTGATGAAGGAGGGCGTCTGTTCCCAGCAGTCTGAAGAGGAGAGCAAGTCCTGATGTCCAGAAGGCACATTCAGACAGATAATCTGCTGGTTGCTTGTTCTTCACCATCGGGATCCAGGGGACCACTCTCTCCGTCTCTCTGTATGTGTGAGAAGGGTCCATGTAGCCATCCTGACTCATAGCCATTGATGAATTTGTTCTCCATGAGTCTGATTCCCTTTTAAAATCGTGAAAGCGAGGGGCTACCTGCGCATTGTGTGGCATTATAGTCTGTGACGTCATCATGTGTTGTGTAAGGATGTGTCTGGTCTAGAGGGTTGAGCCTCCATTTGCCTGAAGATAACATCTGAAGGTTGCCAGTTCGAGGCCACCGGCACCGTGCGACCTTGAAGCAGCTGACAAGCTGAGCCGAGTTATTCCATCTGCTCTGAGCGTGGGAGGATGGAGGCCAGGATGGAGGCCAGATCAAGAAAGTAACATCTGAATGTTGTGGTTTCTTGAAAGATAGAACCTTCTTTCAAATTATAAAAATCCCTACTAAATAGCCTGCCTATATAATAAATAGCCTGCCTATATAAACCGCCTTGAATAAAGTCCGAGGAGAAATCTGAGGACCAAGAAAGGCGGTATAGAAATACCTGTATTTATTATTATTATTATTATTATTATTATTATTATTATTATTATTATTATTATTATTATTATTATGTCCTTTCATCTGCGCTGAACTGACTGTCAGTCAGTTTCACTGAACAACCTGTGATCTGTTATTACGGAAGAAGGGCGAAACATTCCCTCTTGCCCACTTTCTCCACATCACATGTCAATCAATTTGTTGGTCAAATATTAAACTCATCTTGACATAAGAAGAGCCCCACTGAATCAGGCCAAGGCCCGTCTAGTCCAGCTTTCTGTATCTCAGAGTGCACCTCAGTTATCCTGAATCCGCCTCCCTTCTAACCCTAAGACTCTCCCGCCCCCACACCCCAGCTTTAGTCATCTATTCCATAAGTGAATGTACAGAGATGGTAACATTCAGTCAAGTGCATATGGACTGGTGCTAACAGGCTACTGCCGCATTCAAAAACCTATGGATTATGGTAGTAATTCCAAAGCTGCCAACAGAAAAGATTATGAGGGTACAGCTACAGTAAGATTCCCTCCTATAGCCACGCTCAAGCAGCCATAAGATCCGAGCACCGACTCTTTATGAATGCCTTTCTTCCAAATTACACTGAGGTAATGCGACATTAAAACCCATTTCTGCCCAGCCCACAGGTGTACACATATGTTGGGCAGAAATGGCTTAAGAAGACTGTTGTTGTAATAGTTCTTTGCTTGGCAAACAGCATTCAATCTATCCAGATCTTGGCTGACTGGGGAGGAAGGTACCACCTCAGAACCCTCCTCAGGTATTCTGCCTCAAGATCCTATGCTTTCTAGGAACATCATGCTGCCCCTCCAAGTACCTTATACCCCCCTCAAGAGAGAGGGGCTTGGAAATCGCTGGTCTAGAGTAGACACTAAGTCCCGGTGAGCTTTGATTAAGATCAATGAGGCTTGATAACGTCCTCTGTTCATTACATGCTGGTTTTTGCCAAGATCTCTTTCTTTCCTGCTGCATTGCTCAAGCGTCAGTAAATCTTTCTAATTGTCTCTGCTCTCACAGACTTCTTGTTATTCCTATTATCCAGAGGTTTCCTGCGGAGCTCCTGGCTGGGCAAAATGCCCACCTGCCCTTGCCAGCTCTTGGGGGAAGCTAGGCACAACAGAGATATTTGCAGCAAGGAGAGGCAGGGCCAACCTGCATTTTTTCCCCAAACAAGTCTGACCATCAGCACTGCTGAATTAATTTCTCAGACAAATTAGGAGATGAATGCACCCTTGTCATGTGCAGATCAATACTTAAACAATAATAGAGAGTTAATAAAGCACGGTAGAACAAGCTCACTACGTTATTGCTAATATCATGTTCCATTGTCAATGCGCAGGGCCAGGTGAGCAGATGGGAAGAAAGACCTGCCCATAAATGCTCATAGAGAAAGTGACCCCAGTCTTATTTACCACCATCAAATATTCCTAGTAACGGAGGTTCTCTCATACTGGTCTTAATGCTGAAGACAGTGAATGTTGATGGGGTTGTATTCTGAAACCAAAACCAGAAATTTTTAAGTTGGTCTTCAGCATAAAGCTGATTTGCAGGCATTTTTACACATCCCCACACAACAGGGTTCTGCTACTTGTATGTGATGTCTGCTACATACCAACGAATAGAGCGTTGAATAGAGAAGGAACAGGAAGTCTTTCTAGAAAATTGTGTGAAGGGAGTAACACAGGTGTTGGGCACAGGCTTCCTTGGGACAACAGAGTTTGGGGCAAGGGGCTTCTGTGCTCCAGGACAATACACAATTGAAGCACATTTGTCTGCTCAGGTATTGCGAAAAGAAAATCTCACACCAGTTTTCTGTGTAAATTGTGTCATAAATAAGAACACTTGTCTTCAAGACAGATAGACATTTCCAGAAGAAGACTATTTGCACATCCTTATTTTCAATCTCAAAGAAATTCAGGATGTTTCAGTCAGTCAATCAACCAATGAATCAGTGGTGTCTTTTCCTAAGACTGCACAAAGGATCAGGTAGGCTTCAAGTTTGAGCAAAAATTGCATGACCCTTCTCCCCAGTCATTTTTCAGCTCAATATTATCCATTCCAAGCAGTTTTTTTTTCAGTGCGGGGAGGAGCCAGGACAACCCTGGAGAAAAGCCACTGGAGGGGTGACTTAGATAACATGACAGGGCAAGAAAGAGTTAAGCAGCCCCTCTCCACTCTCTGCCCCTGAATTCAGCATTCCACACTTATGTGTGCTTGTGTGCTGTAAGAAGTAAGTTTTAAAGAAACATGGACCTGCCTGTCGCATGTATTTTGGCCCTAATCCTGCATTCTAGTGTATACAACATAAAAAAAAAGATCTGCCTTTCCTGGGCTCTTCCTCTTCATCTCTCTGTGCAACTTGTGTGAACAAGGAAATGGTTGCAGCAGAACATGTTCTTGTGCATGAAAAAGTAATCCAGAGCATAAGAACTGCATTGTTCTCCTAATTCACATCTATGCTGTGGCACCTCTCCCAGCATCTCCCCCCAATAAAAAGGAGGGGCAGGGCTTAGAGTATTATACTGAAATACAGGCTAGGATGATGGCACTTAAACAAGTCACAAAGAAAAGGCAAAATCTGTATTCTGTGGTCAAATGTCTGGGGTGTCAATTGAAAGAAGCTCAGGCACAATTACTAATCAGCAGAGAGGGTGTTTCCCTTCCACTCATGTAACTGCAGTGTTTATTGGCTACAACATTTTTTAAACATAATATATTCCAGAAAGTTGACATTGATGCATGGCTTGAATGTGGAACGTCTTTGGCTTCTCTTCCACCAGATGATGCAAGCAGGGGCCCTGTGAATGCAAAGGAAAACTGATCAGCATTTGTGATTTTTGTTAGATGTGGAAAGAAGTCTCTTGAAATGTGCAGGTTGAGAAATAAGTACACCATCATCCTGTATGCAAAGGTCTATCTAGTATCACTGAATGCTCCACAGTCTTCCACATATCTGCCTTCTGAGGGTCAAATTGCACAGTGTCTATATTATTATTATTGTTATTTATTCAGTTTTTACTCCACTTTTCTCCCTGAAAGACACCCAAGGTGGCTCTCATCAGATGGGATACATAGACAAAACATCAGTGAAAGCCAACCA